>NC_056742.1:429052712-429212712 GCF_019279795.1 Protopterus annectens | reverse complement strand
TATATGTGGAAATGCTCGCTTATGCAAGGACTTCTTACTGAAAGCTGTTGTAAGTTCATTGTAGTTTTTACTCACGGCTCTCTCTCTCTAAATGGCTAATGCAGTCAACAATGTGCAATACTTAAATTGCTTATTATATTGCACTGGAAAAAAAAAAAAGATAAATCCAATGAACTGCAGTCAGTGTATCTGAGATATTATATTACAAAGCACTTTTTGCTTTCAGCATAAAATTATGATGGACTGAGTTTTTTAACTAAAACTTGTTTCTCTAAATGGCTACTGTCTATATATATATATATATATATATATATATATATATATATATATACACATATATAGATAGATAGATATATCTATATATATATCTACACACACACACACACACACATATATATATATATATATATATATATATATATATATATATACACACACACACACACACACACACACACACACACACACGTGTGTGTAGATAATTTAACACTTTGAGTCTGTGGGTGGAAATGGTAAAAATGGTACCTTTTCCCCCATTTTGCACATGGGGTTGGGTTGTCACTTCAACAGTGACAATCATCTCAAGCCAAGGTTTACACCACCGGATGGCTAGCCCTACCACAGTAGTTCATCTGTACCGCTCACACCTAAGGCCAATTTAGAGTATCCAATCCACCTACTGCATGTCTTTGAAATGTGGGAGGAAACCTTAGCACCCAGATGAAACCTGCACGACCACAGGGAGGACATGCAGACTCCACACAGGAGGCACATCAGCTGAGAATCGAACTGGAGAACCACTTGCTATGAGGTCACAATGCTTACTGCCCCACCACCATGGCCACTCCAATTATATCACTCATTAAATACAGGGATTATAATTATTTTATTATATTACACTTTTGTAATAGCCAGTGTTATTTTGCATTGGTGATGAATACACATTAAATATTCAAAACATGAACGCTGCCTGACCTCTGCCATAACCCCCAATAAAATAACAGACAGAGTAGCTAAACCAAACAGCTTCTGTATTCTGATTGTTGTATTTCATATGAGGAAACAAGCTGCTGCAGGTAGCTCATTGGTGTCTGACACAGCCATTGTTCTATTCCTTTTTGAGGATGTAGCCTGGTCCTTACAATTCTCTCCCATGGATTATGATCTTCAGCAGCAAAAGGACACAGTGACTTTCCTAGTCTTTATGAAAACTCTACTGTTCTTTTTTTTCGGATTCCATACAAAGTCTTGTTTTCCTTTTAAGCCTGTCCTAACAAAATAATAATAATAATAATAATAATAATAATAATAATAATAATTTTACTTCCTGGAATTACCTTTCTGCTTACTACAAAAAGGTCCATTTCCTTAAGTAATACACTGACCCTTACATTTTTCCTTATCTTGTCCAATTGTTAAGCTGAGGTCTTTCCTATTCATCTATATAGCTTCTTCACTCAACACTGTCAGAATCTTTCTTGTGAGTCTTTCTTTGGTATTGTGACATACAGTTCTACTATTTCTTGAAGATCTCTTTTATAAATGTCTCCTTAAAAGACTAACCTGCATGCACAGTCCTTGTATTTGTATTTAATTTACTGAATAAGTATCCCTTTGGATCAAAATTTCATTCCCTTTCCTATTATTCCAATAGTCAACAAACTTTTGCTAGCAGTCTCCTCATCCTGTAAATTGTCTGAATTTCAAAACTAGTAAGGTTAGGGTAGTATTAACATTTAATCCATCTAGTATACCTAAAGTGATACCTGGCAAAGATCTTTAAAAAGACTCAGCACATCCCTTACCCTCAACTTCAAAAACAAAATGGAGAGGTTAGAACTGATAACTTCAAGTATGGGCATCTATTTCTCATCTATTCTTTGCTTCATTTGTACAAATTAAATGACACCCTTCTTTAATATAAAAACATTGACAATTTCATTGGATGCATGTCATCTAGATATTGTGGTGGTAACATAATTATCTTTGCTCAGTTAAACTGAACATTGATAACTGGATTGGCGCAATATGGTTACAGGGAGTTTTACTTCAGCATTTCTTCAAAATAAGTTAGCTGGGGTCTCCTTTTCTAACATACACATATATTGTGTGCCATTCTACATATATATGTTATGACTTATGAATACAGAGGCAAATTAACTGAATGATTTATTGCAATTGTGTGAGAACTTACCATAACACTACCTAATTTGGTGTCTCTTTTCTATGTGTCTTACCTCGTACTTGGTGACTTGTGTTACTGTGACTGTTATTGTTGTATACAAATTGTTTTGGTCAGTATAATTTTTGATGGTCTTGTTCCACTGCCTAATTGCATCACTGGGATGAAACAAATGGAAATGTGGCTGTTACAATATACTGTGAAAGCCCTTTATAAGAAACATTGTCTGCAGATAGCATACTATATATAAAGGTCATCAACTCCTATAGCTGCCTGTGGTGGATCAGCCAGTAGAGACTGGCCTGCATCCATGTTCAGGTGGTAGTTGTGTACCATTCTCATTATGCAAAATATGCAAAATTCCAGCTGCACATAGATAATTTTTTTAGCTAGTTAGAACTCCCTTAGGAGAAAAATGACAGCTTAAACAGTAATAATATGCTAGCACACAGAGACAAACAAACTGCTTGGAAAACTGTTTCCTGGACTTGTCTGCCTGTACTGTTTTTAGAGTCAGAGAATTCCACTAAGTTTAATATAGTTTACTTTTCTGCCTTCCTGTGGTTCCATACTTCATTTTTGTAACTGTTCAACTTTTCCCACCCCTTAACTGTGGTGAGCAACACAATAGCATTGTGATGTTATGAGGTAGTGCTATCTGTGTCAGGGAGAGTAGGGCAGTACATGTCTACATATGCCAGCATAGCTATCTGGAGTTTTGTGAAGAATGTTATGTTATTTAACTATCACACTGATTTGTAAAGTTTGAATATATTTGTAAAGTTACTTGTGTTTAAAATGCATTAACAGTATTCCTGCTGTAGAGAAAGAATGTATGCACGTATATCAAGTTGAATTGTTAGAAATTATCAAATGTATATGTTTTATCAGAGAACCCTGGAAGGGTGGAAAGTTTGAAATTATGTTATAGCTTTCAGATGCTGCCACAGATCTTAACAAAGTTGTGTGTGTGTATTGTACCAGAGTCAGGTAACCTGAGATGATGTCATCCTCTAACCAGGATCTGGTTTCTTTGGAACCCTTGCAGCAGTACTTTAGAATCTGACAGGAAATGTTTCTGACAGTATGTATATCTCGTACTTCCACACAGACAAGGAGATACATCATCTGGCTTTTGCTGTGGTAAGACACTCAGCACAAATTAACTTGTCTCACTTTAGTAAGTAATCAGAGAACAGTATTTTTTTAGTTAGTCAGGGAAAATTAGTGAGAATAGTTTACTATTGTTTTCTGCATCTGTAGGAAACTATACAACTGTATTATTTTTTTATATCTCTATGGTTGAAACTCTTGTTTATTGTATTCAATATTCTCCTGTTTACTGATTTGTTATTAATCATGAAATATTTTAATAGCTTTCATTGTGGCTGGTCCTTTAGGGAATCATTTTTGCATCTTGATAGTACCTATGCTTGTTTTAGTGACAGTGTGTCCACTCCTGCTACTTTGGTCACACCATACCATTTGTAATAGTATTAATTTTGGACAGTATATTTGGGTACCCTTTGTTAAGAGCCTTATGGTAGTTGGCTGGTGGCAGCATGATTACCTCAGAGTCTGGGCAGAAAGGGGCACAGCTAGTAAATCTGTATCAGATTTTCCCAGGTATGTATGTGTGTATGAAACTCAAATATCCAAGGCTGGGTGTCAGCTATGGGGAACAGGGACACAGAGCTCCAAAGTCAATAGTGTGGAGGATTATGTGCATCTGGGGAGAGAAAGAGAGTCCAGACTCAGGTCTGGAGCATACTGTCTTTGTGCTCTTAAAGGAAATTGAGCTTGGTGCAGGGACCTGTACCTGAAAATAGTGGGTGAATCCATCTTTGCTGTTAGTGACCGTTGCTCACCAGAGTCAGTGGTGAGGACTAAGTCTCCTTGATTGCTGGCCTGGAGTAGGGACCCATCATATATTGGAGGCATCTAGATGGGATATTAATTGAACTTCAGTAGCTGGTGGGTGGTTGTCATTGAAGGTGTGTGTGTATTCTCAGCAGCCACAAGGTAAATATACAGTTTCATTTTTCACAACAGTTTTATTTATTTTTGTTAGATTAGTTTATTCAGGGAAACCAGGCAAAGGATGTGAGCAGAGGATTATAGCAAGCTGACAAAGAACCAGTTGGCCAAGGTGTGCAAAGCCAAAGAACTACTGTATGCCAGCCTGACTAAAGAGGAAATAATTTCAGCCTTGGTCAAAGTTGCAGCATGGACCAGCGACCCAGAAGACAACCAGTCTGGTGATGGAGATGTGCAGTCTTCAGAAACAGAACAGTTCACCTCCTCCTCAGAGGACTTAGAAATCTGTCTGGAATTAAAAAGAACTGAGCTGGAGGCCAAACATTTGGAAGTAGAATCAGTGGAGAGATTGCAACATTTGGAGGTCAGAGGGTGACTGAGGCATTTAGAGGCTGAAGAAAAGGCAAAACAGATGGAGTTAGAATAAGCAGAGAGAATGCGGTGTTGAGAGGCTGAAGAAAATTAGAAACAGTGCCAACTTGAGAGAGAGATACTGACTCTTTGGCAGGGTCATGGAGATAATGCAAAAGGGAATAATCAAACCCGAAAAACAATAAAGGTCAGTGAATTCCTTCCACAGTTTACAGAGGGTGATATTCATATATTTAAAAGGGTATGTAAACTGTATAATGTTGACCAGGAGCTCCAGGTACAGTTTCTGACCCCCTTACTCCATAGTAAAGCTTTACCTGCTGTTTCTAAATTGCCTGATGTTGATTGCCTAAACTATGATAAGGTTAAACAATGCTTACTAGAGTGTTTTAAGTTAACACCTGAAGCTTACTGAAAAACGTTTTGTGAGCAAAGATGCAAGGCAGATGAAAGTGTGTGTGATTATATTGCTGAGTTAAGCACTTATTTTCATACGTGGGTAAGTAGGTGTCAGATCACTACTTTTGAAGGACTGGCAGATATTTTGTGAGGGAATAAGCCCTTAGCACTTCACCTGAAGACATGAGAATCTGGTTGGCAAGCTGAGAGTATAATACTGCAGATGAGCTGGGGAGAAAAGGAGATCTCTACTTAGCAAGCAGTGCATCACTTCACAAGAAGGGGATACCCAGCACTGCATATGGTTATAGGGGAACCCAAGGTGGGCAGCCTAAATCACCCCAACAGAGTACACCAGTAAAAGGGGACACCTCTATTTTAGGTACATGGCCAGGACCAAAGGTTTGATGTTTTAAATGAAACCAGAGGAGGCATGTAGTATTCAAATGTCCACTGAGGCAAGGTGGGGAACAAAAGGTGAAGGCTCCAGCAAGTGGGAATAACAGAATAACAGCATGCTGGTGGTAAGCTGTCTGGAGACAACAGGAATACCAAATTATCACTGAGGTTTGTATGCTGTCTTAGTGGATGGAAGACAGACCACTGCTAAGAGATGCACAGCCTCTGACATAACCATTATGAAGCCAGCAGTGGTTAAAGAGAAATAGTCTTGCTCAGGCAGACCACACCAGTCAGCGATTTAGGCTCCACTCTATTCCAAATACCTTTGGCCTGGGTTGGCCTTGACTGGGAGGGTAGAAAAGGAAGCAAGCAGGTAGATGTGTTTGAGGATATCCCTGTAGATGTATTGATAGGGAATGATTTTGATAAAGCAGTACCTTGTGTGTATGCAGTTACATGCAGTCAGGCTTGCAGACAGGCATGTGGATCAGGTAGCCTGGGAGAGACCATGACAGAACCCACACCTGAAGCTGTGGCTGGTGAGGTGGCTATTTCAGGGAGAGAGCTACCCTGTAGCAGTGAGCCTGAAAGTGAGCCACAGAGGAAGAGGGGAGACTTTATACTGGAGCAAAGGGTTACTGTGCGGAGAGTGGACCCCTGAGAAAGGGCTAGAGGGTGAGGTATTACAGCAGTTGGTAGTGCCCAGAGCCTACTGTCTGGCACGTCTAGCCATGGCCCATGACATTCCTTTTGCAGGTACTATGGGTATAAAGCATACCAAGAGACATATTATGCAGATCTTTTATTGGCCTGGGATTGCAAGGAATGTAACAGATTACTGCAGGACTTGTGAGCAGTGCCAAAAGGTAGTCAAGGCCAAAGCTCCTTTGATGCCTTTGCCTGTAATTGAGGAGCCATCTCAGAGAGTAGCTATGAATATTGTGGGGTCTCTGATTACCCCAAGTTCCACAGGGAAGACATATATCCTGGTGGTAGTAGATTATGCTACTAGATACTCAGGCAGAGGCTCTGTCTTCCATCAAGGCAAAGAAGGTGACAAATGCTTTGTTAGAGATTTTTAGCATGGTAGGTTTTTCCATGAGAAATACTGACTGATAGAGGTGCCATTTTCATGTTAGACCTGCTGGCTTGTCTGTGGGGTGAAGCACCTAAAAACTACCCCCTACCACCCTCAGACTAGTGGTCTTGTGGAGAGGTTAAACTCTACACTAAATACCATGCAACAGGTATTTGCAGGCCAGTTTAAAAGAGAGTGAGATATTATTTGCCATATCTGCTGATTGCATACAGAGAGGTACCCCAGAACTCCACAGGTATTTCACCCTTCAGGTTGCTGTATTGGCATAGGGTGAGGGTGCGTTTAGATTTGATTTGTGATGAGTGGGAGGTGAGTGTGAATCCTATAAGGAGTCTGTTGTTGAATATATCCTAAACTTCAGGACAAGATTTAGGGAGCTCATGGGCTTGGGCCAGGAGAAATTGGCAAGAGTCCAACACCAGAAAAAGGTCTGCTATGACAGGAATGCTTAAGCTCAAGAGTATGCTGTGAGACATCAGGTTATGGTGTTCATTCCTGTCAGACACAATAAGTTGCATGCAGCTTGGAAGGGACCCTTCAAAGTGGTAAGGAGGGTCAGTGATGTTAATTACATGGTAAACCTGGTAGACAGGAGCCAGGGCACAAATTGTACTGTGTTAACATGATGAAGCCTTACCATGATAGGGAGGCCCTTGTTCTGACTATTTTCAGTGGATGGTAGGAGGACTCTGAGGGAGATCTGGTAATCACAGACCTTATGAGGAAAAACAGGCCAGATAAGGTAGTGTGGACCCCAGCCTGCAAGCAGGCATTCCAAAAGCTTAAAGGGGCTCTAGGAAGAACCCCTGTGTTAGCCAGTCCAGATTGAAGCAAATTATTTGTTGTGCAGGTGGATGCTTCAAACCATAGGGTGGGGGCTGTACTCAACCAGGTTTCCTTAGAGGGAGAAGAGCACCCAGTTGTATATCTCAGCCATAGACTCCTACCCAGGGAGGAATGTTATGCAGCTGTAGAAAAAGAATGTCTAGCCACAGTATGGGCACTGCAGAAACTTCAGCTGTATCTGTATGGAAGGAAACTCACAGTTACATACCACAATCCATTAACATGGCTACATTGAGCCAGCCAGCAAAATGCCAAGTTATTAAGGTGGAGCCTAGTATTACATGCATATGGCATGACAGTGCAGCACCATAGTGGGGTCAGCAATGCCAATTCAGATGGGCTCTCAAGACAGGGTATAGGTTAATTCGGGTTGCCACCTTTTGTTGTGGCTAAAATTGGAGTAAGGCCACACCCCTTGCATCACCTGTAATCCCACCCATTTCTGCCCTTCTCTCACCCATGTTCTGCCTATTTTGTGACACCTCTATGACATCAGAATATGGGAACACCCTCTTTTTACTGTTCCTGATGCCTGCTTTCAGCCAATTTACTATGCTTTTCTTTAAAAAAGCATAGTAAGTCAGCCAATTTAACAAACTCAAATAGTCTGTTTCCTTTTTTGAAACAGAATACTGTCTTCTGCCAATCATTAGCAAACCGGAGTTCTGCTGTGGTGAACCCTAACCGGAAAAAGCCAAAAGACACAACAACAACTGCAGTTTATACAGTATTTTACGGACTACCAGAAAATCAATTTGATTTCCAGATAGTCCAGAAAAAAAACAGATTGGTGACAACCTTAAGGTTAATGTGTTCCAAGACAGTTGCATTTCTCTCAAGCAATGTTTTTTCCAGGTTTTACTTGAAAAACTAGCTTGAGTTTTCAAAGGGGGAGATGTGATGTTATGATGTAGTGTCATCTGTGCCAGGAGACGAGAGCAGTACATGTGTATGGGTTTACTTCACTTGACCTAAAACCCATTTGACTGACACCCAAATTACCTAAAACTGATTTGACTGATTCCCATTTCACTGACATTGAAGACAGATTTGTTGTGGGTTTTCCTTCACCTGTGACTTGCTTGTGATAAAAAGAATTCCTGTAACTTACAGCACTGACTGTTAGAATTCTGATAATCACGCAAATGTAGTGTTGTAGTGTTTCTAAATGTGGGTTTGTCTCTTTACATTTTTATAGGAAGTATCTAAAGTAATTTGGCTAATGTTTTGTGCATTCCCAGCAGTAGTGGCAGCATGTAGAGTTCTGTAAGGCAAGTTAAAGGTATATGCCCTTTTCCCCACTGTAGTGAAATTATGGAGTTAGTATATATAATCGGGAGTGTTTGGGGGCCACAGCTCCCCAGAATTGGGTGTCTGAGGGGACGTTACCCCCACCTAGTTTGGTCATACATTGTTCTGTTTCTGTTAAGAGGGTTAGTAAGTAGTTTTTAAGTTCTGGAAAGTGTTAGTTATTGGTGTTCTAAGTATGTCTGTCTATGGTTTAAGATTTAGTATGTTGAAATTCAGTATTGTAAACTGTCATTGAAATGGGAGTCAAATGAAGTGTCAGTCAAATTAAATTTAGGTCAGTTGGATGTAGGTCAAATGGGTGTCAGTCAAATGACTTTTAGGTCAAATGAAGTAGACCCATGTGTACATATGCCGGCGTAGCTAGCTGGAGTTTTGTAAAGAATTTGATGTCATTTGACTATCACACTGATTTGTGCAGATGTTTGAGTTAAAAATATATTTGTAAAGTTACTTAAAATGCATTAACATTAGGTCCTGCACAACAGAAATAATGTATGCATGTATATTAGGTTGTATTGTTGTAACTGATCCATTGTTTATGTTTTATCAATGAACCTTCAAAAGATGGAATGTTTGAAGTTGTGTTATAGCTATCTGATGCTGTCAGATCTTTGCAAAGTTCTATGTGTGTATAAAACAGTAATTCTTTAGTTATTCCGGGACATTTAGTGAGAATAGTTTAGCATGGTTTTCTGCATCTGTGAGAAACTATCCAAGTGTATTATTTATTTATATCTTTGTGGTTGAAACTCTTAATTGTATTCAGTATTCTCCTGTTTTCTGATTTATTTATTATTAAATATTTTAATACCTTTCATTGTGGCTGATTCTCTGTGCCTTCTGTGGAAGGTTGGGCACTGGGCTGAAAACTCAACACCGTAACAACACCACTGCCAATCTTGAGTGGATAGGTGATTGGCTGTGGTGCCCCCTAACCGGGAAAAGCCGACAGAAGAAGAAGATTGTGGCTGATTCTCTAGAGAATACTTTTAACATCTGGGCAGTACTTATGCTTGTTTTAATGCCCACTCCTGAAAGCCTTGCTGCTTTGGTCACAATCTACTATTTGCATTAGTATTAATTTTACACAGTATAATTGGGTACCCTTTGTAAGAACCTTAGGGTAGCTGACTAGTAGCAGCATGATTACCATAGAGTCTGGGCAGAAATGGGCACAGCTAGTAAATCTGAGCCAGCTTTTATCAGCTGTGTATGTGTGTTTGAAACTCAAATATCCAAGTGTGGGTGTCAGCTACTGGGAAAAGGGACACAGAGCTTCAAAGTGGACAGTGTGGATTTTTGTGTGGATCTAGAGAGAGAAAGAGTTCAGCCTCAGGTCTGAAGCATGCTCCATGAGTGCTCTTAGGGGAAATTGTGCTTGGTTCAGGGAGTTGCATCTAAAAATACTGTGTGAACCCATGTTTGTTCTTAGTGACCATCCCTCACTGGAGTCAGTGGTGAAATTGAGTGTCCTTGATTGCTGGCCCAGAGTAGGGACCCATAATGAGCATATTCAGTGTCACAGGTACTCTTACTTCTTGATCTTTAACCCTCTAATCCTTGCTATGTAGAATGCCCAGTATTTTGCTCTAGGATGTACTTACTTTACTAGTTGACTGAATCCCTCATGTTTGGATAACTGCACTATTTCACACACTCTTACTCTAACATTGATTTGGATGGAGGAATGCATCAAATGCCTGGTAGACCAAAGTCTCCAATCATAAGAACTTATTTCTCTTGCCACAAGACTGTAACCATTATTAACTTAATCCCTCATCCTCTCTTTCAACATCTGCTGACCAATATATTGTATCTAAATACTAGTTTTCAACAGACTTTTTTTACTTTGGTCCAGCTGTTAGGCAGATAATTTTTGATGATCTTTCAGGTTTCTCCCTACTCTTCTCTGTGACTGTTGTGTATAAATTGTTTCAGTCAGTATCACTTGATGGACTTGTTAGCATTCATTTTTGTGGTCTTTTTCCATTGCCTGACTGCATCACAGAGATGGCACAAATGGAAGTATGGCAATATATGGGGACAGCCCTACCTGGCACTGTGACACCCCTACACTGGCCCAGTAATCAATGAGCCTCAGCCCTCACCATTAGCACCAGTGGGGGATGTACATTGGGAGGATGGCAAGTGCACACATGTATTTTCAGATGCAGCTCTCTACATTAAGTGCAATTTCCCTTAAGAGCACACAAAGGCCACAGTCAGTCTGGGGATGGTTTCTCCCTCTTTCTCCAGCTCCCCCAATAAGACTCAGAAGTTTGCAGATCCTGGAAGTCATAAAACAATCAAACACTTCTACATCTTAAGCTTTGTAATTATCTCTCTTTTAAGACAACACAGAGAGCCCCCTAGTATAGACATTCTATCTCTTGCTGTCATAAAGTAATTTAATTCCATCTATTTTTCTGAAGTTAACTTCTTGTGTTGCAGTTTCCATTGTTAAAATATATGCATCTAAAAAGTTACAATAGTTCAGGTAAATTTCTGTTCTATTACAATAGGACATGTTGTGGTTACATTTTAGCTTAGTACTTTACAAAATATCTCTTCTTTGTGAAATACCTCTACAACACATGCTTCTGTAGCAGCAGTTTGATATACATATACCATACAGTTCTAATATAGTTGTAAGACAGGCATATGAATCATGTTGATATTCACAAATGACATATAATTATTTACAAAATTTTAGATAGCTGGCTGGGAGTATCTCCTTTTGTGACAGGTACCAGTGCATATTGAGGGCTATTGGTGAGCCCATAGTTTCCACAAAGGTTTCTATAACTAGACGCTGCCCATTCGATTCTCAGTTAGAGCGTCTTCTGTGTGTCGACATGCATGAATGGGCATTCCTTCGTTGAAGGTTGTGCGTTAGACCCGGCAAGCCAGCACGTAAAAATCAACTGCCAATCATTAGCGGACCGGAGTTCCGCTGTGGCGACCCCTAACCAGGAAAAGCCGAAAGACAGACAGTTTATTTAATCTCTGTGCCCCATTAAAAATGGTCCCATCTTTAAGATCATAGGAGTTTACTAGGCTAATGGTACCAGGGCATCTACAAGCCTAGCCAAATTTAACCCATGTTCCCAAGGGTGTCTGGTTCAAGCAGACACTAAAATTAGCACTTATTGCCTCTGTCCAAAAGGGACACAGGTGGAAACCTCAGGGTGAATTTACAGTTACTCATGGAATCATCAAATCATGTTTAAATAGGGCCAACAAGGGGCTTTGTTTAACAAGAATAGGAAGCTTGTTTTAAAGGTGGGGCAGCCTTTGTGAGACAAATATGTCTCTCCAGCAAGTTCTGTTGATATCACATACCAGGTTAAGGTCCTTTGAGTGAATGACCCATGTGCCATTTGACTTGCGAATGTGCAGCATTTTCATTAAAGATGGGTCAGAGATTGCTCTGTATGCAAGGCACAGTTCGCCTCTGAGCACACTGTATGACACAGAGTAAAGTGACAATGATTTCATTCAGTCCGCATAACACAGATCTTAAAGACCCTGAATTTTCTTAGTAAGGAACCTTTGTGGTCTCTACAATTGCTGCAGGTGTTTGGAATTAACATATCAAAGGGACCATTGTACTCTATTATTTGTCTGATGAAGGAAGAGTACAGTGGGTTTATAACCACTTTTTTTCTGAAGGCAATGCTCTTACTTATGAGATGAGCAACATAAAATGCCCTTCTTACTATTGTGGAGACATGACGACTGAAGTTAAGGTTGCTGTCAACCTGTGTGCCCATCTCTCACCACTGACTGTATTGCTGTTGATGTGGTTGTTTGCAGGAACATCACCCTTACCAATGGGGATGATAAACGTAATGCAAAAAAATGCATTAAGACCATGACTTTGGCACCAGTCATTAGTCTGCATAAGACCTTATTGCAGGATGTTGACATTACTAGGGGTTTCAATGATCACGCCTAGTTTGCAGGCATCAGCAAATGTTGTCAAGTACAGTCCCTTAGTTTTAGCCTTTACTTCAGACAGGTAGATTCTGAATGGTAGGGGTCCCAAGACAGATACTTGTGGAACACTACTGGTTACAGGTCTGCTGGAGGAGGTGGGAGTCTCCCTATTTTGATTGTATAAGTTTTATAAGTTAGCCAGTTTGCAACCCTCCTGACAAGATATGGGTGCGTTTGTCAATGATGCCTGAGTGGTAGATTGTGTCAAAGGCCTTGGCTAAGTCTAGGTAGGCTATATGCACATATATGTCCTCATCTAGGGCTTTGGTGACTGTCTCAAAGAAGTCCACCAAGTTTAACAGGCATGATCTTCCCTTAACAAAGCCAGACTGGTGGGGGTTGAGCATTTGAAGATTTCGTATATCTTCATTGATAAGGTCCATAATAATTTGTTCCATGGCCTTGCAGATAAGGCTGATCAAGCTAATGGGTTTATAGTTCCTGGGGTCAGTGGATATACCCCCTTTGAACAAAATGACTGCAGCCATTTTCTATTCTGCTGGGATGAAGCCAGTGCTTAGACTGTGATTGAAAAAACGTGCCCGATGGTGATGCTAATTCCTGTTTTAGCCCATGTAGAACACAGCCTGGGAAGTTGTCTGGTCCCAGAAAGGCTGTGTTTTTGTCCTTGGAGAGGGCATTTAAGACCTGCTTCTCAGAGATAGCAGGTGGGTGACAGGTGTTAGGGATGCTTTGGGGTATATGTGGCAGGGACAGATGAGTGAACTTTTCTCTGAACATGTCAGCCAGCAGGTTTGCTATGTCCACAGGTTCTATATATGTTTTACCATTTACTACGAGTTCAGCACAGATCTGGGCCTTACCTTCGAGGTTACGGATGTAATTAAACAACCATTTGTTGTTATCCTTAGTTAGGGAAGCTGATTTGGATTCATACTTAGCTTTGGAGGACTTCACTAGGAGTCTTATTTGCTTGTTTAAGTTGACGAGGGGGTGTTTCCTGTTTTGAGACAGTTCCTTCCTACTCTTCGACAGCAATTTCTTTCTCCTATTGTATAGCCTATTAACAGCAGTTGTCCACCAGGCAGGTTTGTTTTTCCTTGAAGATCTTGCTTTGGCTCTATCAGGTATGGCAGAATCAATACAATTGTACAGGTGCTTGTATAAACCATTGGTGCATAACTCAGCATAGGTGTCTGTTCCATCAGTGGGGGGAGGGGCTATGAAGCTATTTATGCCATCATGTAAGAGGTTGTAATTGGCCTTGGGAAGTTTTTTACTCTAGTTGTTGCTAAGGGGTGTGTCTCTTGTGTTATAGTTAATGATTTGTGGTCAGATCTCACCAGGGATGGCCACACACTGGTGGTGATGCAGCGGTCACCCATGTTAGTGAGGACCAGGTCCAGGATGTTTGAGCCCCCTATGGGTGTGTCAACCAGCTTGTCCCAAGCATTGGAGTTAACAAAGTCCAGGAACCTTTGGGCAAGTGAGTTGTAACACGAATAATTTTCCCAGTCTATGGACAGGTAATTAAAGTCACCCAAAACCAGGGTGTTTGGTTGTACCTTGATTGACTCAAGTAGATCCAAGTAGGCTGAGTGGATGTCCTGATTCATGGAGGGGGTCCTATAGCTGGCAATGACCTGAAGATGGGTCTTACCTACAGTCAATTGCACCTGAATTAATTCAAGGGAATCGTTAAATTCCATATTTATTCCACATTCCAAATTATATTGGTTCTCCTCTCCATCCTTCTCATTTCTGACTTACTAGAACAACCATTATCCTACGACTTCATATCTCACTCACATCCATTATTTGCCCAAGTGCTTATTATACTTTCTATGTCTGTTTCACTCTCTTCTTATATTATTGTCCATCATTGCTTTAAAACAAATTCTACCCTTCTCTTTCTGCCATTTTTAGCCTTTTTATTGTCTTCCCCCTTTATGCAGGCTGCACATATACATGCTGTTATATTCGTTTTGCAAAGAGTTAGAAGCCGGGATGACCAGTGCCGAGCTCACAAAGTAGACCACTGCATTGTGAATCATAATCTGTCAGTCAAGCATGTGACTGAAAGGCAATTGATGAAATAACCAGCACTACATATACAGTAACAAAAATTAAGAGACGAATTAGCCTCTGCTTCAAAACGTGCATCCATCTAAGCTGTGCTGACTTCCATTTGCTTACTAGGCTTATTTGTGTTTATCCTGACTATGATTTATGGTAAGAATTAAAAGTCAGAGGAAGCAAAATAGCTCAAACTTTAGGCAAGCTTGCAATTATCACAAGTCCGGTGTAGATTTAGTGCTGCTGTTCTGTGTCTACATTTTAAGAGCAGTACAGTTAATACTACATGAAGGCAGAAAACCCTAGATGACAGGAAATATAAAGTCTGCAACCAAAAAAGTATATTTTGCAATATTACATTTCAAATACACCGAAAGGTTACTGTCTTAATACTGCTTCACAGATCATCACTTTAATTTGCCATATTTCTTTAACTGTCCTCCAGAACAAGCCAACATTTGGCACTCACAAACACTTCTTACTATTAAAATTTTACCCTGCACCACAGCTAATTTGTTTAAAATGTGTCTAACCACTGCATCTTCTGCGTTCCTTAATAATCACTGTACATTTGTGCCTGTTGCTGTCTTTGTTAGTTTACTCATATCCTCTCTTTCTGCAACACATTTGCCCTCCTATCAGTCAGCTCCCCACCATCTTCTACCTCAGGTTAATGATGTCATCATACTGTGATATCTTAAGAGACGTGAAGTTCATTTGTGAGAGATCAGTTTTATTTCAGACATGCCTCCCATTACAACTACTAGCCGATTGTTCTGAGGCAGGCATTGTATTATCATATTACCCCTAATTGTGCTAGAACATGGACCTAGTAACAAGGCCAAAATGGCCACTGCACACCTAACTGTATGCATGTCCTGGCCAGTTATTCTGTCTTTCAACATATCTCTTCCGTAGTTCCACCTACTTAGTCATCGGTCCCTATAATACGTGCAACTGACTCATCCAGGAGAGCTTTTTTTTCTCTCCATGTTTTGGCTTGCTCCATTTAATCTCAGTCCCAGGATACTTCTCACTGCCACTTGCCCACTCAGTCAGGATATGCTTTCCAACTTGACATCCATTGTGATCGAACCTCCTATAAATTGAACTCACATCTTGTTATTTTTCACTGACCATTCATGCCGTAGTTCTATCGAGACCATCTGTACTAGTTCTCCATCCCAATTATCTTTAACCTATTTGTTTTGTTAACACAACTTCAACTGGTACAAAATTCTTAACTAATCTGCTAGCCATGGCCCTCTATCACTCCTTCACTTTTTTCTTTCTTTAGATTTAGGATTTTACACTGTTTATCATGCATTTGCAGCAACAATATGGCAAATGTTTCATTTGTAACTTTAGGTCCATATTTAATATGTGACCTTTCATTAAAAATAATCCCATCTTTAAAATCTGTATCTACCCCATATTCCGAACTTCTTTAATGGCTCTATAAATACTGTTCCTTTATTTACTATAAACATCAATGAGGTGAAGGATATAGATTATACCATAAAACAGAATATATTTCAGTGTTTCACTAAAAAAACTCAAATGCCAGAGTCTGTTTCATGATTTAGCAGATGTGAATGTCAAGAGAGCGGCCCTGTCAGTACTTTTAATTCTAAACTGCTATTAGAACAAGTCCTTCCTTTATCTGACCTTATTAAATTTGTATACCATAAACTAGGGCTCATTACTCTTTGGCACCATGCCACTTTCCATGTTTGCTTCATTTTATCTGCATTTTAGACATGTGCATTATGATTCCTGTCCTACCTAGCTATGCTACTCTCTCCTCCACAGATAAATTCATTTCATCCCCTTCTGTTCTTTTCCATTTATATGGTCTTTTAGTGTTAGTGAAAAGACAATTTGCTTTTGTCCTAATATTTCACACAAACACTGATAAAAGTCTTATTATTTTTATAGCATGTTCTTTTCCTTTATTTTACTATCATCAGTACAACACTCATCTATTTCTTTACTGTTCTACTTAATGTTTCATGTATTACTCACTTTTCCCTCTTTTGCAGAAGTCTAACAGTTTTCTTATAATACTTCAATGGTCATACTTCTCACCCTAGGGCTCCCATTCATTTATTACACTACACTTAAAGTTATTTTGCCCTAATACTATTTTCTGCATTAAAGCTCTAAGATGCATCTTCTACATCCCCTGTCTCCATAGGATCATAGGAGGTTACTAGGTTATTGGCCCTGATGCCTTTATAGGCCTAGCCAAGATTTAGCCCATGTTTAGACAAGCCAGCACGCAAAGCCCCTGTCCAGCAGGGACACAGCTGGAATTTCAGGGGTGTATTTTCTGTTTCCCATCCGGTTATCCAGGTTGTGCTTAAAAAGGGATAATGAGGTACTCTGCTTAACGTGGGGAGTGAGTCTATTCCACAGATGGGGGAGTTGCTGGGACACAAATCTGTCCCGCCAAAAAGTCCTGGTGATATCACAGACTAGGTTGAGGTGGTGTATACAGGTCACTCGAGTGGAGCTTGAGTTGTGGATATGCAGCATTCCCATCAAGGCGGGGTCTAAGATTGCTTTGTAAGCCAGACAGAGGTCACCTCTGAGGAGTCTGTATGAAACTGAGTAGAGGAACAGGGCTTTTAGCCTGTCTGTGTAGGGTAGATGTTTGAGGCCCGGAATTCTCCTGGTGAGGAACCTCTGTGGTCTCTCAAGCTGCTGCATGTGCTTTGCAAGCTACATGCTGAAGTACTTATAATGGAAGAATACAGGGATTTTATGACCTCTTTGTCCTTGGATGAGATACCCTTACTTATGAGGTGGTCCATGTAGAAAGCTTTCCATACAATGGAAGCAACATGGTGGTCAAATGTCAGATTGCTATCAACCTGGGTGCCCAAGTCCCTCACTACTGATTGTGTACTTAGGTTGTTGTTATTAATGTAATAATATGTGGGGACGTTGCTCTCCCAAAAGGGGATAATGATGCATTTTTTTGGCATCCAGCTTGAGGCCATGTTTCTTGCACCAGCCACTTGTTTGGGTGAGGCAGTCTTGGAGGACGCCCACATCACTTTGTGAATTGATGACTGTGCCCAGCTTGTAGTCATCTGCAAAGTTAGTCAGGCATAGCCCACTGGTTAAAGCCTGAACCTCTGAGAAGTATATCCCAAATAAAAGAGGCCCCAAGACCGATCCCTGGAGTACTGTGCTCATTATGGGTCTACTGCTTGAGGTGGCTTCCTCTATTTTGATTAGGTGGGTTCTATCAGTGAGCCAGTTTGCTACCCATCTGGTAACATATGGATTGATGCCTAGTTGAGAGAGTTTGTCTATTATGCTGGAGTTGGGAATAGTGTTGAAGGCTTTGGCCAGGTCAAGGTGGGTGGTGTGCACCATTTTCCCCTCATCCACAGCTTTGTTGTCTGTCTCAAAGAAGTCAACCAGATTTAACAGACATGACCTCCCCTTGACAAATCCAAACTGTGTGGGGTCAAGTGTTTGGAGGTTGCCAATGTCCCTGTTAATGAGGTCCATGATAATCTGTACATGGCCTTGCAGATCAGGATAGTTAGTTTGATGTGTCTATAATTTCCGAGATTGGTGGATGCTTCACCTTTGTGTAAAGGGATGACAGTGGCTGTTTTCTACTCATCTGGGACAAAGCCAGTACTCAGGCTTTGGTTGAATAGGGTGCCTAATGGCGCTGCAAGTTCATGCCAGAGTTCATGTAGGATGCAGCCTGGAATGTTATGGGGTTCCATGGAAGCTGTATTTTTTGCCTTTGAGAGGGCAGTCATGACTTGTTCCCTAGAGATAAGTGGTGGGGGTCATGTACTGGAGATGTCCTGATTTACTGATCGGGGGGCAAAGGGGAGATGTTTTTGCTGAATCTGCCAACCAGTAGATTGGCTATATCTACAGCATTTGTGTATGTGGTGTCCTTTATCACCGGTTCAGAACAGATTTCAGTGCTTCTTTTGAGATTGCGGACATATGTAAAGAAGGCCTTATGATTGTCTCTAGTAGATGTGACCAATTTGGACTCAAAGTTAGCTTTAGAGGATTTCACTAGTGCTCTTATTTGCTTGTTCAGGCTAAGGAGAGATTGCTTCCAATTGGGCACCTTTCCTTCTTGGTCCTGGGCAACAATCTGCTTCCTTTTTTTATATAGTTTATTTATAGCAGATGTCCACCAGACAGGTTTACTCTTTCTTGCATTGGATGATTTTGTCCTGTCAGATATTCCTGATTCCATGCATCTATATAAATGCTCATATAGTACTTTTGTGTAGATGTGGACATTGGTGCCAGTTCCTACAGTGGGGGAGGGGGTTGTGAAGCTGTTTATACCATACCTTAGGAGGTTGTAATCAGCTTTGGAGAAGTTTTTGGTTTGACCCTAGCTAGATGGGGGACAGGGGAAATGGTGGCTTCTATAGTTACCACTTTATGGTTGGAGCTTACCAGGAAGGAAGATACTGTAGTGGTGCTGCAGTGGTTACTCATTTTGGTTAATACCAAGTCCAAGACATTATCCACTCTTGTGGGGGTATTGACTAGCTGTTCCAAGGCACATGCATTGAAAAAAATTGAGGAATCTCTGGGCATTTGTGTTCTGTCATGAGTAGTTTTTTCAGTCTATGGTCGGGTAGTTAAAGTCACCCAGGATCAGGGTAAAGGGTTGAATCTTCATAGATTTGAAGAGGTCCAGATAGGTTGAGTGGGCATCTTGAGTTAAATATGGGGGCCTGTAGCTAACTATAATTTGAATAGGGGTCTTGACAACAGTTAACTGCACCTGGAGTGTCAACTGTGTGTCATACTGTTTGCCCAGCCTGGAGGTGTGTGTGTCCTTAATATATATTGAAACTCCACCTCCTTTGGCTTTGCTGCCCACAGTTTGGTGTCTGAATGTATGATAGAATGAGTAACCAGGTAAGGCTGGGGTGCTCTCCACAGCTTTGAATCAGGTTTCTGTGTCTGCACAAATGTCAGCATCTTCCAGGGTTAAGAATGCTTGCAATGAATGCAGTTCATGTTTAAACTCCTAGTGTTTAGCAGCATGACCTTTAATTTGTGTTTTGTTTAATTTTTTATGTTGGCAGTATCAAACTCATGACTTTTCCTAAAAAAGGCACTATGGGGGAGGCAAGGGCCTTTGCCAGCAGCATGAAGCCCAAGTGAGACAGATGCATGCCATCTCTAGCAAAGCATTGTGGTCTTTCGATCATGTCTTCCTAGGCTGTTAGGTACTGGATCCCCCTGGAATGACACCAGAAACTAAGCCAACTGTTAAAGTCAATCTTTTTCTGTTTGTATTGAAACATCATTCTGGGTGATGGTAGAATGCTGCTTAAGGCTAGGGACATACCTGCCTGGGACACATATTCAACAAGCTCAATCATGTATCTCTTCATATAGTCCAGGGAGGTACATCTCAAGTCGTTCACACCAACATGGACTATGACAGAGTCATAACACTACCTGTTGTTGAGAGACTTGAATGAGGGTGTGATATAGCGGATTCTGACACCTAACAAACAACTAACTATGACTTTCCCCTTATTCAGCCTGGTGATAAGCACATTTGTGTGTCTCACAATGGAGTCTCCTATGACTAATATGTTGGGTTTATGGTAAGGCCTTAGTGGTTGCAAGACACTGGTGTGTGGACTATGCATGGTATGTGGTATGGAGGGTTGTAGATTTCTCATGTGTTTTTGCCTCTGAGATCTCATTTGTTTGGGTTTGTTTTTGTTGAGAACCTCTGCATATATGTGTGTGTTGTGCAGTTGTGGGTGGTGTTTGAGGTGTGGTGATTGTGTTGACACTGCAAAGCAAAACACTAAGTGCAAGCTCCAAACCTTCTTTAATACTCCACAAGTTAAAATCCACTGTTAAAATGCAAACAGTAAACCAATGCAATCAAGTTAAGCGCTTTTACTTATGTCAATACCAGGCTTCATCAGAACACTGAATAAAAACTGTTAGTCCCATTTATACAGATTCAAAAAGCAGTCAACCATTAATTGAATCTCATGCATAATTAATTAAATAAAAATAATCAAAATTGTCATATGACATTACCTCATCTAAAAGTTAAAAAAAAAAATATATATATATATATATATATATATATATATATATTCATTACTTTGAACTAGTTCTTATGTATAATATACTTTTAATACAATTAATATACTTCAAAAAATTGTGTGTATGTCATCCTTGCCTTTCTGCAGTTTGGCTGCCCTCAGTTTAAGGACACTGTTAATACTTATATGGTCATTAAGACCAGGTTCTTTTGTAGAATTTAATCTGAGCTGCCAGTACAACCCTTTATATTCTAGGCGGGCTTCCCATAACCCACCCCTGGTATCCTGCCTTACTTGCTCCAATACCAAAAACTTTAATCTACAGTTCATACAATGTTTCTGGTGTCTATATAAAGCACTTGTCTTTTTTCTGGGAAATTTCTTAACAGTGTTCATATATTCGTCTTTTTAGTGGCCTTTCTGTCTTGCCTATATAAAAATTATAACATGTCTTAATAGTATATATTTATATATTTAATAATATAGTTTTTACATAGGCAAGACAGAAAGGCCACTAAAAAGACAAATATATGAACACCGTTATGAAATTTCCCAGAAAAAAAAACACAAATGCTTTATATAGGCACCAGAAACATTGTATGAACTGTATATTTAAGTTATTGGCACTGGAACAAGTAAGGCAGGATACCAGGGGTGGGTTATGGGAAACCCACCTAGAATATAAGAGTTGTACTGGCAGCTCAGATTAAATTCTACGAAAGAATCTGGTCTTAATGACCATATAAGTATTAACACTATACTTAAACTGAGGGCAGCCAAGCTGTAGAAAGGCAAGAATGAAATACTCACAATTTTTTAAAGTGTATTAATTGTATTAAAAGTATATTATATATAATGACAAGTTCAAAGTAATGTATATATATATATATATATATATATATATATATATATATATATTGTTTAAACTTTTAGATGAAGTGATGTCATATGACAATTGTGATTATTTTGATTTAATTAATTATGAATGAGATTCAATTGTTGGTTGACAACTTTTTGAATCTGTATAAATGGGACTAACAGCTTTTATTCAGTGTTCTGATGAAGCTTGGGATTGATCTAAGTGAAAGCACTTAACTTGATTGTGTTGGTGTACTGTTTGCATTTTAACAGTGGATTTTAACTTGTGGAGTATTAAAGAAGGTTTGGTGCCTGTACGTGGTGTTTTGCTTTGCAGTTTCATTTGGTTTTATATTTGTTTCCTGATTGTGTTGACACCCTTCTGAGTGCCAGATATACTGGCTTGTGAGGGAGAGATAATAGACTCTAGCTTCTTTATGCAACTGCATCTCTCACAAATTGTGTTCCTAGGTGGTAGTGGTAGATGGTTGCCCGAGTACATGAGGCAGTTGCTACACTGTTTCAGGATGCCCATATCAACCAGGCTGGCAGAAGAAACTGTAGGAAACTGTCCATCCATATTTGTCAGAATCAGAGGGGAAGAGGCCAGGGAGAGATAAGGGGTAGGCCTAAAGGGCAAGTGCTTAAACCAGTACTAAGAGGCTTAACATAACATTTAAAAATTAAACAGGCTAAAAACAAGCAGTAGTAAATACAGCAGAGACGATGCAATTGAGCACTTTAGAGAACAAGTGGCAGAAAAAAAAGATGAAGTAATAGAGGAGGAGGAAACACAGATAATGTAAAAGCAGCTGAATAAAGTTTTTTTTTTTTTGTTTTTTTTGTGTGTGTTTGTTTTTTTAGTAAAAGTGGAAATGGAGAAAGGAAGAACAGAAGATAATTCAAGGTTAAGAAACTAAGGGGGGTGGCCTTCCCAAATGTTTTCTCTGTATTACGCAGAATGAGATAATGACACTGGACTGGGAGGAGTGTCCCAGATCAAATTTACAGTAGGGGCAAACAACTGCAAAGCCACCAAGTAAAAGAACAAGACACCAATAGGGAACGAGGGTGAGAAACTAGGCTACAGCTACTAGCTACATTATTCTAGGCATAAAACACTACAGAAATTTTATCACAGTAGAAAAACAGCAGTGAGATACTAAATGAAAGTTTTAAACAGATAAATGAGCAAGGAGACTCTAAACAATGCTTTTAACTGCAAACAAATCAGTTATGTGATACACTCCTTGGCAGGAACTCAGAACAAACAGATGCTTAACAAATGAGAAAATTTCTAGTTAATACCTTTTACACAGTGAAACTAGCTAAAATAGCTTTAAAAACAGTGTGACAGTAACAAAAGTGATTTAACAGGCCTTGTAAGGCAGACAATTTTAGTACAGCAGTGCAGATTAGTTTATAGCAATAAAGCTATAAGCATAATTACATATGAATGTCACGAAAGTCCCACCATGACCTATCCAATACAATTTATTTCCAATCCAGATATAATAAAATTAGAAGAAACAAAATGTGATCTGTACATGATCTCAGAAACATTCCTTCTTATGCAAAAAGAAGAAAGCTTAGTTCTTATTCTACATATTTCAAAGTATTCATATGAAATAAATAAATTATTATTTTTGTTCTATAACTCTAACATTCAAAGTCTCCACTCAAACAACCAGTTTTCTGGCAAATAAAACTAGCACTAAAGTCAGGTGCTCCTTCATTTTTTCCCTGCAGTTTACAAGCACACATATCACGTTGTCTTTCTATAGTTTGCCATTTTTATCCACATCCATTATAGCTCTACATCCTAGTTTGTGCAACTTTCTTCATCTTCTATGCCAGCTTTGCCAAACAGTCATAAATCCTAAACATGTATATTAATCTACCAAATAGTCAACCTCTTCTATCTCTGCTTCTTCTCAGAGATTTCACAAATCATATTTATTCAATTGTACAGATTGGTATATGAATGTTCATGCCATATTTTTGTTAGATTTTCAGACACTTACGTTACATTCTTTTCAGGCTGACATACAGCTGAGATTTTTTTTCAAAAATCCATTAATTCCATCATTTTTTATAGTTTTAATTTATTTCTGCTTTGTTTTACTTTCCTTTGTCCTCTGCTTTATTACCTCTGTTTTGTTCATCAGTTTTACCATCTTCCTCCACTAAGTCCTGTACTTAGAGCATTAAAACTGCTAGTTGTTTTCATTATCTTTGATACACAAACTTCACAATGAGTTTATTTTCCTTTCATTTTTTTCATGGTATCTGAGCCTTTATTTTGTTCTCCAGTAACCATTAACACATTTGATGTATTAATTGTATTTACTTTGGCCTTAGTCGTTCTGTTGTTAATTCAGTCACTAACTCTCTAATATTAGCTTACTCTAGCATATTTTCTTAATTTTCTTAACTAAAACCATTTATATTTTTGAATGAATCTGGATAATATCTGCATCACTTTTTTACAAATGTTCTCAGTCACTTGAAGAAATGCATTTCATTCCAGATAACTTACACAGTACTTTAAAGCTATTATAGTCTAACATGACACCATCCTGCACTTTAGACATTGGATAATTGAACAATTACCACTTGCATGAACCCTCAACAAAAATGAAAAAAAATCTTGGCTGAACACACAACAATGTGGCCTTATTCTTCCATAAGAGAAGACTGCTAGGCAAAGTCCAAATTGTACAATTATCTGCATGTGATGAAACTTTAAATCTACCACTTTCCATTCCAATGATCTAATACTATATTCTGAACTGAAATATTCCAAGTTAGAAAAAGGCCACAAACAAAATATTAAAAATTATAAAAATTTAAATTGTATTTCAACAATCTATAAACACTACATGCTGGGTATTATCTGCAAAACAAAGGTGTTACAACTCAAAACTAGAAAGAGAGCTTCAGAT
The DNA here is from genome assembly GCF_019279795.1 of Protopterus annectens. Classification (NCBI taxonomy): domain Eukaryota; kingdom Metazoa; phylum Chordata; order Ceratodontiformes; family Protopteridae; genus Protopterus; species Protopterus annectens. The sequence continues at coordinate 429,188,139 of NC_056742.1, read as the reverse complement.
GACCAAGTAGGGACACTGCAACTGTATAAAGACAGGCCTTAAGGACTTATACAATGAATACTGACAATCAGAACAGGAGTAAAGCAAGAGTATTCAGGAAGGTCTTAATATGCCTCCCATAATTCCATACAAACACTAATCAACTTGTCTTGCTGTTATAAGATACTATCTGGCATAGATGGGACTCTTGGCATGGTGTGAAGCAGCATCTCAGAAATGGTACATCTATGAGATGTTAGTGATTGGACGTCGGCTGTGTATGACAGCAATGCTTCTGAGGCTGAAACCCTGGATGCCCTTATGTAACAAATATGGGCTGTACAAGGGATGCATATGCAGTGCAGATGTGCATGGAGACTGTGCTGCAGAATGAGTGGCTTTCTATGTTTCATAGATCAGTACAACTCTTATCAGCATCAGCCAACATTTGCTGCACCACTTACTCTGCAAGTGTCAATCACTGGCAGGCTACACCCCATGCACAGTCACATGCTGATGCCTCTATTAAAAGTGTTTTATAAGGCCAACAATACCCACAACCATCCTAAATGTGTGTTCTGAGTTAGCTGTTGTGCATGTATTATGAGTGCTCAAACAGCTGGAGGGCAGCCTGCTCTGTACTACTGATGATACTTTGTGTAACTGACAACTGAGGATTGGGAAGCATTGTTTGCATTCCATGTGCATAGAACGATTCTAATGCTGCACCAGCTGGTGCTGTATCATTTGTTCCTGCCCCCACCAGATCCCTGTGCACCATATTGTAAATGCAGCATTCCACTGCTATCCATGCTAATGTATTTCACATGGGACAGGTATTTCTGTAGGATAGCTACTCACTGTATCAGTCTACATTCACAGGTGCTATTAGGGAGCGTTTTGTCAACCCGCTGATTGACAGAGACGTGGTTATGCATATATAACCTCATTCATTTTGAGCTTAGGTGAGCCATGAATGGATATATTTCCAGAGTGAGAGTGTTTGGCTGCTACCTAACTTGTGCAGTTGAAGCACTGGTTTTGAAGATAGCAGCTACTAAAAATTTGAAATGTTCAGACATAGTGTGTTCCAGTTTAATGTGAACTATTCCTCTTTTGATTGTCTTCACTGAGTGTTATCTGGTTACACTGCAGAATATTGAATACTAAAGCATTTATCCTTGTTACTGTTTAGGGTCAAAGCCTGCACCTCATCTCATTTCTGACACAGATGCTGGTATTTCTATAATAATAAAAGTCAAATAAATGTATTAGCGTTCTTAGTGCAAGTCAAAAATTCCATTTGGTTATTCTTTACTCTGAGACATTTCCATCTAAATAAAGATTTTTATCATTATTTGTAACTGACTGATACAAAAAGTATAGCTGGGAAGTTAATTAGTACTTGTACTGGCCAAGTGAATTTAAAGACATGTAGGTAGGTGTGTGCGTGTGTGGGTGTGCCTTCCTTGAAGATTGGGTGCCAGGCTGGCAAATCGACACAATAAACATTCACTGTCAATCATTAACAGACCAGAGTTCTGCTGTGGTAACCCCTTACCAGGAAAAGCTGAAAGATTGTACTATTCACATCTATAGTTAGAACAGCTTGCAAACATAATACTTTTAAGGGCACCGTAGAGTTCAACATATATTCAGAGACCTTTTTTTGGAAAACAACAATTTATATATAAACAAAGTTAATCACTTTTTTAAAATTCTACAGAGTTCAATATGCTATTTGTGTACAAAAAAGAATGCTACAATCCTGAAAAAACTAAACATCTCAGAGTCACTGCATGGCATTACAGTAAACAGAAGATTGTTAAATCTGTATATAGCTACCCATTCGCAGATTACAGTTCCTAGTCCCCATCTGTAATAAGCTGCCGTATGATGGAACTGAATGACTTTGTCGAGTTAAAACATCTAAATCTTTACCTCGAACACCACATCTGTCTAGGTTGTACAACACAGGGTTAAATTGCTTGTTCCAATTATGTTTGATACTTTTGATATCAGAAATGTGTCCACTGCCTTTATTCAGCAGACAGACACTATTACTGTATAAATATCCTCACTCCATTTATTTTCAATAACATTTTTGAATTTATTTTCTAATCTTCATACACAATACAAGACACTACATGAGTGTATTAACCAAAATGCATTTTTTTTTATTTTTATTAATCATTTTTTATTATGTTACGTCTTATGAATTATTCACTTTTATTTGTTTTTTTGTGGGGCTGGGGGATGCTTTTTTCCCCCACATGCCCTCTGTAAACAGCTTCAGCCCAGGAATTTTATAAGTCAGAAACAGACTGAGAAAGTGAGAAAGAAACAATTTGTTTTTTCACTTGTTCATCTGAGACTGAATACTCATCAGATAATTAAACCTTGCAACTTCTTTCTTACTGTTTCCCCATTATATTGCCCATCATCTCCTCACTACAAGTTGCATCACACTTAAAGTTTGCTTACTGTTGAGTGTTTCCGATAGAATGAAAGGGTTCCACCTCTTCTGCCCTCCACTTATCCTGCCTGATGTTTATGCTATGTATTTCTTGATAACACATGCACATATAACCAGTTGTTTTGCTGTCCTATTATTCTTAACACCACATCCTACCATATGCCATAACACAGGACAGAGTGCTATCCTTCACTTAAACAATGCTTTGTTTCTCTGCAATATCCTGTATGTAAAATAAATGCCCTTAGTAAATTTTACTTACCTACATTTTGCTATTCAATTTAGTCACTTACTTGAACTCCTTAGCCGTCTTTGTCCCTGTAAATGGACTTTTTACCTAAATACCTCCTGACAGATAAAATTTACTCACGTCTTTTACTTCATTATCATTTTGTTTCCACATCATCATCATTTAGAACATTTATACTGTTATGTTATGCCACTATAGTTTTAGTTCCTGTTACTCTTAGTACCATTTTTTTCTTTACTTGTAAAGATGTGTAGCCATTGCATTTTTTAGACTTGACATCTATTTTTTTGTGAATTCTAGTACAACTGGAAACATTTCCATAGGTTCATACTATGTTGCTGATGTGGCTATACTACAAATAGTTCAGCCTAAGAGTCATCTTAATCAGTACCGTTGTAAATGTGAATGCCTAACTAATTTGTTCACCTTTCCATGACAGAATGTAGGCCAGACCTTTGCTGTGGCTAGTGTGCAGCTTCCCATCCAATCTTTAATGCTGCATTTAAAGAGGATCATGGAGCGCCTTTCTTTAGAAACTGGGACAAGTCTATTCAATGGGAGGAGGATTCATTGAGAGAGGTATCCATCACTCCAGCAGGTCCTGTTTATTTTAATGTGAAGAGTTTAATATTTCTGAGTAAGTGTTTATAGTGCTGTTTGTTTTCTGAATGTGTGGGAGGACTGGATCATATCAGGCTGTGTATGGAAGGCCATGGTCTCCCTCAAAGTATGCAATCTAAAGGCAAGATAGATGGTGTTTTAAAGCAGTGTACAAAGCACATGAAGGCCATACACTTTATTTTCTTCTTGAGCAAACACTGAGATTTTTTGAGTAAAAGCATACGGTTGGACATATACATAAAAGGGACATTATAGTCTATTATGGAACTGATAAAGGAGAAAAAAGAAATGAATAATAATTTCACTCTGCCTAGAAGATACACCCCTGGTAATCAGGTTAGCTACACAACAGCAAGGACTCATTCTCCAAAATGTATTCTTAATGCTTTTATCTCAGACAATGACAAGACTTCATCTGATGAAGTATTGTCATTGAGATGAAAGCAGCAAGAATACATTTTGGAGAACGAGTCCTTGCTTCTGTGTGGCTTTTTCTGTTGTTCAAGTCTTTGTGGATTTTTATGCGGTAATCAGGTTAGCTAGACAGAAGGACTTTCCTACTGATAATGATTGATGGTGGTCAAAGGGCGATTCACTGTTTATGAAAGTACCTAGGGTCCCTAAAGGCATCATTTTTTGGAAGGGAAGGGATGTCATCTATATGTTAGGTGCAGGTCTATATCATTTAATCAACATACATATTCACCATACACTAATCAGAGAAATTTATTTCAGTGAACCTTCCTAGGGTTAGGAAGTACTTGGCCATCACCACAACTTTTCCCTTTTCCCACTGTTGTGCAATCTCACAGTTGGTATATATATATATATATATATATATATATATATATATATATATATATATATATATAAATATACATATATATGTGTATGTATATATATATATATATATATATATATATATATATATATATATAGTTGGGGGGGATGTGGGGAGTACAGCCCCCACATTGGGAGGTGTAAGGGCTGAAGGTCCCCATTTGGGTGGGTTTGATTTAGTGCAGTGTCTGTTCCAGAGTGTTGGTGGGTGAGTGATTCCTAACCCTGGCAAAAAGTCAGGGGTTCACTGAAATGAGGTTTGCTGATTAGTGTCCACTGAATACGTATTTTGATTAAGTGATACAGACCTGTTAGTTGCATGGGTGTATCTTTTTACCAAAGACCTCAGTGCTATATTTCTTAGCATTTAGCTTTAGGCTGCTGTCCTGATACCATTTATTTACATGTGTTAGGCCTCTTAGAGTATCCGCAAGACAGTTTATTTAATTTTGTTTTATTTTACATTTGAGTATGTTAGCTCCAAGTTTGCAATCATCTTCAGACCTAATCAGCACAGGCTTGTGATATTAGCTATGACATCAAACAAGTAAATATAGAATAGGAGTGGCCCCAGAAGGGATTCTGGGAGCCCCCCATCAGAACTTACCCGTTTAGATGAGACCATGCCCCCTACACTAATAGCATGTGTTAGTGAGATAACTTTACTGTTTAAGCTATGTAATACTTTATATTTTGTCTTTTTATGACAATGCAGGAATGACAGATGGTATCAACAGTCTTTGCCAGGTCAAGGTGGGCTTTGTTCAATGAAAAAGGACTTTTCAAAGAAGTCCACTAACTTAAGGAGATAGGATTTACCTTTGACAAACTCAGTCTGGTTTGAGTCATAACGCTGCAGACAGTCAATATCTTTGTTTTTAAGTGTCATTATGATACATTCCAATAAGGCTAGTTAGGCTTATTGGTCTGTGGTTGTGAGGGTCAGTGAAGGGCACAAGAACTTTTGGCACAATGCCTTGGGCAACAAAAAGTAGAAGGGGTTGTTGCCAAACTTTGGGAGTCTATAACAAGAAAAATAACCAGAGATCCTGTAGAGGTATTAGTGATATTTCAGAAATATGGAAGTGGGTAAATCAAAGAAAAAGCACAAATGGAAATATTTATGTAAGACATAAACATGCCAAGGTTACAAGGTTAGAGGTAGATGATGCAACTAACAGTTAACATAGAATGAGATGTGAAAATATGGTGCTGTATAGCTAAGTCTTGAAGAAATCAGTTTTCTGTCTTTTATTTGAGTACTTTTGAACTGGAGTACTTTTTATCTTCCTTCATAACTACTGGTTAATATGATAATTTTCACTACTCTATTCATGCCTTAGATTCATCTTTTTTTAAAGGTAGGTGGGAAAGTGCCAGTATCTCATCTTTACTTATTTACCATGTATTTAATTTTATAATAGTTACTGGATGCATGTCAAGGTTCTCAATTAAATGCTTTTGTGCCTGTGAAATATAATTTCTGTCTAATCTAGCTCATTTATTCATAGGTTCATAGGTTCATAGGTTCATACTAGGCTATCTGCCCAAGGGCATTTATAAGCCTAGCCCATAGTTATTTGGCTTTCGCCACCCCTTTAGTTTGAATAAAACTATGCCTATTATTTTGCTGTGCCTCTGTCAAGCAGTGACACTGAAGTAATCCCTGGGGTATATCTGCGATCCCCCATCTATTGGTCGAGATTCCTCTTGAACAAGGCCAGCGAGGTGCTCTGCCTCACATGTACCGGGATTTTGTTCCACAGCATAGGGAGTCTCTGGGTGATGAATCTGTCCCTCCAGCATGTTCTATTAATAACCGTGTCAAGGTTTAAGTCTCCCGCCCTTGTGGTTCTGAGGGATCTAGATTTTTGAGGTGAAGCATATTCATCAAATCAGGGTTTGACATGGCCTTATATGTCAGGCACAGGTCACCTCTGAGCAAGCGGTATGAGACTGAATAGAGCTGGAGTTCTTTCAGTCGGGCAGCATAAGACATATTTTTGAGACCCTTTATCCTTTTGGTGAGGAACTTTTGGGGCCTTTCCAGCTGCTGCAGGTGTCTGGTCAGATACATTCGAATGGGGCATTGTACTCAATCATAGGTCTAATGAGTGATGAGTACAGGGGGGCAATGACCTCCCTTGATCTAGATGTGAATCCCTTCATGATCAGGTGGGCAATGTAGAAGGTTTTCCTAACTACTTTAGCAACATGAGTGTCAAACGAAGGCTACTGTCAACCTGGGTCCCCAGATCCCTGATGACTTCTTCTGTGCTCAGTGGATTGCCACCTATATGGTAGCTAGGGGTAACCTTGTTTTTCCTGAAGGGTATGACTATGCATTTCTTGGCATTTAACTTTAGGCCATGGCTCTGGCACCAGTTATCCATTTCTGTGAGGCCCTTCTGAAGGATATCTATGTCAGATGTGTTTTCGACTATGGCGCCCAGTTTGCAGTCATCTGCAAACTTTGTCAGCCATAACCCTCCTGTGTTTGCTTGTACTTCAGAAAAGTAGATGCCGAACAAGAGTGGACCCAGGACTGAGCCCTGTGGGACACCACTTGTGACAGGCTTTGAGTCTGACATGGCTCCAGCAACTCTGACCCTGTGGGTTCTGTCACTTAGCCAGTTTGCAACCCATCTTGTGATGTATGGGTTTACATTCAAGCTGATGAGTTTTTGATGATACCTGAGTGGGGTATTGTGTCGAAGGCCTTTGCCAGGTCAAGGTAGGCTGTATGGACTGCCTTTCCCTCATCAATGGCCTTGGTGACTGTCTCGAAAAAGTCAACCAAGTTTAAAAGGCATGATCTGCCTTTGACAAAGCCAAACTGGGTTGGATCCAAAGTCTGCAAGTTCCCTATGTCTTTATTTATGAGTTCCATTATGATCCTCTCCATGGCTTTGCAGATAAGGCTTGTCAAGCTAATGGGACGGTAATTTCCAGGGTCGGTGGAGGCACCGCCCTTGTGAAGTGGGACCACAGTCACCGTGCGCCACTCCTTGGGTACGTATCCTGAGGTGAGGCTAAGATTAAACAGCTGTCCTAACTGCAGGTTTAATTCCTCATTGAGTTCATGGAGCACACAGCCAGGGACACCATCCAGTCCCATGGATGCTGTGTTTTTTGCTTTGGAGAGAGCAGTTCTCACCTGGGCGTTGGAGATGTTTGGGGGGCTACAATCCTCTGGTATAGATATCTCTCCTTTTGGGGGGGAGGGGAGAAGTTTGCACTGAACCTGTCAGCCAGTATGCTGGCAATGTGTGTAGGTTCAGTAATCTTCACATCATTTTGAACTAATTCTGAGCATATCTGGGAGTTTCCTCCTAGGTTTCTAACATAGCTAAAGAAGGCCTTATGATTGTCTTTTGAATCCTTGGCGATTTTTCTCTCAAAATTTGCCTTGGATGATTTTATGAGAGCTCTTAGTTTTTACTTATAATGATCAAAGGTGTCTTACCTTTCAAGGATTTTGCTCTATCTTGTAGTAGCTTCCTCCTTTTGTTGTAGAGCTTGTTTATGGCTGGGGTCCACCAGACTGGACGCTTGCCTTTGGTACAAAGAGTCTTAGTTTTGTTTGGGATTGCCTGATCCATGCAGTCCTGTAGGTGCTGGAAGAAGGCATTTGTAAGTGATTCAGTGGTTTGAGTAATGTTTACCACTGGCTCAGGGGCCTTAAAGGAGACCACACTAGTTTTTAGAAGTGTGAAGTCGGCTTTTGAGAAGTTTTTCACTGTGGTCTTTTTGTTTCAGGTGGGGGCGGATGAGGACCTCCAGCGAGATTAGTTTATGATCTGATCTCACCAGTGAGGGGTATACTTCGGTGTTGAACATTGTGATCCCATGTTCGTGATGATGAGATCAAGTATGTTTTCTCCTCTTGTGGGGATGGTGACTAGTTGTTCCATGGCATTTGAGTTTATGAACTCCAGGAACCTTTGGGCTAGAGTGTTTGGGCTTGAGTAGTGTTCCCAGTCTATATTAGGGTAGTTGAAGTCACCTAGTATGATGGTGTTTGGAGATACATTTATCCCTCCATTGTTTTCAGGAAGGCCATGTGAGGTTCCTGAGTTTGAGAGGGTGGCCTGTAACATGCTACAAATTGCAGAGCAGTCTTGCCTATGGTTAATTGCACCTGGATGGTCTCCGATGCATCGTGCGTTGCCACCAACCTTGAGGTGTGGGTGTCCTTTATGAATATGGACACCCCCCCCTCCTTTCTTGGTGTTGTCCGGATTTTGGGGCCGGAACGCATGATATGAGGTGAAACCTGCTAGTGCTGGGGTGCTCTCAGGAGCCTTGAACCAGGTTTCTGTCACAGCACAGACATCAATGTTCTCCATACTGAGAAGGGCCTCGAGTGCTTGCATCTTGAGATTGAGACTTCTGGCATTGAGCAGCATTACCGTTAGTTTTTTTACTTTTTTGTGTTCTAGGGTGGTAGGTTTAGAATTTGAGCCTTGCCTAAAAAGGCACTATGGGGTGGCAAGAGCCTTTGCCAATATCCGGAAGCCTAGGGGTGACAGGTGCAAGCCCCTGCGAAGCAGCGTGGCTTGTCCAGCATGTCATCCCAGGCAGACAGACATTGGATCCCTTTTGAATGACACCAGAATTTAAGCCAATTATTAAAGCTGATCATCTTATCACTGTATTGTGGCATCATTCTAGGTGAAGGTAGGATACTGCTCAAGGTCAGGGTCATACCTGCCTGGGCTACATAATCAGAGAGCTCCTCAATGTCTCTTTTCATGTAGTCCAAGGAGGTACGTCTCAGGTCGCTGACACCAGCGTGGACAATGACTGAGTCGCACTTGTACCTGCTGTTGAGAGACCTGAGTGCTTGTGTTATGTGGCGGATTCTAGCGCCCGACAGGCAGCTTACTGTGACCTTCTCCTTACTCAGTCTGGTGAGCGGGACGTCAGTGTGTCTGACTATGGAGTCACCTATGACAAGTATGTTTGGTGTTATATTTGGCCTTAAAGGCAGTGACTGCTTTGCACACTGATTTTGTTGTTTATGTGTTGTTTGTGTGGTGTATTGAGTTTGCAGTTGCTTGGGTGTCTGCTTTGGAGGCCTCTGCTGTTTAGGTAAATTTTTACTCAGAGCCTCCGAGTATGTCTTAGTGTGTTTATGTGTTTGATTCAGTGGTGTGGTTGAGTTATGTGAGACTGGTATTGTGGTGTGTGTAGTTGCCTTCTCCTCCTGCCTGGTCTTGCCAGTCCTGAGTTGAGAGAGCTCAGCCTCCAGTCTGGCTAAATAGCTGCATCTCTCACAAGTGTTAGTGTTACATGGGAGGAGGAGATGGTTTTCCGTGTACATGAGGCAATTGTAACATTGTCTCAGAATTCCCAGATTCACCAAATGGGCAGGAGAGAACGCCAGCATCTGACCCTTCGACATGCTAGAAAGAATTATGAGTTGGTATGAGACAGAAAAGTAGTGGGCTTAGCAGGGACGTGGGCACTCCTGGGGGGTTTTGCTAGTGAGAGATTTGTATAATATAGGAGTGCTTGACCTGCAAAGAGAATGCTTATAAGACAAGGGATATGCTTATAAGACAAGTGCTGAGCTTTTTGAGAAGAAAAAGCTATTTGGAACAAGTGCTGCACTTTTTAGTGTAGGTGTAAACTGTTTAGGTTCCTAACAGAGCAGTTCTAAGGGAAAAATTGAAGAACAGACTTTCTGGAGCCAGAAAGAGTTTAACCTTGTTTAACCGGCGCTGCCCGATGCTGCTCTAGTGGCAACTCCGCGCTAAATCGCTCTAAAGCACGTTAAAGCATGTTTGATAGCAGGGGCTGGAAAGAAGCAGGAATAGACCAAAAGGGAAAATAAAACTACAGTTTCAAGTCAGTAACCACCTCTACGGGGGGCAGGGAAGCTGCTCAATGTTAGTCACTGCCACTGATGAACAGAGAGACCCTCCTTCAGCCCAAGCAAAAATGGCCTCACAGAAACTTTCAAACAGTTCAGGAACAGCAAGCCTGTAACTGGACTTTTTTAACTCTCAGAAAAGTGGGAAAAAAGCAAGATTTTTTTTTTGTTTTTGTTTTTTACAGAGATAGCAGAGGTTCACAAGTAATATCAAGTTATAATAGTGCAGTAAATGACCCCACACAAGAGTACTAGGTCAAGGACAGAAAATATGCAAGTTTTAAGAAAAACGATTTAAAATTAACTGCAAACAGCCAATCCAGCAAGAAGCTTTGGTTGTGCTCTAAATACAGCTACTAATACAGAAATCAAGTTTAACAAGCCAGAAAATGCTCAAGGTAGGCAGCTATGCAGAAAAACTTAGCAAATAAACAGAGAAAAAATACTTAAAATCTCAAAAGTGGCTCCCTTCTTCTCTCAGCGTTTTTCCTCTTGGAGGGTGCTTCACCAACAGCCAACAAGCCTGAAAAGATGCTCAAACCACGAGGCAACTAGGTTTTAAGAGAGGAAGATGAAGGAGTTATGGAAATGACCCCTAGTGGCCAATAAAACTACAGTTTCAAGTCAGTAACCACCTCTACGGGGGCAGGGAAGCTGCTCAATGTTAGTCACTGCCACTGATGAACAGAGAGACCCTCCTTCAGCCCAAGAAAAATGGCCTCACAGAAACTTTCAAACAGTTCAGGAACAGCAAGCCTGTAACTGAACTTTTTAACTCTCAGAAAAGTGGGAAAAAGCAAGATTTTTTTTTTTGTTTTGTTTTTACAGAGATAGCAGAGGTTCACAAGTAATATCAAGTTATAATAGTGCAATAAATGACCCCACACAAGAGTGCAAGGTCAAGGACAGAAAATATGCAAGTTTTAAGAAAAAAACGATTTAAAATTAAGTGCAAACAGGAAATTCAGCAAACAGCTTTTGGTTGTGCTCTAAATACAGCTACTAATACAGAAATCAAGTTTAACAAGCCAGAAAATGCTCAAGCTAGGCAGCTATGCAGAAAAACTTAGCAAATAAACAGAGAAAAAATACTTAAAATCTCAAAAGTGGCTCCCTTCTTCTCTCAGCGTTTTTTCCTCTTGGAGGGTGCTTCACCAACAGCCAACAAGCCTAAAAAGACGCTCAAACCATGAGGCAACTAGGTTTTAAGAGAGGAAGATGAAGGAGTTATGGAAATGACCCCTAGTGGCCAATAAAACTACAGTTTCAAGTCAGTAACCACCTCTACGGGGGCAGGGAAGCTGCTCAATGTTAGTCATTGCCACTGATGAACAGAGAGACCCTCCTTCAGCCCAAGCAAAAATGGCCTCACAGAAACTTTCAAACAGTTCAGGAACAGCAAGCCTGTAACTGAACTTTTTTAACTCTCAGAAAAGTGGGAAAAAAGCAAGATTTTTTTTGTTTTTGTTTTTTACAGAGATAGCAGAGGTTCACAAGTAATATCAAGTTATAACAGTGCAGTAAATGACCCCACACAAGAGTGCTAGGTCAAGGACAGAAAATATGCAAGTTTTAAGAAAAACGATTTAAAATTAAGTGCAAACAGGAAATTCAGCAAACAGCTTTTGGTTGTGCTCTAAATACAGCTACTAATACAGAAATCAAGTTTAACAAGCCAGAAAATGCTCAAGCTAGGCAGCTATGCAGAAAAACTTAGCAAATAAACAGAGAAAAATACTTAAAATCTCAAAAGTGGCTCCTTCTTCTCTCAGCGTTTTTCCTCTTGGAGGGTGCTTCACCAACAGCCAACAAGCCTGAAAAGACACTCAAACCACGAGGCAACTAGGTTTTAAGAGAGGAAGATGAAGGAGTTATGGAAATGACCCCTAGTGGCCAATAAAACTACAGTTTCAAGTCAGTAACCACCTCTACGTCGGGCAGGGAAGCTGCTCAATGTTAGTCACTGCCACTGATGAACAGAGAGACCCTCCTTCAGCCCAAGCAAAACTGGCCTCACAGAAACTTTCAAACAGTTCAGGAACAGCAAGCCTGTAACTGAACTTTTTTAACTCTCAGAAAAGTGGGAAAAAGCAAGATTTTTTTTTTGTTTTTGTTTTTTACAGAGATAGCAGAGGTTCACAAGTAATATCAAGTTATAACAGTGCAGTAAATGACCCCACACAAGAGTGCTAGGTCAAGGACAGAAAATATGCAAGTTTTAAGAAAAACGATTTAAAATTAAGTGCAAACAGGAAATTCAGCAAACAGCTTTTGGTTGTGCTCTAAATACAGCTACTAATACAGAAATCAAGTTTAACAAGCCAGAAAATGCTCAAGCTAGGCAGCTATGCAGAAAAACTTAGCAAATAAACAGAGAAAAATACTTAAAATCTCAAAAGTGGCTCCTTCTTCTCTCAGCGTTTTTTCCTCTTGGAGGGTGCTTCACCAACAGCCAACAAGCCTGAAAAGATGCTCAAACCATGAGGCAACTAGGTTTTAAGAGAGGAAGATGAAGGAGTTATGGAAATGACCCCTAGTGGCCAATAAAACTACAGTTTCAAGTCAGTAACCACCTCTATGGGCGGCAGGGAAGCTGCTCAATGTTAGTCACTGCCACTGATGAACAGAGAGACCCTCCTTCAGCCCAAGCAAAAATGGCCTCACAGAAACTTTCAAACAGTTCAGGAACAGCAAGCCTGTAACTGAACTTTTTTAACTCTCAGAAAAGTGGGAGAAAAGCAACATTTTTTTTTTGTTTTTGTTTTTTACAGAGATTGCAGAGGTTCCCAAGTAATATGAAGTTATAACAGTGCAGTAAATGACCCCACACAAGAGTGCTAGGTCAAGGACAGAAAATATGCAAGTTTTAAGAAAAAAACGATTTAAAATTAAGTGCAAACAGGAAATTCAGCAAACAGCTTTTGGTTGTGCTCTAAATATAGCTACTAATACAGAAATCAAGTTTAACAAGCCAGAAAATGCTCAAGCTAGGCAGCTATGCAGAAAAACTTAGCAAATAAACAGAGAAAAAATACTTAAAATCTCAAAAGTGGCTCCCTTCTTCTCTCAGCGTTTTTTCCTCTTGGAGGGTGCTTCACCAACAGCCAACAAGCCTGAAAAGACGCTCAAACCATGAGGCAACTAGGTTTTAAGAGAGGAAGATGAAGGAGTTATGGAAATGACCCCTAGTGGCCAATAAACTACAGTTTCAAGTCAGTAACCACCTCTACGGGGGCAGGGAAGCTGCTCAATGTTAGTCACTGCCACCGATGAACACAGAGACCCTCCCTCAGCCCAAGCAAAAATGGCCTCACAGAAACTTTCAAACAGTTCAGGAACAGCAAGCCTGTAACTGAACTTTTTTTAACTCTCAGAAAAGTGGGAAAAAAGCAAGATTTTTTTTTGTTTTTGTTTTTTACAGAGATAGCAGAGGTTCACAAGTAATATCAAGTTATAACAGTGCAGTAAATGACCCCACACAAGAGTGCTAAGTCAAGGACAGAAAATATGCAAGTTTTAAGAAAAAAACGATTTAAAATTAAGTGCAAACAGGAAATACAGCAAACAGCTTTTGGTTGTGCTCTAAATACAGCTACTAATACAGAAATCAAGTTTAACAAGCCAGAAAATGCTCAAGCTAGGCAGCTATGCAGAAAAACTTAGCAAATAAACAGAGAAAAAATACTTAAAATCTCAAAAGTGGCTCCCTTCTTCTCTCAGCGTTTTTTCCTCTTGGAGGGTGCTTCACCAACAGCCAACAAGCCAATTGCATTGGTGAATAATTTATAAAGCACCTCAGAGTTCTTACTACTGAATTCAAGTCTTTTATAACAAACATTTTCATAAATTTCTTCAGAAATCTACCCTTTTTTGTTATATTTTCCATTCTAGCATTCCCCAATACATCTTTATTGCTGCAAATCAAATTCCAGTCCCCATATATGTAATATTCCCTGCTGAAAACAGATTTCTCCCAATTTTTTTTAAGGTCCACAATAACAGTTTTATTTGGTATATAAATACATGCTAATGTAATCTCATCCCTTGCCAGTAGCACCTGGCACTAATCTACCACTATTATCTTTCTCCCCTATTCTATCACTACTGGCGCTCTTCTAGCAATTAATACAACTACTCCTCTGTTCTTTTGTCCCTGATATTCTGAAGAATATCCATGTTGAAATCCATTCTTTACCAAATTTACATTCTCATTTATTTCCAAATGAATCCCCTGTAGCATTGCTATTTGCACTCTGCATTTCTTAATATAATTATTCTTTTCTTTTTGTCTATATCTGTGAGACCATTTCTATGCCAAGATAATACAGAAAGTGTTGCCATTATTGTAAGAAGTCATTATTCCCACCTATTATATATGGCAGCTTTCTAAAATATCTATTTCCAGGTTTTGTGATGCATGCATCTATCACACTAAACACCTGCAACAACTGGAGAGGCCACAAAAGTACCTCACAAAGAGGATTCTAGGCCTTAAACATTTGCCGTACATGGACAGACTAAAAAAACTCCAACTATTCTCTGTCTCATATCGTCTACTTAGAGGCAATATCTGCTTGACTTACAAAGCCATTCCTGACCCAGCTCTGTTAGAAATGCTACATCTGAAGAAATCCCAATCTTTCCGCACCACATGTTCCAGAGACCTTAAAGTCATTACCACAATCAATAGAACATGCTGGAGAGACAGGTTCATAACTCAGTGACTCCCCATGGTATGGAATAGACTTCCCATACATGTCAAGCAGAGCACCTCACTGGCACTCTTCAAGAGAAATCTTGATGAGTGGATGGGAAATAGAAAATTCACCCCAGGGATTACTACAGTGGCTTTACTTGACAGAGGCACTAGGCACAATGCCAGGGAATCCTATGGGCTAGGCTTGTAAAGGCTCCAGAGCCATTAGCCTAGTACACACCTATGAACCTATACACAAACATTAATGTTTGGCAGGTTAATCCAATATACAGTTTTTTTCTCTTCAACATTGGAACCTATGTCACATTTAACAAGACTTTTTTTTTAATAAAAACCGTCACATAAAAAAACACCCCTAGAAACAATTAACTTAATAACACACACATAACTATGCACATCTTCAAATAATGAAGTTTAACCCTGCTAATAGGAACATTTGTGTCAAACAGCTGCTAATGCAGGCCTTAATTAACTTGAAATTGAAGTTATCCATGCTAAGATGCATGCTATTTCATTTTCTTCTACTTACACTAATTGATATCTCTTCTTTTTTTATTTTTATTCCCTAGTCCAGATGTGAAAATAGCTTGTATGCTTTCAGAAAGCATTAACTTTTAGCCTTGAAGAAACAAATGTTTTGTCTTTTACTGCTTTATTATCAGCTTGTCTCCATGGAAATATAAGAGAAAAAAGAAATATGTAGTCCTCTGCTGCAGCCTGAAAGACAAGCTGAAACATTTATTGCTGAAGGGAAACTTTTCATTATATTCAGTGATCTCATATTTAGTTGTTTCCTCTTCAAAATGTGTTATTATATTAAGAAACGGTCAAACCAGACATTCCCTTATGCAAAAGTAAGAGAAAACATAACAGCTCTACATATATTATGACCCGCATACTTTTATACCCCGCCCCCTACCTCAATAACCCAAGATTACAGTGTATTAACTTAAACATAATAGTCTAGATTTTCTTTCTCTTTTTGCACTGCAATGCCTACATTTCTTATTATTAAGAGGGAAGAAAGAGAAAGAAAGAAAGAAAAAAGAAGGAAGGAAAGACAAAGAAAGAAAGAAAAAAGAAGGAAGGAAAGAAAGAAAGAAAAAAGACAAGAAAGAAAGAAAGAAAAAAAAAGCAATATAGAAAGAAAAGAAAGAAAAAAGAGAAAAAGAAAAAGAAATGGAAAAGGAAGAAGAAAAAATAGACATCTGTTTTCTTTGGAAACTATCATATACAAGAATAACTAAAATACTTTAAAATACTTAGTATAAAATATGCAATTTATCATGGTTAAAAGTTTCATAGAAATACTGTTAAAAACAGAAATCATTTTATTTACAGTTACATTTTTCATTCTTCTTCCCCTCCCCTCAGCCTCCTTCCTAACATTAATGACATGAAGTGAGGCAAATGCATTCCATTCTCCCCAATTTTAACAAAGCCAACAAAAGTCAACTCATTCCACTTACTCTTATACAGCCGTATATGACAAATGCAATCAATGCTTTACAGTCTCACATTTATTCACTAATTTCCATGTTGCTGTTTTTTTTCCTGTTCATCTCTATCTCCCAACTCCAGATTTCAGTTCATTTCAATTTATTTCCAGTTCATCTGGTCAACTTCTCTGCTTTCTGTCTCTCAAGCATTCTCCTTTGAAACAGCAGAAAAGGTTTCCCTGACAAAGTTGCTCTGTGTGCTTTACTGTCAAAAGAATGAGAAGCAAAGTTCCCTTCTGCTTGATGGTTCACTTTTTGTTGGACAAACTTTTGCATTTCCTCCTTCGCTTGTTCTGCATCAAAAAATAACTTTTGTTCTACATCAAAAAATAACTTTGATCTTCCAGAAAAAAAAATATTCTGAAGATAGCTGAATACAGCAGCTCGAATGCCACACATGCCTCTGGACATTCCCTAATTACTGGAATGTTGTTCTTTTGGCTTTTCCGAGTTAGGGGTCACCACAACGGAACTCCGGTCCACTATTGATTGGCAGTAGATTTTTTACGGGTGCCGAGGTGCCAGCTCGACGCCCAACCTTCAACGAAGGCACGCCCATTCTACGCATGTCTTTTGAATGCCACTCGACCATGCGAAGGACATGCAGACTCCACACAGAAGGCACTCCAACCGAGAATTCAACAGGAGAACCTCTTGCTGTGAGGCAACAATGCTACTGCTGCACCACTGCTTGTTTATCTTCTGCCTGGTGTATGATGATTATTCATTTCCACAAATGCACTGTCTCCAACACTTAATACTTTGCACTTTTACCAGGATCAACTCTTTCTGCTGGTAGGTTTGCATTTTTAACATTAAAGGCCTTAGATATTTTTACATGGCCAGATATGGAGCATATACACAATGTGCCCTTTCAATTAACAGTTCCTGCTGTGGAAGTCCAGTTGCTTATTTGTGCCTTCATAGAATTAATACAGTCTGCTCCTTTTAGTTTCTCTTGTACAGCAGAAAATCTCAAATTCTCCCTATGTGCTCTGTTCTCTAATTCTACCATTTTTGAAACATCTTTTCTTATACTCAGCCGGTCTTTTCTACATTTTTACCTCTGATTTTTGCAGTTTTATCAGCTCATCTGAATATCTTTTAAAAGCTTCTTCCATTTTTCCAGCTTTTTTGTTGTTATTTTAATCATTATTTTAATCAGTTCTGAACACATTTGACAATTTTTCCACTAAATTACTGGAAGCTATGTGGCATTAAATCTGGAGCTACTTGAGCTACTTTTTAGCAAACAGCTGTAGGAATCTTCCCAGTCAGTGAATCCTCTTCACCTTTTCTAGTTGATTTTCTTTCAGAGTCTTTTCATTTTTTCTTTGCTGGCATCCAGGCAGTGCACTTACTAGTCACTAATGGAATTGTATTGGAATTTAACCAAGCTAACAATATCACTGGCTGTTTCTCGTTTTCAGTTTTCACACTGGGAGAGCTGAAGCTAAGCTGTTGATGAGTGTACAGCCATCTTGGACGTCCATTCAAAAGTAATTTTTGACTCCCTCCCACAGGGCTGTGTTCCTGGAGTGACTGCTAGCCACCTCATTACAAAGAGTTTTTCTTCCACAGGAAAAAATAGATCAACATTTTGATCTTCTTCATGGGTTTTCCACTCAGACTTAGGCCACTGCAAGGTAATGCCTTAGGAATCTGGGTCTCATAGCATCTACGATTCTCATGATACATTTAGCAAGACTCCTGGTTTAATTTCCCCAAGTCTTTTGGGTTTATAATACCATGACAGGAATGGACCCCCTTCCCTAGTCAGGATAAAATTACATTTCATGAAATTAGTATTGTTTTAGTCTTTGATGTTAGCCAAGAGTGTTTCTAAGCACCCGCAATGTGCCCAGAATTGCTTCCTTCTGTAATTCTTACAGGGTTGCATGAATTGAAAGCATATCCAAGTACAGCTGTAAATTACTTTTTATTAAACCTATTACTCCTGCTGCTACTGGCATTGATTGAATATCATTCTTCTGCATTGCTCTAATTTCTGCTTGCAAATCCTGATATTTCATGACTCTGTGTCTTTATGTACATAAAACACTCTAATCACTGGGTGTAGCAATTTCACTTGTCAGTGTTAATTTTGTCTGTTTTTCATGGAGTACTACACCTGCTTTTTTCACATTTATTTTTTTAACTGTTAAAACTGGATGAACCTACGAAATGTACATTTCATCATTCTATACAAAAATTTGTGGTTCGTGTTTCCAAGGTTTATCAGGTACTTCTACATTGTACTGTTTGCACAATCCCATATGCAGCATTCTTGTTACATTATTGTGACTTTTAGTATACAGACTCTCTGCCATGAGTATATCATACACAGCAAAAAGACATACAAAGGTTTTGTCTTCTTCAGCTACCTTCCAATGGATTTTGTAAACCAACATGTATGTAATCCACTGCCCTGGGCCTCTATTATTAACCTTTCATCTTTTGGTTTCAGTTCACTTCTCCTTCACCATTTTGTGCCAAATCTTGATCAACATGTGGTTGTTGCAGGAGATCTCTGTACTTGCTTCTATATTTATGGCTTTTGCACATTTTTACATTTTTATTTGATCCTTCTGCTTATAAGTTCAGTTGCTGTCTGAATTTTGTTGCTTTTTGTTTGATTTCCTTTGCTGCATGACACCAAAATGCTTCTGGTAAAGTAAGCAAATATGTCATGTTAGACTTCTAATCACATTTTAAAACTTTCACTATGTTTAGCTCTAATGAGATCAGCAGATATGTATGCAGTCCCATGACTGCAGATCAACACATAATCAGTTTCCATGAGGCTCATACCTCCTTCAGAGAGAGGACTATATCATTGCAGTAGATACATATTTTTATATATCATAAGCATGAAGCATTTTTCTTGTTTTCATAACCAACTGATCAAATAACTTTTGGAACCAGTCCTTCAACACAAAGCTACAAGATAAAACAGGAAGAACAAATTGATTTATAGCTTGGACTTTATTCCCAGATGTCAAGACAGTATTCAAAATGGACTCCACATGAGAAAAATGTAATGGCATCCGAATTCTCTTTGGTCTCAGCACCAACATCAACTATCATTTCAGATTCCAATTCTGGAATTTGTGGGAAGAAAGATCACTTCATATCGACATCCCACCTGCTCCAAAGCAGTTAGTCACCACATATGCCTCAGGCTTTTGGGAGTAGTGTATAGATGGTCAAAAATGCAAGGTGTCTGTGAAAAACAAAGACAGACACAAGCACATAAAAATAAAAGAGATGTTTGCACTTATCGAGGCACTCAACTCTCTCAATCACCTTTGCTCTCCAGGACCACTTCAAATTGTTACAGACAGTACAACAGTGACATAGTGCAAAAACAAGAAAGGGGGAACCAGATCTTACCTCCTATGCAGACTAGCCATGTTAGCATAAGCTACAGCTTTAATGTACACTCTCACTGTATAGACATCTTATGTTCCATCAGGGAAAATGTATGGCAGAGAAGCAGAGCAGGACAAAGGCCTTCCCTTGCAAATTTAAACTAGATAATGGAGTCTTCCAAGATTTGATCCATCTGTGGGAGTTCCTCAAGTAGACCTTTTTGCCTCTTTTCTGAGCAATCAGCTGGCAAACGTCTGCTCCAGAACTGCATCCTAGAAGGCCTGGAAGATAAACAACCTTTCCTATCCTTTGACAGTAATGTTCTTGTATGTTTCTCCACTCTTTTTGCTGATATATAGGGTACCTCGGAAGATTCAGAAGGAATCCCCCAAGATCAATGTTTTGACTCCTTTCTGGACCAAGCAACAATGGTACTCCCTTTTTTTGGAAATGGCCAAGTGTAATTACCACAAGCTTCCACACAGATTGGATCTACTCACACAAGAACAGGGATGTGTGATTCATCTTGATCCTAAACAACTTTATCTGACTGCCTGAATAATAGGGTTTCAATACCTTTTAGTCACCGGTTTTCTAAAGATGTGCAGCAGGTAGTGATGGGGAAAGAATGCCTGACACTAGTAAATCAGATATAAACAAATGGAAAAGGATTTCCAGATTATGCCGAGAGCATGACCAACACCTATTCAGGGCTACTGTTTCTCTGATTGTATAATATTTGTGTGAGTTACATTCCTATGGCCTGCTTTACTCCTCAATCAAAGTTCATTTGTCAGCCATTTCAGCATGTCTGTTCATGGGACCCCCTCTTTCAAGACATTGTCATTCTCAAAATGAGACCTACAAGAAAACTGTTAGCTCCTCCTTGGGAATCTTTATTTTTTTTCTTTTTTGTTTGAAAAGTAACAATTTCTCCATTTGAATCAGGTTATCTGGCTGAGTCGATGTTCTTAAGATGGAAATCATTTTTATTGATAGCTCCGACATCTAGAAGAAGAGTATCGGAATTGCAAGCTCTACTGGGTGGTCAGTCTTTCATTTTATACAGATGCAGGGTTTCTTTGAGAACAAATCCTTTTTTTCTGCCTAAATAGGAATCCACATTTACTTTAAGGCAAATTATTCATCTTCATGTGTTCCTCACTGAACCCAAAAATGAAGGAGATAGGGTACGTCATACCTTGTATTCCATAGAAAACACAATTACTATCTTGACAGAGCAAAATCTTTCAGAACTTCTGATGAGTTGCTAATTTCTTGTGAAGTTAAGAAAAGGGTGCAACGTGTGTCAAAGCAAACTATTTCTAAGTAGTTGTCTCAAGCTGTTACCTTTTATTATTCCTACCATAACAAAATTATTCCTGGCAAGGTCAAGATACATTCTAATAGGACCTTGGCGTCATCTATGACTTTTTGGAAAGGGTTGGCCTACAGAAGTAGCAACTTGGCCCTCTATGTGAACTTTTAAAAACTTCAACAAGCTGGATCCTTTCTCTGTGTCAATGTCAGGCCTTGCTAGGACCACTGTCCGGGGGATCCTGGTGCTTTTTCTTTCTATCTCCTAGTTGCTCTAAGCTATGGTAATCTACTCATCTTGAGAGACTGACCACCCAGAAGAGCTTGCAATTCAGATGCTCTTCTTGCAGATGTCAGTGCTATCAATAAAAATGTTTTCCATCTTAAGAACATATGATGAAGTTATGTATGCAAACATACTGTAACAGTAGATATTTGAAAGATCACTGCTGCAGTAGGTGCTCCTTCCCTCCACCCCGCTGTTTTTGGTGTGGTATTTATGTCAGGACATGGACGATTTTTTTTTTTGTTCCTAGCATTTTTCTTTTAGGGCTTAGCCACCCTCTGTCAATTGGCATGAAAGGTCTTCAGGACATAACACCCAAACCTGTCTTTTAGTCATCTCCGCTTTAGCTAACATGGTATGGGCATGTGGAAGGTGTTCTGCAGCTTTCAAAGATAGCTGGTTGTTATATTCTGTGCAGGATATAACCCCTATAGCTTAGGCTGCCACAGCAGTGATCATTCAAACATCTACTCTTATTTTAAGTTTGCGTACGCAACTGTACTTTTGTTTAGATGTACCTCATGAGCTATGGTTGACATATAGTGGGCTCTGTAGTTGGCTGTGATACACTGCACACTGTTATTGATGCAGATATCTATATTCTCAATGTTCAAGACAGCTTGTAGGGAGAGCATCTTATTATTTATGTTTCTAGCAGCGAATTATGCTAATTTTGTATAGTCTTGATTTTGTTTAACCATGTTGGTTTAGAGGAAAATGATCTTGCTTAAAAAAGGCACTATGTGTTGGAGAAAGTTTCGACCAACATATAAACGCCATAAGGAGAGAAGAGAAGCCCACCCCTAGCAAAACAAGTAGAGCTATCAAACATCTCATTCCATGGATATATACTGGAGTCCTTTAGAACAGCACTGATTAATAAGACTGTTGAAGTCAAGTTTTTTGTTTGTTTGAATTGTGACATCATTCCGGGTGAGGGAAAGATGTTATTCCGGAAAAATCTCATACTGACCTCTGATACCTATTCCAAGAGCTCTGTCATGTCTCTTCATGTGATCCATGCAAGTATGTTTCAGGCCTTTCACTTGCACATGCATGGTGAATTTTGGCACTCAAGAATAAGTTTAAAGTGACACTTTCCATGCTCAGCGTGGTAAGTGCTGCAGCTGTGTGCCTCATTATGGAGTTACTTATGACTATGACATTGCCAGATGTGTTTCCTTAAGGGAACTGGCTTGCAAGCTGAGTGACTTCTCCCTTTTTTTGTTTGTTCTATATTGCATATTGTTGCTATAAGTGTTGTTTGCTTGAGAACCTGTAGCTGAGTATAACTGTTATTCCAGCCTGCATCTAGGAGGAGTTTGTGGTTTAAACAAATTTCTTGAAAAGTTTGGGGTAAGATGATTTATTGACTGATTTAGGATATGGTAGTTATAGCAATATGAGATAGGTGTCATGAATGACAAAATCGCTGGGTACCACCAATATGTTTGAATGAGAGACAATCTTCCAAAGTTATTAAGAGCATACATCTCTTGCATTTAGATTCAGAAGATCACAGAAGCAAATGGCTAAAGATGGTGCTGGAAACTGCAACTTCATAGTTCCTGGATCTTATATGTATGGATGTACCGGTGAAGATACTGTACAAAATAATGTATTACCTTTATTGTGGGAGGAGCTATGAATGGTAATGGAGTAGTGCAATACAATACAGGGAAAGAGTAAGAGAGTGCAGTCGGGATACAGCCACAACTGAGAGGTTTCACAAATGCAGTAGTAAGTCAACAAGCTGGTTAAGTAAACACAAAAGTAAATGCCCAAGTGCTACGAGTGACTTAACACGGAAGTTAGGTTTTTCTAACAAGATAATTACAATTTAATGTCTGGCTCTGCTGTAACTATTAAAAAACAACAAAAAAGCAAGTTAGCTGCTTTAAACTTCACAAAGACCAATTTATTGTAAACACTTTCATCGAGGCAAATGCCACAACTTCATCAGACAACTCAACAGCCATAAAAACCTCCATTTTATACTCACATTCAACATAATTAAACAGTTAAATCCTTGATTGAACCATTAGTAAAAACTACTTCGTATTTAAAGTGCCCTTGCTTCCTGACTTACAATTTATTGCAATGCCTTAGAAGCTATGGCAACAGTATAAAAAACTTGTTTTTACATGTTATTTAAAACTCCTAGCTACAATCTGAGACTCCAACTGATATCTTCATTTTTTTCATTTGGAGGAAACTGGCTGGGACATGATTTTTCCTATATGGATCGAAGATAGTTTCTAGAAATGTTTTGGTATTCTCTGCGTTAGTTCAAAATAGCCTTTGTGGGGGACATACCTTTCAGCTGTCAAGATTTTTGCCTCATATTTTCAGTCTGTTCTTCATAAAGTTTGTGCTTTTCTTAGCACATTTTTGAGGACTGAAGTCAGTAAATAATGACATGCATTTGATTTCAGACTTCATAGCCTTCAGAAAATACATGCTAACACAAATCTTGTTATTCAAGCAACATTCTAAGTTTATAAGAACATTATTTAAAATCTGTCCTTATTTTTGTGCCTTTGTTCTCCCATTATTTTAGGATTGTCCATATTTCTTGCATTAAGATGTTGAGACGTATGCTGGAGGAGATAATACATCAGGTATTCCTCACACTATGCATAGTGTCACAAATGGTTTTGACTAGGTAAGACTGCAATCCAAATTGTAGCTTGCTACAGATCCCCCACCATGCCCCAAGATTCTCACCTTTCTAAACATACTGGAAAATATTAAGATACAACCAAACACCCTAATACTGGGTGATTTCAACTACCCTGCCATTAACTGGGAAAACTACTTGGGCACCAATACCTTTTCCCAAACGGTTCTTGTAATTCATAAATTCCAATCCCCAGGATCAGCTAATCCATTGTCCCACCAGGGGCTCCAATATCCTAGACCTGGTCATTACCAACATGGGAGATATATGCTCCACACCAGTGGTCACTTCCTCATTGGTCAGGTCTATCCATAAGCTAATCACTCTTGACATCCACATCCCACCCCCAGCCCCAAGTAAGGAAACCTCCGTAAAAAACTTCCCCAAAGCCAGCTTCATGCTACCCAAGTCAGAAGCGACAAACTTCATGACACCTATGCAAACAGGAGCTGAAAGTTCAACTGCTGAATCCTACACTAAGGCACTGTATAAGCAAATCCACTCGTGCATGAATCGTGCCATTGCAAATAGAACCAAGATGCTCTCCTCCAAAAAAAGGAAGCTAATCTGGTGGTCCCCTGCCATAAACAAACTATACAAGAAGGAAGAAACTGTTGCAGAAAAGAGGAAAATCCCAGGATGCAAAAAACTCCCTTACCAGACTCAATGAGAAGCTGAGATCCCTCATAAAATCCTCCAAAGCTAGTTAAGAAAATAAAATTGCCAAAGATTCCAAAAACAACCACAAGGCATTCTATAGTTATGTCAAGAATCTAAATGGCAATGCTCAGATCTGCTTTGAACTGCAACAGAATGGCATTAAATATACTGATCCCAAGGATATTGTCAATATCCTGGCAGATCGATTTAGTGCCAACTTCACCCCCCTCTCACCCCCTAAAGGGCCCATTTCAATACCAAAAGATTGCCAAATTCCAGTAATCATGGCCACACAGGTAGAAACCACACTCTCCAAAGCTAAGAATACAGCATCCATGGACCAAATTACATCCTGGGCTTATAACTACATGAACTAGAAAATGAACTGGCACCTCACCTAAGTGTCATGTTTAATCATAGCCTCACCTCAGGCTTTGTGCCCACTGAGTGGCGCACAGCTACAGTTATCCAATTCCACAAGCGGGGATCCACCTTGGATCCCGGGAACTACCATCCCATCAGTCTGACGAGCCTGATCTGTAAGAACATGGAACGCATTATCATAGAACTTATAAACAAAGACATTGGCAACCTTCAAACACTGGACCCCACCCAGTTTGGGTGCATGAAGGGACGATCTTGTCACCTGAGCTTGATTGACTTCTTCTAATCAGTCTCCAGAGCTGAGGATGAGGGTAAGGCGGTTCACACAGCCTATCTGGACCTTGCCAAGGCGTTCAACACCATCCCCCACTCTGGAGTCATAGATAAACTTACTAAGCTGGGCATAAATCCCTACATCACTCAATGGGTTGCCAACTGGCTTACTGACAGAACCTAGACTGTAAAAGTAGCCAACTCCAAATCCAGCTCCAGACAAGTGACAAATGGAGTACCTCAGGGTTTACTCCTTGGACCGCTCTTGTTTGGCATCTACTTCTCTGAAGTACAGGCCAACACTAAGGGGACGCCCAGCTCCAATGGATGTAACATCAACAGTTTGTTGGTGACAACTTTAATAGACATACAAAATTCGTTGAAGTTCCTGGTAGCTAAGGCATCCGACAGGGAACGTGTACCTCACGTTTCCAGTCCTGTTGAAACCCTCCAGGAAATGGAAACCGTCATTGATCTCAACAACGTTCCCGTACTTGGCGAATTTCTTAGTGCCAACAAACCTTCCACCGAATGTTGGCGTGATATACCAAGTTACAAGAACACCAACCACTTTTTCAAACCTGTGGATAATCCTTTTTGTAACTTTAACCAACCTCGTCAAGGTTTGAACAGTGAGGAATACAACCGCAAGCGTGACATCTTGCTGAAACTTTTGAAAAGGTACAGGTCTTTAGAACTTGAGAACTGTTACTTTATGAAATGTATTGAATTAAAAATAGTGCCCAAGGGGCTCAGGTTTTTTAAATGCCCGAATGGTGTTTCCATCGGGCAGCCATTTTTTGACAGTTTGGTTTGTTTTTTCAACGAGGCTGGTGTTAAGTTTTTAAAACTACTAGTCGACAACAATACTGTCAAAATGGGTTATTTAAAGAATGATATTACAGCTACTGAGTCCTACTTTAAAGAGAAGCTAACTGACAATTCGTTTGAAAACTTTTTTCAAAAACTATCAAACGAGGTTGAACAGCACTCTACTGATATTATTAATAGGAAGCAGGCCAAATTAATGAGGGACATTTCTTCCTATGAAAACAAGACTGCTTACAATGATTTTGTTGGTTCTTATAAGAGGAACTATCACCAACAGCAACACTTTAACCAAACAGGTAGGCGTGTGCCTAACATTGGTGTTTTTTCCGATGCTGCTAAAACGAGATTGTTAGCTCAGTCTGAAGAAGTTATTTTAAATCCGACACAATCGGTTAGCACTAACCACCTTTCAAATGCTGAGGTTTGTGCTACTGAAGTTGAACTCATCGACACCGAGAGTAACGATAAAAAAACTGACAGTTCTGTTCCTGACAATGACAAGTCTGTTAGAACTAAATCTAATTCTAATATTAGCTCTTTTTTTCCAAAGAGGAACTATTCAACCAAGACGAACATCTTAACCAGAAGTCGCACCTTTCTGGGATCGAATTCCTCAGGCGACGAGACTTAAACAATGACTGTGGACATTTTAGTATCATTAACCTTAGTGGGCACCTTTTTACTGATTGTGAGTTGAAAGTTTTACGTTATGGTTTGAATTATGTTCCAAGCAACAGAGCTAATCCTGGTAAAACTATACTAGACATTAAGAAATATGCCAGAAAATTAAACCTGGCATACTTAATGCAGGATATTTCTGTCACTGATAAAGTCCTCATTAAGCCATCTTTTTACACCCCGAAATTACAACATACCATTAGGGTGTTTGAAGACTTATGTATTCAAGATGTAACTTATTTGTTAGAACACAAACGTAAAACTATTAATAATTTAGATAAAGATGAGAAGAAAGCATTACACAATTTACAGGCTTTAAATAGTGAACTTAGATACATGAAAAGTGATAAAGGGGGTAACATTGTAATAATGAAACAAGTTACCTACAACACTAAAATGTTAGAGATTTTAAATAACTGTGACGAATATGAGGTCATTCCTCTTTTTGAAATTCTAAGAAGACAGCGGCTTATTCACTCCCTTCTTTATGATGCTCTCATGTCAGGTGATATCACCTTAGAAGTTTATGATTTCTGTGTGGTGGAAGACCCCAGAATTGGGGTCATTTTTGGTATACCTAAAACCCATAAAAATCTTGAGGATCCACCTTTTAGGCCAATAGTGTCCTCACCCCATTCCATCACTGAGGGAATTTCTATAATTCTTGATGCTGTACTTGGGCCAATCTTACATCATCACGATTCATTCATCAAAGATTCTTGGGATTTTTTAATCAAATTTAGCAAATACAGTCAGGAATGTTCTTTTGATCCTAACAGGCACATTATTTTTACAATGGATGTGATATCATTATATACATGTATTCCTCATTATGAGGGAATTGAAGCTGTCAGAAGTTTTTTGTACCACAACAACACCAGTTTCACCAACAACGCTATTGCTACTATTTGTAGTTTTTTGGAGCTCATACTACACAACAACTTCTTTTTATTTGGAAAAACTTATTATAGACAAAAGCGAGGTGTAGCTATGGGTTCTCCAGCTGCCCCGGCCTATGCCAACATTGTCATGGCCTGGTGGGAGCATGAATTTATTCCCCTTCTCACTAAGAAATACAACATTTCTTTCTACTGCAGGTTCATAGATGATTTGTTTTTCATCATTGACGGAAACTTTGATACAGTTGATGCTTTCACCTCTGATGTCAACACTTTTTCTAGTTATTTAAAATTTGTCAAAGGTGTTGTTGGTCTCAAGGTAAATTTCTTAGATATTTGTTTAAAATGGGATGATATTGATAATCGATTTCATAGTAGCATTTTCCGAAAGGAGACTTTTACTAATAGTTACCTGCATTTTTCCAGCAATCACCCTAGGCATGTTATTAAAAATATCCCCAGAGGTCAGTTCATCAGAGCATGTCGGATGACCTCTAAACAATCTGATTTGGTGGCCGAATTTGAATTTATCACCTCTTTGTTTTTAGACAGAGGATATCACCGATCATTGCTGGTTGAAACCAGTAACGACATTTGGAATAGACGGACCAAGCAACATCCAGCATTGCTTGACCATCCTAACAGTTTGAAAATTCATGACAACACCACTATCACTAATATCACCAATGGGGGTGATTTAAACATCAATTTGATTTGTTCTATTGACATGAGTAGTGATGTTAAACAGATGCAAAGTTTAGTTAGAAAAAATTGGTCGGTGATTAGGGGAAACTTAGATTTATCCAAGGTTGTTGGTGACCAGCCTGTCTTTGTGTCTAGAAACAATCGCAGTCTGAAAAAAATTTTAGAATCCAACTACAGTTACAACAATAACATGACCACTACCAAGAAAGGCATGCAGTGTTGTCACCATTGTAATATATGTAGGTTTATTTCTGTGGGACCATACATTACTGTAGAATCTCACGACAGAACTTTGACTGCACCTGATTGTGTCAATTGTGACACTAAAGGTGTAGTTTATATCAGTTTGTGCAGTTCTTGTCCAGCTTTTTACGTTGGGATGACTAGCAGATGCCTTAAGACCCGTATTAGAGAACATCTTTATGACATTAAAAAGAAAGATGTCACAAGTGCCTTATATAAACATTCTATTGTTTGCACTGTTTTTAAAAAAAATTTATTTTCTATATTAGAAGTGTGCCAGGCTGACATGAGGGGAGGAGATTTTAAGAACTATATACTACAGAGAGAAACCTTATGGCAGATTAAATTAAAAGCAGATAAATTCCCTGGTATAAATGAAGCTGTTAATATCAAATGTTTTCTGAAACACAGGAAGTTACATCTCCATAAAAGGAAGAATGCTGTTGCCTCCTTTTTTAATTGAAGTACCATAGTTGATTTTTTAATTATGTATTAAATTGTTTAATTAATTGTTTAATTTTGGAAATATTTAAGTCTTTCTCTGATATCCTTTTTTATTCTGATGAAGTCTTCGGACGAAAGCGGTGAATTAAATCTTATTACGCTATTGTTTTTGTATTATTTACATCATTTCATTATTCTAAGTTCGCCTCTGATTGCTGCTTCTGCTGTGCTGTTTTTGTTTTTTTTTGTACTAAGGGGACTCTGGCTAACAAAGTTTGCAGATGACTGCAAACTGGGAGCCATTATTGAATCCCCAAATGATGTGGATATTCTACAAAAGGGCCTTATAGAAACAGATGCTTGGTGCCAGAGCCATGGGTTCAAGCTTAATGCCAAGAAATGTATACTTATCCCCTTTGAGAAAAAACATGTACCCATGAATTACCACATAGGTGGCAGTACACTAAACACTGAAAGTGTGATTAGAGACTTGGGGACACAGGTGGACAGTGGTCTCACCTTCAAAGACCACATAGTCACAACAGTCAGGAAATCCTTCTATGTGGCACACCTCATCACTAAGGGTTTTCATCCAGAAAAAAGGAGGTCATTGTTTCACTGTACTCATCCCTCATTAGACCAATTATAGAGTACAACACCCCATTTGGTATGTACCTCTCAAGACAGCTGGAAAGGCCGCAGAAATACCTCACTAAAAGAATCACAGGCTGAAGCAGATGCCCTATGCTGACCATCTAAAAAAACTCCAGCTATACTCTGTGGCATATCGTCTATTCAGAGGCAATCTCTGCTTAACATACAAGGCCATGTCAAACCCTGAGCTGTTGGACATGCTCCACTTAAAGAAATCTCAATCCCTCAGAGCCACATGCTCCAGGGATCTAAACCTTGTCATCACAATGAACAAATCATGCTAGAAGGAAAGGTTCCTGACCCAGAGACTCCACAGACTCTGGAATAGACTGCCCATACATGTCAAGCAGAGTGCCTCTTGGCCCTCTTCAAAAGGAGCCTTTACGATTTGATGGGAAATAGGAAATTCACCCCAGGGATCACGTCAGTTCCCCTGCTAGACAGGGGTCCAGGGATGTAAATATTGTGGGAAGAAATATCCAGGGAATTGTTATGGCTAGGCTTGTATAGGCCCTATGGCTGATAGCCTAGTACCAACCTATGAACCTATGAAACTATGATATTGTTATTAGGCTTATGGTACTAAAAGAGCAACATTGAGAGCTGGAGGGGGACATTACTGGACGAATACCAGGGAGGAGGGGTTAAAAAACATATTTGGATTTTAGTAAAACTGTCCAAAGTATTGATTCCCTTCATATCTTTGTGTATTCATAAGTTA
Source organism: Protopterus annectens (assembly GCF_019279795.1). Classification (NCBI taxonomy): domain Eukaryota; kingdom Metazoa; phylum Chordata; order Ceratodontiformes; family Protopteridae; genus Protopterus; species Protopterus annectens. The sequence goes on along the minus strand of NC_056742.1, from coordinate 429,157,732 downwards.
TTGCTCCAAAATCACCAAAATCACAAAAGGATGCTCAGATGTTTGAGAACAGAAGGGTATAACTTTTTCAGAAAACATGTTTCTCTGTTTACAATGGTGGTGAACACAATTATTTGAAGAAATCCAGATATGTCCAACCACCAAATAACTAAGAAGAGAAACTGAAAAGGGCATATTATTGATGCACGTGTCACATAACATTGAAGGTACAGTCCAGCCATAAAACAGGAAAAACAACGTTACCATAGCAGTGCTCTGATTCTTTTGCACTACAGTATTTCTGGGTGGAATATTGTTTAATTTTGTCCTCTAATCTGCAGTGAGCTTCACCTTTCATTTAATTGTCTGAGGGCATGATTAGGCTAATAAATGTAGATCTGTTCCAAGATATGGACAGTTCTTTTGGTAGATACCTGCAAGCTCTGTTATATATACTGCTATTTATTGAAATTTCCAATGGTTCAAGTCAATTAATTTGATTTTTTAGATTGTGCTCTAATCACTGTTGTTTGGGGTTAGACCAAAAAATATTTACAGCAGGAGTACTAAGCCAATGAATGTTTTGAATGCACTGCTACTGTTGAGGTAGCAATAAAAGGACTGTATAAACACCATGGGACAATATTAGTTTCTTGTTTTTGTTATGCAGTAGAGTAGTATGTTTGTGTTTGCTACTGTGTTGTTTCTGTTGTTAGCTTTTGGCAGAACTGCAATTACACAAAATATTAGATGCATATGGGGTTGAAGTGTAACATCAATAGTGACAAAAAATGGGAAAAAGTGGGTTTTAAATGGATGGATGGATAGACAGAGTTCATGCAGCTGTGGGGAAGTTTATAATTTAATAAGGAAGGTTTGTTAATTAATAGCCATTGCTTTATTATCTGTTTCAGTGGCTCACCATATATCAGTTGGTCAGATACATTGTCCCATCACCCCTGTGACAACCATAGTAAATTAGTGAATTTAACAACATTTTTGGAGGAGACCACAACCTACTTGTACACCCAGTGTGGAGGTTTTATCTCTGTGGCCTTGATCTCTAAATATGCTACCTAAGAAATCACATCAGTTACCAGCAGAGGGAAACAGCTTATTAAATGATTTAGTAGGTGTTATCTCAGAGGTAGAATATTCAGAGATTGGAGTTGTGGGGGAAAAGCTTTCACATTAGAGGTACTGGCTGAAATCCCACCCCCTAATAAAACTAAATTTTGGTGGAATGATTATAAAATAAAGTTGTAAAAGTACATTTGTGAATCAGTGGCATTAACTCAAAGCTAGAGTTTATAAATACTTTTCAAAGGCAAGACATTTCATATTTGACAGAATGCTTGGCTTTAATTGATTCAGCCATTTCAGTTTTAATATATGAAGCTTTGCACATTTTATACTCCACTGGGAAATATGTGATTAATACCGCTTAGGTTTTTATTGCTTATCTGTTTTTATTTTTATTGTACTGGTACTAACATTGCCTGATTGAAACTTCCAGTTTCCTCCCATCTCCACTCTAACCCTGTCTTGCCTTTCCCACATTTAGGCATATCTTTTTTGAATATTTTTACTAATAAAGCATTACGGTTATAATGATATAGAAATACACTTAGTACACTGCAACATATTAGTAGAGTTGCACAAAATAAAACACATCTATTTACATGTTTATAGAAAAAACGTTCCATAATAACTGAAGATTTTTAGGCAAATGTTTGGCAAGCCTTTTTTCTCAACTTCCATGTGAGCAGAGATCAGCATCTTGACTTTCCTTGAAGTTACATGCATATCGAGTCTCTTTTGCATGGATTGCTCTAAAATTACAGTATTTTGGACGTTTGTTGCTTGTAACTTTAGTGTACTGGCAATCTGGATAAAGCAGCCACTGCTCAGAGCCATTGGGTGATGCTGATTGTAAAAACACAATGACTGATACTCAACTGGATAAAAACAGATGCTGAACGTATAAATGCATTGCGCCTGATCGTGACTTAGGGATGCAAGTTTGTGAGGGTTACCATCTGCCATAGCACAAGTAAATAAATATTAAATCAAATAAGCTTGTAATTAATAAAGGCTAGATGACCGGACCCAAGCATGATATGTGTTATTACATTTACTTGTATTACTATCAATTCATAGGTTCATAGGTTCATAGGTAGTTACTAGGCTATTGACCCTAGGGCCTATGTAAGCCTAGCCAAAAAGGTACCCTGGCTTTCGCCACGCAAGAAAATTATTTTCCTGTGCCCTTGTCAAGCAGAGCCACAGAAGTGATCTCCGGGGTGAATTTCCTATTTCCCATCCAATCATCAAGATTTTTCTTGAAGAGTGCTATGAGGAGGTTTGTTTGATATAGATAGGCAGTTTGTTCCAGAGTATGGGAAGTCTCTGGGACAAGAATATATCCTTCAGGCATGCTCTGTTTATTGTGGAGGCAAGGTTTAGGTACCTAGAGCATGTAGCTCGGAGAGATTGGGATTTCTTTAAGTGGAACATGTCCAACAGCTCTGGGTTTGACATAGCTTTGTATGTTAGGCAGAGATCACCTCTGAGTAGACAATATGCAACGGAGTAAAGCTGGAGTTTTTTGAGATGGTCTGCGTAGGGCATCTGTTTGAGGCTGGCAATCCTCTTTGTGAGGTATTTCTGCAGCCTTTCCAGTTGTTGTAGATAGTGAGGTGCATACCAAAAGGGGTGTTGTACTCTAATGGGTCTAATGAGTGACGAGTACAAGGGAACAATGACCTCTTTTTTCCTGGATGAGAAACCTTTTGTGATGAGGTGTGCCACATAGAAGGATTTATTGATTACTGTGGCAATGTGATTATCAAATGCGAGACTACTGTCCACCTGTGTCCCAAGGTCTCTTATCATACTTTTGGTGTTAACTAGACTACCGCCTATGTGGTAGTTCATGGGTACAGAGTTTTTACAAAAGTGGATGACAATGCACTTTTTGGCATTGAGCTTGAGGCCATGACTTTGACACCAGGCATCTGTCTCAGTGAGGCCCTTTTGCAGGATGTCCACATTGTTAGGAGTTTCAATTATGGCTTCTAGTTTGCAGTCATCTGTGAACTTCATTAGCCAAAGACCTTCTGTGTTACCTGTCCTTCAGAGAAGTAGATACCAAACAGGAGAGGACCCAGGACTGAACCCTGTGGTACTCCACTTGTCACTGGTCTGAAGTCGGATTTAGAGTTTGCTACTTTCCCAGTGTGGGTTCTGTTAGTGAGCCAGTTGGCAACCCATCTTGTGACATAGCAATTTATGCCTAGTTTAGTAAGTTTATCTATAATTCCAGAGTGGGGGATGTTGTTGAAAGCCTTGGCGAGATCTAGATAGGCTGTGTGAACCACCTTACCCTTGTCTATGGTTTTCGTGACTGCTTCAAAGAAGTCTATAAGGTTTAGGAGACATGATCTGCCATTTACAAACCCGAAGTGGGTGTGGTCCAGAGTTTGGAGATTATCAATGTTTTTGTTTATAAGTTCCATGATGATACAATCCATGGCCTTGCAGACCAGGCTCATCAGGCTAATAGGGTGCTAGTTCCTGGGGTCGTTGGTAGCTCCCCCTTAGTAGAATGGGATAACTATCACTGTGCACCATTCAGTGGGCACAAAGCCTGAGGTGAGGCTATGATTGAACATGGTACTTAGGTGGGCTGCCAGTTCATTCTGTAGTTCATGTAGAACGCAGCCTGGGATGTTGTCAGGTCCCACGGATGCTGTGTTCTTGGCTTTGGAGAGTGGGGTTTTTACGTGTGCAGCCATGATTACAAAAACTTTGCATTTTTTCTGGTATAGAGATGGGCCCTTTAGGGGCTGAGAGGGGAGTAAAGTTAGCACTGAACCTATCTGCCAACATGTTGACAGCATCAGTTGGTTCTGTATATTTAGTGCCATTGTGCTGTAACTCAGAGCAGATCTGAGAGTTGCCACTGAGATGAGTGTTGCCACTGAGATTCTTGACATAGCTATAGAATGATTTATGTTTGCCTTTAGAATCAGTGTTAATTTTGTTTTCATAACTAGCTTTGGAGGATTTTATGAGGGATCTCAGCTTCTTTCTGAGACTGACCTGGGAGTTCCTCCAATCATGGAATTTTACTCTTTTTTGCAACAGTTTCTTTCTTCTGTTGTAAAGTTTGTTTATGCCAGCTGACCACCAGATTGGCTTCCTTTTTTTGGAGGATAGCATCTTGGTTCTGTTAGGGATAGCATGATCCATGCACACGTATAAGTGCTTATTAAGTGCATTTGTGTAGGATTCAACAGTTGTACCTCTATTGTCCGTCTGCATGGGTGTCGTGAAGTTTGCCACTTCTGTCTAAAGAAACGTAAAGTTGACTTTGGAGAAATTTTTTACGGTGGTTTCCCTAATGGGGGTGGGGGCAGGATGTGGATGCCTAGGGCAATTAGCTTGTGTTCGGATCTGACCAACGAGGAATTGACCTCTGGTGTGGAACACCAGTCGGCCATGTTGGTAATGACCAGGTCCAGGATATTGCTGCCTCTGGTGGGGGTGTCGATAAGTTGATCCAAGGCATTGGAATTTATGAATTCTAGAAAACATTGAGCAAAAGAGTTGGTGCATGAGTAGTTTTCCCAGTTAATGGTGGGTAGTTGAAATCGCCCATTATTATGGTGTTGGGTTGTGCCCTAATATTTTCCAGTGTATCAAGAAATGAGGAGTGAGAATCCCGGGGCATGGTGGGGATCTGTAGCAAGCTACAATTTGGATTGTGGTCTTGCCCAGAGTTAGTTGTACCTGGATAATCGTGGATGCATTATGCTGAGCAACTAGCCTGGAGGTGTGGCTATCCTTAATGCATATGGACACTCCTCCACCTTTAGTGTTTTGGTCCAGGTTAGGTGGCTGAAAGGTGTGGTATGAATTATAGCCTGGTAATGCAGGGGTGCTCTCTGGAGCCTTGAACCAGGTCTCTGTCACTGCACAGATGTCAATGTTCTCCATTTTAAGGAGTGCCTCGAGTGAGTGTATTTTGAGGTTTAGACTTCTAGCATTGAGTAGCATTACCCTCAGATTTTGCTTGCTTGTACCTGTTACGATGGTGAATTTGTCATTTGAACCTTGCCTAAAAAAGGCACTATATGGGTGGCAAGAGCCTTAGCCAGTATCCGAAATCCCAAGGGCGACAGATGCAGGCCATCTCTGGCAAAGCATCGTGGTCTGTCGATCATGTCATCCCAGTCAGACAGATACTGGATCCCCTTAGAATGGTACCAGAAGCTTAGTCAATTGTTGAAGCAATTACCACAGGTGGTATATTCTTAATACTGCAGCATATGTTATTCAGAAGTTAAGAACTACTGTGACCACTTTAAATTAATCTTGAGATTTTCCTTTGTCTGGTCAAGTCAAAACTGGTGAAAGATTCATTCAGATGAGCCAAACCAGTTGAACCTTTAATGAAAAAAAAACAAAAAAAAAACCAGAAGAAACATTATTTGTAGTTGGCCAGCCTCTGTCCCCGGCACCCCCTTGCTTGTTTATACTGACTCCACATTTGTACAGCCAAACCTTCAAAACTGTGAAACATACTGATGCAGAAACAGGAACCACACCAGCAGCATAAACTTCTCTGCCCTTGAAATGTAACATTCATTCAAACTCGCATTCACTGAAAATGCATCTGGCCAATGGCAGATTCCAAACCATGGTGCCTCTGCACACATTTTTAGGATCATGTAATATCTAGTCTTTGATTTATCTTCCTGATTATATTAAATTATATTCCTTGTTCAATACAGTACCACTTGTTAGAGTGTGTTTTAGATTTGTAGTTTTGAACATTTTTCCAGTAAGCAGTGAAACAAAACAAATGAACCAATAATGACAAAACTACTAATTTCAGAACATTTCAACTGAAAAAGGGCACTAAACTGCTGCCATTATAATCCAACAGTTTAAGTCAATATGCACAATCTTTGCAAGTCATCTGAATAATTCCTTATTAAAGAGAACTATAATTAATGAAGAGGTTGCTGCTGGCAAAAATGTTTGCATTTCAGTGTATCATTTACAAATTCAGTGCCCGATGCCCTTGAAGAACAAACTGCCTGTGTTGCATTAAACAAAAACAGAAACAAGCAACAAAAAAAGATGGTGTCCTGGCAATTTGCAACAGGGAATGGCTAGCAAACCAACAAAAGGTTCATAGTTGCTCATTATCTCATACACAGGAGGACACACTCAGGAGTGTAGCAATACCCTCCCCCACATGCTGCATGGCAGTGTATGCAATCAAGCAACCTGATGTAGGAAGAGAACCCACTGCCTTCTGCGGCAAAAGTAAGTATGCTACCTGTTGCATCACTGTCACTGAACAACACAACTATGGTACTGTAAGACTGACATTGACCAACTGTAATCAACAAAAACAAATAAAAACATAGACCAAGCAGTTGGTGTGAAGGTTTAAGGCACTTGCTTTCCAATAATTAAGATGCAGGGTTTGTCTCAGAGCAGAATCACTTAACTGTCTCTCACTCCACTGAGACACACACACACACACACACACACACACACACACACACACACACACACACACACACACACACACACACGCACACACACACGCACACAAGCGCACATGCGCACACATGCACATGCGCACACACACACACACTCACACACACACACACAAACGCACACACGCACACACACTCACAAGCATGAGCACTGTCTATGTAAAAGCTCTAAATAATTGCAGTTACTGAACAGCTCTGTCTCTCTTCAAATTTCTGCCTCTTATGCCTCTGTTTGTATATCTTCTTGTAAAGCACTTGGAATCTGTTTGCTCCCCTTTTACTCTGAGTGAACTTGGTTGCACTGACGTCCTTAAATCTCACTTGGTTTTCTGTCTAAATGTGATATTAGGATGTCCTAATGCTGAGATTTCTAGAGCTTGCTGTTCTTGCAGGAATCTCCCACAAGTTCCTAAAGCCCTGCTTGTGTTTTTGGAAGTACTAACACACTGGGTCTTGTTTTACTTTACTGAAGATTTTCATTTTTTTAATAGTGAGCTATCACCAGCCCCCCCACCCTTCCAAGCCAACACTGGCCCTAGGCAGCTGCGTAGGTCACCTAGTGCTGGATCTGTCTCTGCCTTTGACCTCCTGATGAAGCATAAAGTTGATAACCTATTAGTACCAGATTGACAAATTCCAGAAAGACTTTGTTCAGGAAACATAGAAGACTATAGAAGGTTTAGCAAAAGGAGATAATAAAAGAAATTACTCTCCCAGATGCCTACCCTCTCTTCTTCATCCAGTATGTCTACGTGGATAGTGCATAATGTAGCACATTGAGCATCTAGGTCACAAGGCTCCAGAATCACATCCGAATGCCATATCAGGCTCTACACCAGAGATTTTGATGAAGACAGCAACGGCAATTTTTGTTAATGTGCCTTTTGATACCAATGTCCTGTCTATGTAGGCAGTAAAAATATACTCCAAAAGCAGAAACAAGAGGGAAGGACTCTCACTACATTTGAAGGCAAATTCCAACCGGTTCTGCATTCCTTTTACAGGACACAGCAGATAACCACAGCAGAGTTAATAACATTTTTTTATACATGGCCAACAGCAGCTTAACAACAAAATTCCAAAAGGTGCTGCAAAATCGAGACAATTCCAAGAATGGCTGCAAACGTGTCCCTAGATGTCCACTTTTAACCACTATCCTGGTTGAACAGTTACTATGGGTGCATCAGATTTAGGGTTGGAAGGACATTTTCAGGAATAGATGGTAGAAGGGGGGGGGGTGACACTGCACTTCAGTATTCTAGAAATGTGGCTGTGCTGGATGTGCTTGCTAGATCCAGGTTACCTTGCAGGCATTCCAAGACTCCCTCCCTATGGATGCAGTTGCCATACAGATGGAGGAGTCTGTTCCTCTCCACTATGTTGGGAAGCTCTGAGAGTTTTTGAGTAGGTCTAGGTCAGTCACTGATTGCCGAACATTAGCCTTAGACAAGGGCTTTCTCTAGTGGACTGATTAATCTGCTGCATTTTGATGCCTCATAAACGATTCATCTGCCTGTTACCAAAACATTGGTCAAGAGTTGTGAGAAGCTTTGCTGTGACCTGTTTCATCTCTGACACACGTCAGATGCACTAACATCTTTTTCCTAATTTTTCATTCAGGAGGTCACACCAGATGACAGTAGTGCTCCTGTTTTTTTTTTTCTTCATTCCACCATATTCCTATATTTTCTTATAAAGTTAAAATATTCAAGACAGGAGTCATCAAAACAACCAACAAGTATATTTCCCACTACTATGGTATCATCTCCTGGACAGACCTCTACATCTGAAGCTGTTTGGGAGCTGTTCATTCCTTATGCTTAACTCCATAATTTCTCTAATTCCAGTGAAGGTCAGGGACCCTAAATACCAAGAGTAGGTGGTCAAAGTCTTCCCTTTTGACCTGCATCCTGATCCAAGAAAACCTTATTAAAGCAAATGGATTTGGGCACTGACCAAAGGAATAAACCTCATCATTGCCATGACCTCCGCTGCTCTTGATTATCTTTTTGGTTATGTTTTCACCATTGGTGACTTCAGTGAAATTATTCATCTGTTAGGTTTGTTTTGTCAGCTATAAGTAATTTTTATGAGGGAGCCACATGAGCCATGTCTATCAAACTGGCATTGCTCAAAGTTTAAATCCAAGTCCAAATGCAGGGCTGCTTTCAGTTGAGATAGGAACTCACTCTATACATAAAATAATCACAGTCCAAACACAAGCGTGATATTCCAATGGCAATAAAATCAAAGTTTGTAAAACTTTTCAAAAAGAGGCAGGAAAGCTGGTATAATGGTTAAGGTGTGTATCTAACAAACATAAGGTACAAGGTTTGATTCTCATCTTTGAAAGGGAAATTGACTAGGCTTAAAATGATTTTCCAAGGCCAGTTAACCTAGCACTTATCTATGAACATCCACTGATTTAAGGATCTGCTATCTTCTTAGGATTTATAGTATGTTCTGCAAAGTCTAACCAAATCTCCTTTTTAGCTTGTGTCTTCAGTAATTTGTATCCAGGAGAACCTTATTTCTACTTGAAATCACATTAGCTAGATGAATATTGGAGCTGCAAGCCTTGTTAGCTAAACCCCCATATTCAACATCACACAAAGACACTGTGCCCACAAGGACCAGATGCTCTCAAACTCTTAGCACAAGATTTAGACAAAACCTAAAATAATACAAAGGCCAAAAAATAGTGACAGATTTCAAATACTGATTTTATAAACTTAGAAAGTTGAAAGAATAACAGGATTTGAGTTAGCATGCATTTTCTGAAGGATATGAAGTCTGAAACCCAAATGTATATCATTTAGTGATTTCAGCCCTCAGTGATTTGTCAGAAAATCACAAATTTCTTGAGTAACAGACCAAAAATTAGGCAAAAATCTGGACAGTTGAAACGTACGCCCCTTTCATCCCTAAAATAAATAATGAATCTAACTTAAAACTGGCAGTTTTCTTTCTGAACTATTTATTAACAGAGAATAACTATTATATTGCAAAGATGTTCATGGGTAGCTCAGATTTTTTTTTTTTGTGAGAAGAACAAATCTTTTCAGAAGTCTCAATTATTTTTTCATTTTCAAAAAGTGTTTTGGGGAAAAAAATCTCAACTGTATCACTATCTAAATGATTGCTTGATTTGAAGTTTTACTATCTCAAATATAGTAAAACAATGTCAGTTATACCAAAGGAACATTTCGTGACAACCCTTGCTAATGTCAGAAGTTTTACAAAAATGCATCTCTAGAAGATATTTGCACAACAGCAGCATGGACATAATAAATCATGTTCACATTGTACCACAAGCTGGATACAATCTCAAGATCTGTGACTTCTTTTTGTGCCATTCTCCTCAGGATCAGCCTTCTGTGAGAAGCAACCCAAAATATTTGTTTATTTATTTATTATTTATTTACCTTGTGATTTAGTCCTGTTGGTAAAAAGAATAAAACTCCAGATTCAGATACAAAAGTTACATACTTTCTATAACTGTAGGTATGGAATAGTTATTTCATTCTCTTTATCAGATTTCAAATCGTTTAACTTCTCTAGACCTTACAGATCTTATGGCTTTGAGTGCTTCTCGGTGTTGGTTGGATTTCTTTTTGCTCCTTGCAAGCTTCAGAGATCTAGAGAAAGATCTTTAACAGCACAGCATTATAGGTAAAAAACAGAGGTGTTGGTACCCTGTGAATGTTTCCTCATCCATTCTACATCTTCTTCTCTTCTCCGTCTGCTTAACTGAGTGGAATTACCAATCCATATCTATCAGTACACTAAGTATGTAACTTTTTTGGATTTCATTTTTAGAAAAGGTAGCCTGCTCTCAGCAAAGATACTTTACCTCATTTTACTTCTTCCATTAACAAGCTAGGAATGGGGGAGTGCTTTATTAAAGAAGTGTAATTGACAAACTGTCAACAACATATTCATTAGAATCAGGGTGAGAAACTGGATTTTATAAATTTTATAAATGTATAAAAATGTGGAAATTATTATTTTTTGTAATATTTTATAAACAGCTTACAATATCTCAATAACTATTCAAACTGTATTAAAGCTATTGACAGGATTTTGCTCATCCAACTGAGTGGTCTCATACGAGGCCAATCAGTTATGTCTGTTTTGCTTGGTTGTTGACATATTTAGTTAGAGAAATACGAAAACTGGGACAGTATACATTTTTAATATCTTAGTTGCACTAGACGAAAGTCACATTAACAATGTAGTTGTGTTGACCACATTTTAAGATGTAAGGCAACATCTTTAAGTAGCTTATATGTAGCATGGTTCAGGATTTTTTCCTGTAGTCACAAATAAACAATATTACATGCCTGTAGGTATTACTAGGATGATGTTAGAAAAATATTTGGAGGTGCGACTAAGGTTTCCTCACTATCAGTGACTAGGTGGGTGTGTAAAACTCTCTACGGATACAGTCTGTAACAAACAAACTGTAGTGCATTGATCCACTGGCAGTGATTACCTCTTCTGATGTTCCATGTTTCAAGAAAATGGACCTAAGAGCAATTATTGAAGCTTGTTTTGTATCTTTCAGTTGTGCCTTTTCATGAACTAAGAAAAAAAAAAAGTCAACAAAAAAAATAATTTCCTATGCTGAAATAAAGCCACATCAATTTTCTTCTGCAGTTAACATGAAGTTTCATAAGGTATAAGTTACTTCTCACTCTGATTTCTCTATAGATTACAGATGTCATGGTTTCTGAGCATTGCAGCACCATACCTGGCCAATACAACAGATCTCAAGCTCTTTGTATTTGTTGATGACCATTTTTGATTCTTTGATTTCTTCTAAGCATTTTCTCTCTACGTTGTATGGGGAATTATTACTCCTACTTCCATTTAACTACAAATATTATTGGAGTGCTCCAACAAATCATTTCTGTTTTGAAAATAAGTTCTCATTAAGAGACTAAGTGATTTTGCATTATCTTGTCATCATTCTCATGTAATGGCAACATTAAATAGCTATAGCTCTTACTCGTTTTGAGTTTCTGCAGCTTTCCAACAAAGATTAGCAGCTGAAAAGCAACTTGTAGCATTTCTAGTCTTCACTCAAACATATATTCATAATACTTTAGTTGGTGTACTTTGCTTAATAAATTTACTATGTGTACAACCTCGCTGGATTTATACTGAAAATGAGGGTTATATATTTGCTATGGCAATAATATTATTGGAAATTTTACAGGAGCTTTAAATAATGATTCTTCAAGTGTTCTTTGTGTGTGGGTCTGTGTAGTAATGCTGAGTTATGGCTGACTCATGGTGACACTATGGACAGTTCTCTGAAGTGTCTATAGAATTTTCATGACATAGGCATTATTCCTGACTGATCCTTACTGGCAACGCCAGTCTATTCTTGAACTCATGTCACTAACATTGAGTATCTTGCCTCTGCAAAAACAGGCCAAAATACACTATACAGTGGATGTAATTAATGTAATTGGGAAAGTTTAATTGATTTATTGTTGGTTAGGATTGGTATATAAAGGGACATATTTGGAATTTGAAAATGTTCCAACAGAAGGTGAGAAGCTGAGGTACCAGAACGGATGTAATAAAGAACTGTATGTCCTGCCAGTGGATTTCCTTGTCTTTTTTGATGTGGTTCGAGAAGTTGGTTATTTTATGTTTTTGTGAACAATATTTAAAATCTGTTCCTATTTTCAGATCTTTATCCTCCCTTATTTTAGGCTTTGCTCAGATTTCTTTTGCTAAGAGGTTGAGTGGTATGGTATGTACAGTCCAGCCAGAATATGGCAAAATGCACAAAAACTCAAATGGCTTGGAGTCAAAATTCAGGGATTTGAATATGATATCAGATAATATTGCAGTCACTCCAATACGTTACTTAAATGCTACAGACATGCTTTGAACCATTGGCTTTTCTGTGTACCTTTTTACTTTCTATAGCTAATAAATACTGTTTTACATTATCCCTTCTATAGCTTATGTTTATACTAGTAATTATTAATGTATTCACAGACTTTCAGTGCATACATTTCCACAGTGTCATTTTATGACTTTCAACTTTATTCTGCTCGTTTCCATCTAGAGCACAGACCTCTTTCTTCAACACTTTGTATCACATTTTTTTCAAACCTCAGAGAACTGACCACATGTTCTGCAATGCCTACATATTCTATTAAAAATGTTTACACCATACTTTCTTTTGTCTGAAGTCAAAGTGCTTTCACTAGGTTTGGTTGGCTATTGATATTTTGGTGCTGGACACCATTTTGACTGCCAAGATAGTCACCAGCACTTTCAGACATACTATTTTTGGAAACTTAATCTTTTATTTCTCACTGACAGAAATTCCTTTCCATACTTTCAACTCTTCTTTCGTACTTTTGAAAGGAATGTTTAACAGTTCACTTGCTCTGTAAACATCTATGACTTTTTCAGTGTCAGATCCCTTTTTCTTAACAGTCAATTGTGATTCCTCACAGAATTGTCTTTTTTTTAAAAAAATCACTAAAAACGTGTATACCCCCAGATTTACTAATCTTCCATGCAAAACTAGCTTAGTCCTGCATGGAAGGGACTGTTTAGGAGCAGGACGGCAGCGCGCCATGCATATTAATGAGGCACGCTGCCCGAGCTCTTAGGCTTACATACAGTGTGTAAGAGTGCAGGGGGTGTGTCTGAGAGCAGAGATCTCAGAATAAACATGCCCCCGCAATGTAGAACAGCAGAAAGAGGTATGCAATGAGCGAGACCGCTCACAGGTGACTGCATATCACCACCAACAGTCCTCCATGTGTACAATAGCAACAGCATATATCAATAAAATGAAGAAACCCTTTTATTTTTTTTTTAAAAATCCGATTAAAGCTAAACATAATTGCGCGGGTGTGCCCATCGCTTAGCTACGGTTAATGCAGCTTAAATGGCTGAAGAGGATAACAAGGAAAATATACACAAATGACACAGCATAGCAATAGTGTAGTGGGCAGAGCATTTGCTTTATGAGCAGACAGTCTCGGTTCGAGTCCCACTGCAGCACATTCCATTTTACATGGCAAAGCATGTTATGACCAATATTTGTATTGCATAACCCACTAAATAACATATATTTATGAACTGGAGTACTGCAGTAAATGCACATGTGAGGTGTCAGTGTCATAATTAATAAAGCACTAGTAAGCAGGTTTAAGCACAAATAAGCAGTAGTAAGCATATTTAAGCTCTAGTAAGCAGCCTTAAGCCCATTTGAGTGGTGGTAAGCAATGCCTGAACTGGCTAAGCAATTCTGAAGCTAACTCTCTGTAAGCTGATGTAACAGCAGGTTAGCAGTGCTTACTATCACACAAACCTGCTTACAACTGCTCAAAAGTGGATTAATCACTCTTTATCCAATGGCCCTTGTTCTGCCCATCAACAAAATAAACACTCATGCAGGTTTCAAACCAAGGACTCTATACACCAGAATCACAGTAGGTAACCACCAAGCCATCACAGAAGTACAGAAGAATGAGGTAGCGGCAAACAAGTCCTCACCATAGTATAACCAAACTGAACCTGTGAAACGAATCAGTATACAGTCATATGTTCCATAACCCACTACATAACATAAATATGTGAACTTGAGTACAGCAGTAAGCCCAGAAGTGAGGTGTAATTGCAATAGAGTGTTGAAGTCCCCAGTAAAACACAAGGACCCCACAGAGTGTATGTACACATTAACCATGGATACCAGGCATACATATAAGGTGTAATGATTAATAACTCAATGCCAAAAAGGCATTATAATGCAAAGTGTAATGTAAGCAACACTAAGCATTGCACAGGCCGGCTTAGGAGGTGTGAGCAATGTGTAGACCAGCTAACTCATTGTGCCCAGTGGTATACATCTTTAAACAATGCCAACCCTAGGTAAGCAGGTTTGCCCATAGCTTAGCCTTTTCAAAACTGGCCAATCACGAAAAAGTGCAGGAAATTGGCCCTACTTAAACCCAAGAGGTGGGAATACATCTCATAACTGGTTGTAGCTTCCCCTTGCAGGCACTATGGCAGTAAGGGGAGAAGGTGTGCACTTTCGGGTGCAGCATTGGTGCATCCAGGAGTCCAAGGTCATGGCAGGACTCCTAGTTAAAGACCATGCTCAGAGACTGCTGCAGGGCCAGTACCAGGTCTCCCAATTTAAGGCGGAGGCCTGGGACCGTCTCACCCATGACCTCTCCAGTGCCACTGGCATACCCTGAACTGGTGAGTAGGTCTGGCACCACTATGCCAATCTGAAGCGGTGTAAGGGGGACCTCTTGGAGGAGTGACTCCAAGAGATTAGAGTGTTAGGGGATGTTCCAGCCATGTGTAAGTATCACCCCAGTATGTTTGTAATAATTGCCAGCTCAGGTATATCATGGATAGGTATGGCTAAATATTTCTCTTATATCCCAGACAGCTGCAATGGAGTGGGCTGCAAATGATGAGGCCCACATCAGTCACCTGGTGAGGTTGCGATGTGAGGCAGGGCAGTAATACTCATGCATTTACTGTCACAGGAAAAAAAATAAAAGTAGTAGTAAATTAATTGCTTCTATAAAACCTGTATTGTTCAAGGCAAGTACTGCATACACTAGAGAATATGGCAGGAAGAGTTTCATATTGTTTGCAAGTCAATAAAAGTGTAATAGCCTGACAAAACAGGTTTAACTGCTGGACTGCATGTGTATATCTTGGTATCATACGGTAATGTAGATATACAATCATGTAATAGTACTGAAGTATTAAGCACAGTTACCCACACCATGCACCATAAATTGAATGTGTAGGAATGCCTGAATATGACAGGTGTACTCCCCAGAGGCCATTTAGTACAACTGAGAGACACATACACAGTAAACAGGGAAAATTCAGACAACAAAAATGGAATAGCATATGCAACTGAGATGTGAACTGTTGTTATTTTAGCACACACAGCCACGGTTCGAATCCTGCCAGTGGTAGTAGTCTGCATACAGAATCATACCCCACAACTGTACAAATATGTCCAGAATGTCAATTAAAGTGGACCATATCTGTTGCCTATCAACCCGTCCCACTAGGAAATCAGTGGGATGATCCCAGACATATAGACGGCTAACAGTAAATACAACTGATTGACACACAGCTATGCGAACAAAGCTGGCACACAAGCAACTCCCCACTACCTTATGTGACTAACAAGCTTCATATGTCCCATTTACACCCCAGCTTGTCAAGCTGTGGTCAGAGTGTGTACAGTAATAGAGTGAGATGTATGAGCATAATAGTAATGTGGGATCTGGTACTGTGTGTGGGAAGATTCAGGTGGTGCTAATAAACATTCATCCCACAGGTCTGTCAGATACTAACACTGTGGCCAGAAATACAAGAATGATATGCATTTGCTCTGAATAATGAGGTATTACACATCACTGTTGCCCATACTGTCCTACAACATAATGGCCTAGGAAGTCTGTATATGAAGTGCTGTAATACAAGGTCAGAATGCATAAGCACAGGGGATTAATAAGACAGAAAGCAGATCGGAGATATACAGCAATATCTATATAGCAGCCACAACTGTGATGGACAGTGTAGAAGACACAGCCATGTTCTGAATCCTGGGAGTGGAATTAGACTGCATACCGAGTCATACCCCACAACTGTACAGATGAGTCGCGAATGTCCAGTATATGTGCCCATATCTGCTGCCTGTCCTCCTGTTAAGTCTGTGGGATGATCCCAGATGTGTAGCCAGCAAACAGGGAATACAAGGGATTGTCAAACATCATGAGACCACATCTGTCAGTGTAGCAACCCCAAAACTGTTAGGAGAGTAATATTTCAAGTATGTCCTATCTACACTCCCATGTTGTCAAGCTGTAACCAGAGTGTGTACAGTAACAGAGTGAGATGTATGTGCATAATACTAATGTGTAATCCACAACTTTGTGTGGCAACAGTCAGGTAGTGCTAACAAACATTGCTCCCGCAGGAACATTGGATACGAACACTGTGCTGAGAAATACAGACCATTATAACCTGTACTGATACTGTTCACTCTGGTATTGTAGGGAATTGTGAGTGTTGCAGTTTCTCTGAATAATAAAGTATCACTAGTCACTGTCACCCACACGGTGCTACATAATATAACTGTGTAGGAAAGCATGTATATTTGTGCGTCAGGTCACTAAAGGTGGAAGAAGGCCGTATTCTAGATATGTCCTGGCACACTAGCATGTGGTCAACACATGGCCAGAGTCTGTGCAGAAAGAGTTGGATAGCTATGTGCAAAACAACATCCCGGAATCCAGGCGTATGTGTAGAAACAGTTGGCTAGTGTTAACAAACATTTCCTCCACAGGTATACCAGGTAAGAGTTGTATACTGCAGGTAAATTTGGTTCATGTGTAATGATGATGAAAGCCATATCACTGACCAAACCAAGGTTATAAGGTAGTGTAGTAAGACTTGTAAGGTACATATAACAGCACTGACTAGGAAAGTAATGTGGACTACAAGAATATACTAGTTAATTGACATCTTTCTCCCCCCCACCATATCTCCAACAATAATCAACATACCCACCCCAACTGGTAAGTAATGACTCTGATAATGTCCATTTGTTTGATAAATATTTTCATGGTTCCCATGCATGTGCCATATTGAATAATTCCATCATTGGTGGCATGGCACCATCAATGGACATGCATGCTTTTCTTATTGCCACTGTGGTCCCATATATGCATGTGTTTTGCTTGCTATTCAACTGTTCCATATCTGAGTTAATGGGAATATCTATGTGTGGTGTTATACCTGACCATGGAATGTGTTGACTATTACTACCCCACAAATGATGATGTAATCTAAGCACTATAGCATGCTTGAGAAGGCCGGTCCCAGCGGACCCACCTCTCCCACCTCAGCTGCCCATGGCACCGGGCACCAGCATGTCTGGGGCCCAACCAGGGACCTGCCTGTCTGTTGGTCCTGCACCACCTTCAGGTGGAACAGCCTCAGGGGATGGGGCTTGTCCTCCCTGAGAGTGGGCGTGGACAGGCACCTGTCACCCATCGCCAGGTCGGGGTTGTGGTGCATAGAGCGCTCAGTGAGCAGTTTGGTGATGTTCTACGCCATCTCGAGGGCCGCGTGTCATGATTAGAGAATCAGCCTAGCTCTGTGCCTCAGCCCCGAGCACAGCCACCTTTCTGGGCTGTGAGGGTACAGTGGTGACTGCCCATGGGTGGGGACCTCAGTCCCACTGTTACCACTAGTGGGCTTGTGGGCTTCCGGTATGCCAACACCCCCCCCATCAAGATGTTTACCCCCCACATATGTCATATACTGCACCTCTATGTGTCTTGTTTGTCTTGCTTGTTAAACTACCCAACCAATCTCCCCAAATATACCTACTACCCCTCCCCCAACATCCCACTGTCACCTGAAAAAAAAAGTTCAATCTGTTCCCACAAAATCTTGGCTCATACATAGCTGTCCATTTCGCACACATGTCCACTGGACACATGTAATCTGGTCTAATTGGCATCACAACTTATTATTGTTGTCCTCACACCTCTCCCAGGGGTTTGAGTGTCCAAATCTACCTCCAAATGCAGTATATATGCACAGTTGTTGGTGTAAAAGAAATGGACAGCTATGGAACTTCCCTACACCCTTCCTGCACATCCCTGGTTATTTTCTCTACTGTCTTTCTCTCTTTGTGCCCCATTTTTTACCACTTTCCTATCAACCCCTTTTTCTTTTCTTTTAAAGAAATTAGTGCGGGGGTAAGTGGTAGTAAGCACTTTTAAGCAGTAAGCAGGTTTAAGCCTGTTTGCATGGGGGTAAGCAATGCCTACACAGGTTAAGCAATTTAGAAGTTAACTGAGTATAAGACACTGTAACGGGAAGTTAGCAGTGCTTACCTCTGCGCAAACCTGCGCAAACCCACTTACAACTGTTTTAAAGTGCCTTAAGCAGTGAAAGACACTGACATCCATATGAGCAGAGTAATGCAACTGTGAAACAGTTATACTAATACAGTAGTCTGGAAAGGCTCACAACTGTTGCTGTCCAGGCTAAGCCCTTCAAATTATACAATAGTAAAGACAGACTGGGCCACAGGATACCAAACAATCAACGGTAAGTAATGCAGGTGTATAGTTCTGCAGCCTCTGTCTACACTCTTTACAAAATCACTAGGTGGTAAAGACTTCAGTTGACCAAATGGGATGCAACTGTTACATAACAATGCATAACTGACACCAGAACAAGCACACTGACAAACAGAACAGTCTGTATGGCAGGAGGCAGTAGGCCTGCATTAACCCAATTTATGTAAGTAATGTAAATATATGTGAAGTATATGGTACTGTACATCCAGATACCTTAAGGCAGCTCACCCCTGATGCTCCCACATTTTGTAACGGCCTAGGTCATTTATGGTGCATCCCCTCAGACTCAATAATACAGGGCCATATACCACTGTTACATACACTGGCCTCTGGGGTGCATAAGAGCACACATGTATTGTGTAGGTGAAGCCCACACATACATGGCCCCAGCCCCACCCTATGTGTAGGGGATACAACAGCAGTGAACTGATGGCAGCAATGTCAGCATGATATACTCACAGCCCACTACAGAACAACCCCTGACAGCATGTCATATGTGCAAAGCTTGGTATGTAGGTGGAGCACAAAGGCTAGAACACAGGCCCATATGTGGAAAACTGTTGCCATACACTATGCAAGTTGCTGAAGTTACAGGATAGTCTGCAACATACCCTTAGTCAGGGAATTGAGGTTAGAAACAGAAATGGATGTAGCCATGTACTGTTAACACTCAACACACACACTGACAGTGAAATATCTGACACAAGACCTGTGTGGTGGACAGACAAAACATGATAGGCACACCTCTGGCCACCAAGAGAATAGGCCCACAGTTGAGAGCTATGCAGAAAGACTGCATTCCAAGGTAAACTAGTATGTAGACACACACCCTGTAACACCAGTACTATACAAAGCATAACACAACTCTGCTCACACTCTGTCTGTAGTTCTGGATCCTCCTACAAATATGTAGCTGGCCTGAGTATGCCGGTTCTCCTGTAAGAGGTATTGCTACCTGCTGTCTCTAACACTGATGCCCAAACACAGGAAGGATGTCCATCACACAGGAAAAGTAAAGGGACCACACCCACATGATGCAGGGATTTATTGTAGGTGGTTGGCATGACAGTTGTAATTGGAAGTACTGCACAGCAAGCTGCATGCAGTTAGTGAGTGGAGGACACTGACTGGTGCAGAGGCCATCACCTGATCATGTGCATCACCTACTAAATCCAGGCTGCAATCTATTTAAAGCAGCTCAATCCATTCACTGGAGAGAGAGAGAGATTGAGAGAGAGAGAGAGAGAGAGAGAGAGAGAGAGAGAGAGAGAGAGAGAGAGAGAGAAAGCGAAAAAAAAGAGACAAAGCTCTTCAAACTAACAGCTGATGTTGCAGGCATTTAGCCAGCTGCCATTCAACAAGACATCAGTCCCACAACAGGTTTGTGAAGTATATATACATGTAATAGAATGTAGTACCTGGTCCATCATAATGGTATAGATGATGTGGAATGAGTTATATGTGCCATCAGGTGTTGTTGTGATGATGTTCAACTGAACAACTGCTATGGACAATAGTGTCTGTCCCTGTGCTAAGTGGGCCATAGCCATTAACTGTGCAGGTCAGCACTGGCAAACAAGATGTAAGCCATCATAGTGTGTGTTGTGTAATGGAAAGTATGTATATTATGTGGCCAATAGCTGGTGGTGGAAGTAATGACATTATGATGGACATGTTGGAGCCATGGCCCACCACTGGCAGGATACTCAGATGAATCTGTAATCTAGCATGCCAGAATGCCATAGGTGTGTAATAGGGTTACCTGCAATCGGGTCCCACATATACCCCTCTAATGTCAGGCCATGTCCAAATGTGGCACCTGTCTGTTTTATAACAAGGCAGAACAGTGCAGCTGTGCAGGAAGATGTTGTGAGATTGTGGAGCTGATGTCTAAATGCACCCCACATGTAGGTATGCATATATGTACATATGTCACATATATAATATATAAAGATATATACGTATATAAGCATGTATGTCCAGAAATATACATATACTCATGTGTAGACATATATATGTGCACATATATAAAACATCACATATATCTACACATATATAGATAGTATGAACTGGGAATATGGGGAAGTATGGCAGGTACACATATATAGATATATACCTATATGCACATGTCTACATATGTATAAATATATATATATATATATATATATATATATATATATATATATATATATATATATATATATATACAAACACACAAGCATATATGTATGTAAAGACATGTCCCCTATATCACTATCACAGTGATGTGTGCTATGTGTGAGGCAGCAACACACATAGCAATACACACAGATATCTACAGCTGGCAGTGTGTGCACCATGGATGTGAACTGGGTGCCTCAGACTGATGTAGCACATTCCTCATGTGTCTGTGGAGCCCGGTATGGAGCAGACCCTAGACCTGAGCTCAGGGGACAGGAACATGTCTGTGTGTGCCCTGAGCAGGGGGGGACAATATCCCCTGAGTGGTTCCACCTGATGGTATTGCTGTAACAGTACATGAGGAGGCCCCAGGTTGGGACACACATGTGATGTGGCCAGGTATCATGGGCAGATGGGTGTGGAAAGAATGCACATGCACTGTTGCCCACCTATTCCAATGCTGAGAATGATATCTTAATAGCACACTTGATCCAGCACTATCCACTGCTGTTTGGCAGGCACGCACATGAGCAGCAGGAGCAGACCACCCTGTGGAATGACCTAGTCCACAGGGTCAATGATGTCGGACTGCACAACCGCAGTTATGAGCAGGTCTGACATCATTGTACTGACCTGCTTTGGAATGCCCATTGGCATGCTGCTGCAATCCGGGGATCAACTCACCACAGACAGGAGCCATGGCATCCACCCCCCCCAACACATGTGTAGGATCTCCTGGCCAGCCTCGTGGCACCTGCCCATCTGGACCACCAATAACCACTGGACCCCTTTGTGGAGGTGGGTGTCACCCACACACTGGCCGAGGAGCATGCAGGTAAGGATACAGGGCACATCAGTAGACCACTGTTGTCTAAACATCTGCATTGGTACAGGTAGATCATGCATATCTGACATGTCATAGAGATATTGTGTTGCTGCATTGCAGTGATAATCAGATGTCCAGATGTGGTAGCATTGTGGGACTGTACCATTGATGTATGGTAGTACTGCACCCAGGTGTGACCACTGACATTTCATCTCTCACTCCCTTATGTAGGTCTCTCCAGGATAACAACAAGGCAGCAGCCTGTAGCTGGTGAGTATGTTTTATGTAGATGCTTGCCAACACACCGGGCATGTAATGGTGATGGTATATTCCATGCATACATCTAACACACCTACCCTGAATGCATGATGTACATGTGCATGCATTGTTGCTGTGAAATGCACGGTCTCACAGAGGTGACCATGATGGGGTATTGGAAGGGTATGTCAGACACCTGCATGATAACTAACATCCTGTCATTGTGGAATGTGCCCACAGGGAGTAACATACTGGTGGCAGACATGGCCTACAGTAGTGACATATTCTGAACAACACCCATATACAGTGCAACACCAGTGTATATACCTGTAGGACAATGGCAACTGCTACAGAGATACACTATGGCATAAGGCATCACAGTAGTCCACATTATCAGCTGGGTCTAGGCTGCAACATGTGGTGTTCAGTGTATGGAACAGTGCAAAGTGACACATGTGTAGGGCTTACTTGTCATGCATCTGCATAAAAGCTGAAGGCGGGGCAGTATGACACATCAGTGCACTGCAGCAGGGATCCTAAGGATGGTAGGAATGACTCTATCTGCACATTATCAGGTGCAGGACCTGTGGCAACCATAACCCTACCCACACAAAAATAGTGACTGCAGTGTGTGAACACCATGGGGTGTGCACATGAGTAGACCTTGTAATCATGCAGAATAGGAGGACATGTGTAGGGCAGACTGAACATACACTGGCAAATGCAGGTGGCCCACGCTGGTATACCCCTGCCAGGAGCAGTGACTGCTGTAGTACACACACCATGAGGTGTGATAAACCATCACAATAAGGGTGTGCACACATATGCCCATATAGTGTGTATGCATTGCGGTGAACAGCTGCACACCTAACACAATCTTTAGACAGTGCATGTGAAAGTACAGGACATATATCACATACCGGGCTCGTATACTGCTAAGATATGCGGTGATGTGGTCCCATGGCAGATCAAGGATGTGTGTAGAAAATCAATAAAGGTGTGTACATCTGCCATAGCCACGGTATGTTCTGATGGTTGTCAGTGTAAGAGTATTGCAGTGGCCATACATGGTCTGTTGATGTTGGCAGCTGTAAATCAGGCATCAGGCATTCACCAATGACAATTGTCCACATATCATCCCATGTATGTGTTGCTGAAAAACATAGGGGCTGTGAGAAGTAAAGCTGACATAACTGACATAGTACTACACATTCTGCAATGGGTGAGTTGCAACCTGTGAGTTGTGGTGCACAGTACATGGCAGGGTGCAGAACAGGTGCACAGCAATACTGTGTACATGGGTGCAGTGGTATGCAGGGGAAGGGGCATCACCTAGTGACACAGCACATGCATCACACACAAGTATACTGTTACTAGCATGGATTGACTATAGCTGAACTGCATGCTGTTCTGTACCATATGTTCTGCATGTTGGCAGATGGGTAATAGGAGGATTATGTGTACTATCATTGTGCAATCTCACCTGTATGTGTGTGTGTGAGTATGTGTGCATCCTGGTGGTTAGTTAGTTTGCCTGCAGGGTCACTGTGGTGAAGTGGAGGGAGGTAGATGCATGTAGGATGCATGTGTGCATGTGTGTGTTTGTGTGTGTGGCCATGTATGCACATGTGTGATTGCGGGGTGCTCATATGGTTGTTCCTCCCTTTTGGACCTTGCAGTACATGGACATGGGCTGCCACATTACACACCAGGAATACTTGTCACTTGTCTAATCACAGGGCAACAAATAGTATAATATGGTCTGTAGCATGGAACAGGCATCCAGAGGGAAGGTAGGCTCCAAGTACACACTTAATACCGCAGTCAGCAGACAGGTCACCTACAACCCATGTTCTACAGATGCATTAGGGAAGTACTAGTCAACACCAGGGAGTGTATCCAAATATTACAGTTGTCACATGATGGGGTGACAGAGCAGCATAGCTGGCATGTACTGAGCATTACATAAACATGACACACTAGTGGGAGGTATTATGGATACAACATTGTAGCCCACACATATAGGGGCCATGCACATCATTTCCGGGCATACAGAGGGTGCATACCAAATGACAGCAGTGAGGCCATGTAAATTCACTATACACAGGTCAGGCAGGTAAAGTAGCAACAGGCCTTTTGTTGTGGCCACTTGTGTGGGCATTTAGAGGGCTGTGATGTTAATGAGTGGCATCAATGTGTGTATGTTAACAAGTGTGATGCAGGAGTTGGCAACACATGAACATATACATGGGACTGTATGTAAAGCCATGGACAGGTAGGTATTATAAAGTGCATTTATTGTCTTCCCCCACAGGTGGCGCGGTGGGTCAGGGTCCCTCCTGCATGCAATCTTATGTAGGTGTCCATACAGACACCAATGATAATGATGATAATGTTGAGGCACAGGTTGGGTTGTCAGGCTCTGACACAGCGCCAGCATTTGACATCCTCCTTTTATCCACCCCACCCTTGCACACAGTTTCAGTGCCTATACGCACCCCATCACCAGTGGCCATAGCAGAGAGACAGCTGGCATTCAGTAGCAGTGCACAGGAAAGTGTGGTAACCATGCCTACTGTGTCCAGTTGCAGCAGGCATAGCTGGATGACCAGCAGGCCACCACATAGGCAGATGTCACAGGGTGCTCATGGTAGGGCCACTGGACATCATGCCCTTGGAAGAGGTGATATATGCTACCAGCAGAAGCATGTTTCAGGCTGTCATGGTGGCACAGGCACGTATAGAACATTACCACGGACAGGGCCAGAGGCTGCAGAGGGCTGCTCTCTCATCTTCAAATGAAAATGCCTGTGAACTGGCTGGTGCCATCCATGGATTAAGTGAATTCATGGATAGACGGTCTGGTGAGATGATGGACCTCATCAGCCATGGTCTGTTCATTCTTGAACGTGTGGCAGGAGTGCGGTGACATTCACATGGACGTAGGTCAGAAACGCCAACATCTGGTAGTCAAAGTGGACATGCCAGGACACAAAGGGGCTCCTGTAGTGGCAGTAGCTGCCTTGGCAGTGCGGGGGGGGTGCTGTCCACACCATACCATAGCAGGCCACATGCACATGGTATTGGCCATTCCCAGGTGGGACCTGGTACCAGTGGACAAATGTCATCAGCAGGTGAGAGTAGCACATCGAGGTCTGTACCGGGACATGCTTGCAGAATACCTGGCAGGCGCAGTCCACGTGTCCATGGCCGAAGGCAGTAAAGTGCACACCCTGCCAGGTATGGTCTGCAGCTGTCCAAAAACACCTGTGTAGGGCAACCACAGGGCAGAACTGTGTGCATGCATACCCACACACTATGCAAACACACCTAGAACAACCCCATACCTACACACACCATATAACCTCAGCCAGCTTCCCAGATTACACCCCTCACCCACACACATGGTGTCAAATGTATGGCCCTCTTGCAAACCAACACCACACCCTGTGCATATGATGAAACATGTGCCTCATCCATGTCATCCATACCATTGATGCAGGGACAGGCTGGTATGGTTCTGATGCACATGGTAACTGTACAACAGTGTACCAGAGTACTGCAGTCTAACATGTTGTAGGGAGTACAGTGTGAGGCATATTTGGCAGGTAGTGTAGCAGTCCAGCAATGATGCATTATAGCTGCTAGTAACACTGGTTGATTGCAGTCCCTATATTGTTATCCATGTGTGTTGTAGGTATACATGTGTCAGCACGAGGATGGTCTGCAGTCATACTGCACAACAGGGTATGTCACTGTGATGACATCATGGCTGTGACATACTGGGGTACAGTCGAACACATTTCACAGGTTACTAAACCGGTTATTGCCTGTGTTTCATGGACAGGTGGCTCACTGAGGCATGTACACCCTGTTACTTGATGTAGACCCATCCACATACATGCACACTGTTACTTGCCAACACTGAGACTAGACCCCTACCTAGCTATGTCGTGATACTGACGTGAGTGGCTTACATTGCACAAACCACACAGTGTTTAGGGTGAGGTGTGTCCCAGGTTACATGGTACATGTAGAACATCCCGAACATGTAGAGCATGCTAATGGGGGATGTAATGGGTGTATTTGGATGATACGTAGTGTGACATACCATCATATACACATTTACAGACACATAACAGCCAGGCACACATCTGAGATACCAGGGCCTATCGCTGCTAACTAACTTGACCATGTTTCCAATATGTTACAGGTAGGCTACACACATCACATGCATAATTGTCTTGGATTGTGGTATCAGTTACCTGTATGATTGATGGTGACACTGGTAACCATAACGTGGTACATGGGACATATACCTGGTGTACCTTGGTGTAATAACAGTATACACATCCCCCACATCCCCCACTGGATATTGTACTCCCTGAAACCCATGATGACACTCTGCCATACCCACCATCACACATTGGCCATGACTGCGATACAACCCATAGTATACCCCAACATTGGTACTACAGGGATATGCATCTCATGCACATGCCACATGCGTAGTAGGGCATCAATCAAGCATAGGTTGTCTGTACATATCCCAGCTGGATGCCAGCCATCTGCACATCTGTACAGGGAATGACAGTCATCAGCTTGGCAGGTAGCTATGCAGTAGCATGAGCACATTGACAAAGCAGTAAGGGGTATATACTGTGACACAGCTCACACACCAGGGATACAAAAGGGAGGTCGCAGTGTCCAGCAATGCTCGCTAGTGTGCCTGTTGTCAATACCATATTAAGCACTCTGTTCTTGCCTGGGTTAGCACTGTCAACAGTAATAATGCCATGCTACACTACATGCCAGTGTGACAGCATGTACCCTAGGCTGCTATACCTGTATGTAACACATTCAAATGGATAACAGTGCTGTACAGGCCTCATATATGTCTGTGTCCCACACATGACACTCACATCCCTTGCTACTGTAATGACAGCACGTAGGTGCATGTATTGTAGATGGCATTACATACACTTATTACAGGTTATCAGACTGGGTTGTGTGTCCTGGTTATCAGGGCTAAGCTATGCTTAGCAAGTATCAACATTGCTGCAATATAACAGCTAAGCTGATTTGCACACTGGTAAGTGCTGCCTGCACTGTGTAAGTGCTTGTACGTTTACCCATAACTGAGCACCGCTTAGCTTCATGCAAACCCATGCAAACCCACTTAAAGCTGCACAAAACTGCCTTAACCACTCTGTATCTGACAGGCCTTGTCCTGCCCAGCAACAAAATGAACAGCCCTTGCAGGTCTTGAACCTAGGACCTTGTACACTGAAGTCACAGCCCTTAACCACTATGCCATGACCACTGTAACGACTGCCGTTGTTTTACCAATATAGCTGTCAATACACATATCAAGTAGTATTGAACATTTGCCTGTAGTTCCTAACTTGTGTAGTCCTTGATATTAATATGACTGGTGCATTACATATGTTGTTTTATCATAATGTGTACATTGCAGATACATACAGTGGAACACATGTGGGAGAGTATACACAACCGTGACATTTACTCCTGACAGGAATATGGTTGTATACATATCATAGGTCTATACATGTCTACATGTACATACACATTTATGCTCATACATATGTCTGTATACACATCTGTATAGTGCTACATATATATGGCCATATGTACATCTCTTTGTATGTACATATATATATGTATATATATATATATATATATATATATATATATATATATATATATATATACGTATATGTATATATAGGTATACGTATATGTATATGTAGATATATGTATATATAGCTATATATGTATGCACATCCTATGTGTACAGATATGCCTAGTTATGTTGGTATATATGTAGATATCTATAACTATATGTGCATACATATCTATTCTGATATATCTACTACTGTCAATATATCTGTAGATATCCATACATATATGTGCATATGTATCACTATCTGTATATGTGTAAACATATATTGCTCTGTATATGTATATATCTGGGTGTGTATATGTATATGTATATCTATGTACATATACATACCCATCTATTTATGTCAATATATAAATGTGTAATTATATATATAGATATCTGAATAATTATATGTACATATATTTTCACCATATGTCCTGAACATGGTGTGTAGCCCTACCTCAGCCCCTATAGTCCCAACTTCATAGTGCAAGGGGATGTCAGGTATGTATAGCAAGTATATTAGTAGACTATTGCAACTGTAATAGGGATTGTCTTCACAGACATGGTGTGTGTGGGAGGTCACATATGCTTTTCACATGTACGCCATTGGCTACTGACAGACATTCTAAGGACATCATAGTACAGTACCACTGCTGTGGACTTCAGCAGAGATTTGGCCAATATATGTGGACATTCTGACACACTCTGTACAGTCCAGCAGTATACACAGAACCCATTAATGTAAAACATGTGGACCAAGCCTGACAATATGGATGTTAACAGCCATGTAGATGGGTATAACACATAACAACTGGTATACATTTGCCCCCATAGGTTATGCATTCACACACCCCTGTCTTTCCTGATGCATAATAATCACTGGTACAGGGGTGCCATGGCCACATACTACCCACTAGATATTGACATACATTTGTACAGTATCCCACTGCTCTGGCTGACATACATGACAGTTAAGGGAGGTCCGGCAGCAGTACATCTGGCAAGTATCTGGACATGACAGCTCACTGGGTAAGTACACTAAGCTGCTAGGCATGTAACAATGCACTGTGCAGGCTACAGGCAGACTGGCTCAACACTGGCCTACATCTCTTAAGTGGGAATGCACATGTACCTGCATATATAGCAGGCTCTACAGGCATGTCACAGCACAGGATAAGATACACCTGTGTGAAAGTGCATAACCACAACCAATGTGAACACAGCCACAGCCACATATGGTAAGCTAGCATAATATTACAGTATATTTATCTGTTCAACACCAACCTCATATGTGCCACTCACAGACTAACCATACATATACTAGGCCACTGCACAGTGTGGTTCGATGCCTGTCTGTGGTATGGGACATGTGTGTATACGGCCCTATGAACATGTAAGCCAATATGGTAACATACAGTGGAGCAGCATGTAACATCAGATAGTATGGGACCTAGGACAATGACATCTACCACAGTCTGTACACAGGCCAAAGTACATATTAACAATACACACACTATCGGCATTCACCATAAGTACACAGACCTCAGTACTGTGCAAACAACCACAGAATGTCCAGGTTATGTCATCAAATATAACTCCTACTGTACATAACATGTGTAGCAGTCTAATATCTCACTGGCTTGTTATCAGATATGATGACACTAATTAAGGTGCACAGCACATATGCACCTCTTAATGCATGACATATGTACAAATGTTGACAGAGTTGTGGCTGGAAGCACATACACTGGGCCAATATTGACATGTTGCTGTAATAACCTTTACATTTACTGTTGTAACAGGGTTTGTTGCAACATATGTTCTACGAGGGATATGAAGTCAGTAACTGTCATGGCTTTCACCATCTGCAGACTGCAATCCTCACACTATCTTCTGCAGTTCACAGATACATGGTCTGTGGGTAATACATGAAGCCAAAGGCACCACACACTGCCCAGTCTGTTGATGATCCTACAGATGAGGATTCCTCATAAACATAGAACATACATGGCAGGTATTAAAATATGTAGGACAGCCATATCCACACATACACTGTTAAACTAACATTACTCCAAATGCAGTATAGCAGCACTTACAGTCTGTAGTCAGGTCAGGCATGTCCCTTTCCTGTATGTTGCCCTTTTTCCACAGTGTATGTTGTTTGAGGTAACTCCCCAATCCATCTGAGATGCTGTTTGCCAAACAACATCTAGTTCCTGCTCACAGTGAATGAAAAGGCCCAACACCAACATGTTGCTCCTAGATATTAGAGTGTGCTTCCATGCAATTGGCTATGGGAATGTTACCACAGCTGTTCCACAAGCAATCAGCTAGGGGAGGGCTGCAGTTCATGCAGAGGCCATCAGCTGATCATGAGCATCACTTAAAATACACATGCTGCTGCCTAAGCAAAGCAGGTGTAGGTATCCACATCCACCAAAGACTGAGTGAGAGAGGCAGACAGAGGCAAAGACAAGTCAGGAAAGGGTAGGAGAGTAAAACATAAGCATGTTTGTGTCACACACCTACCAGCACAGGGTATCAAATCCCTGCCAAGTATGTAGTACTATCACATTTCTATGCAGTTATTGGATGCACCACATAGGTTACATGTTATTGAGCCCTCAAATCTTATATGTGATGGTGAGTGACAGCTGCAACAGGGATATGGTAACTATACGGTAGGTGTAGTTCATGTGCCTGTCCACATGAACAGGTGCCAGTGTCAACACAGCCACATTCTCAAAGGGATGCACACACATTGACACACTTTACAGGGCCAGGAATACAACCCATCACTAGTGAGATTGCTGCAGCACATTATTGTGCAGGTATCACATGCACCACAGGGGTCATACGGAGGTTATATGGGCAAAGGGTATGGGGAGGCGTCTGACAACAGACAGCATGCTTTAGTATGCCACTGGGGTTGTAGTGAGTGTGAATGTGAGAATACGCATCATACAACACACACACACGCACACACACACACACACACACACACACACACACACACACACACACACACACACACACACACACACAGGGTGCCAGTACTGACATGCATGGGTACATTGATTCACAGGTGTGTAGTGGTCAACTGTGCCAGATGGCTATATAATGTTAGGTGATGGGTACACCTTGGCATCAGGCCTCATGACAATTGTCTGCATTGTGGCTCAGGGGTGTAGATTCTGGATTTGCCTGCACAGGTGGGTATTGTATTCACCATCCAGTCACCTGAGTGACTATTGTGTGTGGGCAATGCTGTGCATTGCTTGCCATGTATGTGTTCCTTAGTCCATGACATGGACAGTGTCTGTGATGTGCACACCTCCCACATGCATTTACAGTGACATGTAGAACTGTAGCTGGGGTGTCTGGCCATTGTTGTGTACACAGATTATCATCAGATGTGCCAGTCCTGGCCTCATGTGGCAGGATCTGGTGATGGACAGCAGGTTTACCATGCACCTACATTGATAGCATGCTAATGGCATTCCCTGGTGTCATTGGCATCTTTCCATACAGGGCATGTTTTCAGGCATGCTATGTCCTTTGTGGGTCACATTTGATGGCACCACAGGTGTTGCAGGTGTCCAGTGAGGAACATGGGGAAGGTGCACTGTCTGCATGTATGTGGCTATTGGACAGATGGACAGGGTGGCATGCCTTATGTAGGCCACTGCAATCACTCCATAGTTACTATCAGTGGGCAATATGTAGTGTACTACCAACATAGTGACTGTTGCCTAGGCAAGTGTGTGTGTGTGTGTGTGTGTGTGTGTGTGTGTGTGTGTGTGTGTGTGTGTGTGTGTGTGTGTGTGTGTGTGTGTGTGTGTGTGTACGGCATGGGTTGAGAGTGTTCACTGGCTAATACTAGGGTTGTTAACTTTGTTTGCCTGGCCCTGATGTCACATGTATGGGTATGGATCTGCACCCCAGCCTCTCGGCTATTTCACATCTGTTATCCCTGTACGGTGGACATTGTGATATATACTAGGGCTGCCATATAAGAAATTTGCAAAACTCACTCAACATCGGGCCCAGTTGTTACACACTCACAACCACCTCCACAAAGCATACGAGTTACAAACACAGACTAACACACACACATCATATCTGGGGTTAGACCTCCTACCTAACTATTTTACTACACTACAGCAGTACACAGTTATAGTTCGTGCCATGCAGATTACCAGAGTACTCCTTCCCCAAAGGTGTATTTCACAA
Source organism: Protopterus annectens (assembly GCF_019279795.1). Classification (NCBI taxonomy): domain Eukaryota; kingdom Metazoa; phylum Chordata; order Ceratodontiformes; family Protopteridae; genus Protopterus; species Protopterus annectens. The sequence goes on along the minus strand of NC_056742.1, from coordinate 429,125,836 downwards.
TGAATGACATCAGCAGGTTTGCCAAAGTAGGGCATTTGAATTGTTGTGAGTGTGGCTAGGCTAAAATGCACTGCTCCCTACACAGACATTGAAACACACACAAAATATCCACAACCAACATGTGTGGATTTAGAACCTCTAACAGAGGACTATATCATACTACAGCATGAACCTGTCATAGGATGCACCACAAGGATTACTGGAAAACTCCTTTCTAAAGATGTATTTCACATTAAATGACATCAGCAGGATTGCCAAAGTAGGGCATTTGAAATGTATTGAGTGTGACTAGCCAAAAATGCATTGCTCCCTACACAGACATTGAAACACACACATAACATCCAGAACTGCCATGGGTGGGGATAGAATCCTACCACAGTTCTATATCACACTACAGCAGTACGCAGTTATGGTATGCGCAACGGAGATTACTGGACTACATCCTTCCCAAAGCTGTATTTCTAGGTGGATGACATCAGCAGCCTTATCAAAGTATAGCATTCAAATTGTATGTAGTGTGACTACCCTAAAAAGCATTGCTCTCTATACAGACAGACACATACAAACTCTGGGATAAGAACTCCTACCTAACTAATCTATCATACTACAGCAGTACACAGTTATAGGACACACTACAGAGATTACTGGGCTACAACCTTCCCAGAGATGTATTTCTAGATGGATGACATCATCAGCCTTGCCAAAGTAGAGCATTTAAATTGTAGGGAGTGTGACTATCCTAAAAAGCATTGCTCTCTACACAGACAGACACACACACACACACACACACACACACACACACACACACACACACACACACAGTTGCCAAGGCTGGGATTAGAACTCCTACTTCACTAGTTTATCACACTACAGCAGTATGCAGTTATGGTATGCACTAAGGAAATTACTAGGATACAACCTTTCCAGAGATGTATTTCTAGAGGGATGGCATCAGCCGCCTTACCAAAGTAGAGCATTTCCATTGTAGGGAGTGTGACTACCCTAAAAAGCATTGTTCTCTACACAGACAGACACACACACAAACACACAGTTGCCATGTCTGGGTTTTGAAATCCTACCTAACAAGTTTATCACACTACAGCAGTATGCAGTTATGGGATGAGCCACAGAGATTACTAGGCTACAATTCTCACAAAGGTGTATTTCACAGTGGATGACCTCAGCAAGCTTGTCATAGTAGGGCTATGGGGAGAGCAGCGTGTGTGCATGGGCCATAACCCATTCATCTATAGGTTGACACGCCACATGCAAGCGCACACAGGGGCATATTTCACAGGTACATGCATACAGCTGCTAGATGACTACTTCCTTGTACAATTATGTTGCACAGCTAGCACATGCACCACATAGTCTGTAATGCTGACAGATACTGGTGGCTAGTATCTGCAGTGAGTGACATCTGAACCTCATGTGGTCGGGGTCCTTTGGCTGTGTGCTGGATGGGAAAGGCATGGATGGCTCCTTGTCACAGTCACCCTCTTCCACACATCTATGTATGTCTACCTTTGGTTCATTATAGTGTGTCATCCTTACATATATGTCTTTATTCCTATCCACTGTGTGTGCAAGGCATGAGTGGTGCATACTGATGAGTGTCTGCACTAACAACTGTGACTGCCAGATATGTCTGGTCCACTGGTGTTTGCAGACATGGTCTTCATGTGTTTAAGTGTGTGAGCATCCCCAGTATGCCCATCTGTATTTAATGTGTGGATCAAGTCCAGGTAGTTTGCACTGCAGTGCTGACCTTTGTGTTGTACACCGACAGGTAGAATACTGTTTCTGCAGAGTATCCATCGAGCATTTGGCATTGACTGTTACTACATGTCTGCATAGGATGGAAGGCTCACTTGACTATTTCAACATTTCTACAAAGGATTGGGGGGACACACCTGACTGTTACTACATTTCTACGTAGGATGGGGGGCACACCTGACTATTTCTACATTTCTACACAGGATTGGGCAGGGGGGCACACCTGACAATTATTACAGTGCTACGTAGGATGGAGGGCACACCTGTCTATTTCTACATTTCTACACAGGATTGGGGGGCACACCTCACTGGTATTATGTTACTACATAGGGGGGCACACTATTTCTACATTTCTACACAGGATTGGGGGACACACCTGACTGTTATTACATTACTATGTAGGATGGGGGGGGCACACCTGAAATTTATACACATTTGCTATGACTTTACTGGTATGTCAGGTACTCCATTTCATTCTGTATTCTTTCCTATCATGCTGACTAGAGGCATACCAGTGTACTACAGATCATAGCTTTGGTTGCCCTACATATTAGTGTCTGACTTCCTACCCTTCAGAACTAACATCCCACTGCCTGACCTGCTGTAGTCTATCTGTGGAGGCCTGCGGGAGGTTAACCATAGCATTCATTCAGGGGCCATAGCACAGGCTCTGTTTGGGTTTGTCTCCACCTGTCCTGCTGGCTGAGACTGTTGTTGGGTAAGTGAACTGCCCTGACTGGCATGTGTGAGTCATATGGATACACATGTCACCCAGCACATTTCCTGCAGTGGGTTTTGTCACCCTGTGTAGTACTGGCTATTGTGGTGACTCCAGTATGTGTTACAGGTGTCATGGTGCCTCTATGGGTGTCTACTTTCTGCTACCATAACATTTAGCCACCCAATTCTCTTGCATTCTCACATCCATATCATAGATGCAGGTGACGACACATTCTATTCCATTTGGCAATTGGTAGGTTGATTGACTTACCTTGGTGGTGTGCCAGAATTGTGGATGGTGCTGGAGGGCTGTCTATGTCAGATGCACATAGTACACTCCCTATTCATGGTTGAGCACAGGTAGTGTCATGTTTGGCATCTCTTTTACTATATGTGTGAGTCAGAGAGAGGTGTCATTCCCTGGGTCCCTTCTGTGTCAGTGTATGTCATATGCACTGTTTCTTTGGCACAGCCTCAGCATACTCATCATGCCTCCATCTGACTACTGGGGCAGGCTCAGGTTGCTCCTCCTCTGAGTCACTCTGTGCCTGTGCAGGCCTTGGCATTGGTGGGGGGCTGTGTGGTCCTGCCCCATGCTGCTCCTGCTTCAGCTATTTCTGCAGGATCATATTGTGTAGCATGGTACATACCATAACAATTTGGGTACATGCAGCTGGTGAGTACTGCAAGCCTCAACTGGATGTGTCCAGACACCGGAACCATGACCTGAACATCTCAAACACACACTCTATTATAAGTCTGGTCTGTGCATGTGCCTCATTATGGTGTTCTTGTTCAGGTGTGTGTGTTTGCATTTCTGATGGGTGTCATCAGCCACAGCTCCAGTGTGTAACCAACATCACCCACTAGGTGACTGTAAGGGATGTCCCCATTGGCAAATATCTGGTACAGCTGCATCAGATGCCATATGTGGGAATCATGATAGCTTCCAGGGCAGCCAGCACACACATTCATTATAAAGCCCTAGGCATCACAGATGACCTGGCAGTTGATGGAAGGGATGCCCCTGCGGTTGATGTAGGCCCTACCCTGATCACCGGGTGGTGCTTTGATACATATGTGCGTGTAGTCTATAGCACCCACTACGTCAGGGTATTCTGCTATTTGGTGGAAGAGACGCATATTGCTGGTCAACACCTCACAGGTGTTGGGGAAATATACGTGCTCACTGGCATGTACTGACATGGCATCCAGGAACTGGTGGCATACTCTGGATGCTGATGCCTGTGAGATCCCCATGATATCCCCAGTTGAGCTTTAGGAGGTACCTGTGGCTAGTATTCCTAGGCCTACACATACCTTGGTATCCACTGGGATGGATTCCCCTCGGTCAGTTTGGTGTGTCAGGTGTTGCTGGCACAGCTCAACAATTCACTGTAGGAGGTCTCTGTCCACCCTATAGTACTCCACTATCTCTAGCTCATGTAGGCTCTGGTAGGTTACCCTGGGTCTGTACACTCTTCTCTGTCTCCTCACTGTGGGTTGATCAGCAGCATTCACATCCTCACCACCCTCAGCCTTTTAGATATGTTGTTCTATGTTGCCTGCTGCAGCCCCTATCATTTTGTAGGTTCGTTTGTTAAAAGTTCCCTGCTTGTATACACTGGTGGTGTAGAGTATGGGAAAAACCAGAGGGGAAGGTGTCTGCATAGTTTATAGTAGTGTTCTGGGCTGGGCTGGTCTGCTGCCTGTGTAAATGGCTGATCCTGATACACTTCACTTGCCAGCTATGCTGGTTCTCCTCGATTACCTTCCAACTGCTGTTTTCCCTTCCCATTGATTTCCTGTTTAAGCTTGGGGGGAGGCGCTGCACAAACAGAGTGCTGAAATGTGCACAAAGCTTCTATTTCCTGGTTTAACTCTTTTTTTTTTCTTACTTTAAAACCCAGTGTGCAGCACGCACACCCGCTTAGGCAATGTAAAGAGTGCTAGGCAGATTCAGACGCACCCCCTAGCTTAGCTGTGCTTAGCTAGGAGCAAACTCAAGCCACAGGACTCCAGTCCTATTACTGTATGCCTGACACCTCCCCCCCATGATGTCAGCTAACTCCTAGGCTTGTACCAGGCTATTCTTACTCTTACACTGTTGGGACCTGACTCACATGATGGAGATAACCGGGATTCACTATCATTCCACTCATTTGCATAGGATTGCCTGCTAATGCATAGTTATATGTCTCACACTGAGTCTCCCTTCTTAGCAACCACTACTCACTAGCCATGTTGTCGTCTGTCTGCCATTGACTTGCATGGCAGAATAGTGATTTTAGTTAGAATGCTTAATTTAGGTTTATTTTGTTATTTTCCCCCAATTCCATTTGCCCACCACTGCCCTACACTTAAACAACCGAGATTGGCTAAAAAAAAAATAAAAAGTTGATTTTTGTATTTTTTTCACTGTTTGCAATGCCAATGGCCTTATACCTAGCCATTGGCATGCTTAGTACATGATATGCAGCCTTTATTTGGAGCTGTCATAGCTCCGTTTTGGATTTTGCAGAAATGTACTCGGTTACTAATCAAGTACATTTCTGCAGATTGTACTAGTCCTGCACGGCCGGTTGCAAGTTTCCTGGATTGCAAAATCACCTCATTTGCATAGATTTCTCCTGCAAATGTGGTGATTTGCATACAGGGGCTTATTCCATGCAGGATTAGTGCAGGAGCGCTTGTGCACACCCCTGCAGGCTGTTCCTGGATCGCACCACAGACATATTGTCTACTAGAGCTCATGCACCAATCTTGCATGCTGTGCAAGGTATAGAGAATCTGGAGAGTAGTGCTGCAATGTGGATGAAGTTCAAATATTCATCTGCTGATTGTTGACCACCTTGATTTCTAGAAAATAATAAAAGCTTTCTATGTGGTAAAATATCCTTTTCCTAGTAATACTCTTTAACTTTACAGTTAAGCAAAACAAACTTCCTTCTGCAATCTGAAAGGTTAAAAGTTTGAAATATTCTGTAGGTTAGTTACTTCCTCTCATGCAGCTTTAATGAACATTACACCCTGATACTTTTTTCTTGTTTTGTTAGGAAGTCCACTCACTGTGAGATCCAATCCAAAACATTGAAACACATAGCCCAATTTTGAGAGACATTTTTATGAAGATTTAAATCTGTTAGTTGTTATGGAGAAGTTATCATGAGATAAAAACTGAAGAAAATGGTGTATAGGTTCATTGTGTACTTGGCTAATGGCTTTGGAACCTTTACAAGCCTGGCCGATAGGATTACCCTGGCATCATGCCACCCACCTTATTTCCCAGTGCCTCGGTCGAGTAGAGCCACTGGCATGATCCCTGGGGTGAATTTTCTATTTCCCATCCACTCATCAAGATTTCTCTTGAAGAGGGCCAGTGAGGTGCTCTGTTTGACATGTTAGTTGTTTTGCACTGAGAGGGTTTGTGATCTGCACTGTTGTGGCAGAACAGGTAGCTTACATCCTTCTAGGTTGAGAACTGCTGATTGAGGGCTCAGTGTCTGTTATTCTAAAAGTGTATTAATTCTGGTTTAAGCACTTGGGCTTTCAAGCCAGTTATTTTACATTAAGAGGGTTCGTGGTCTGCACTCTTGTGGGAGGAGAGGCTGGACTCTGCCCTTCTGAGCTGGGAATTTCTGGTTAAAGGCTTATAGTGCATGCATATCTGAACTGTTTCTTACTGAAGTTGGTGCGCCTTGTTTGCTGTGGCATAGACTGGATTCGGGCCTGCTGGATCTAGCTTTGTTTGTGTAACTTGAGCACTAATCCAGACATTCTCTAAAGTATTCAATGGTATTTATTACTGCTTGGTTGTAACTTGATTAAAGTGTAGCTATCATTCAAGTCTTTTGGATTAAGCACTTGGGCTTCAGACCAGTTGTTTTACATTAGGAAGGTTTGTGGCAAGCACTGTGGTGGCAGGACAGGTAGCTTTCATCCTTCTAAGTTGGGAACTGCTGATTGAGAGCCCAGTGTCCAAGTGTATTAGTTCTGGTTTAGGCACTTGGGCTTCAGGCCAGTTATTTTACATTAAGAAGGTTCGTGGTCTGCACTCTTGTGGGAGAAGAGGCTGGACTCTGCCCTTCTGAGCTGGGAATTTCTGGTTAAAGGTTTATAGTGCCTGAATATTTGAACTGTATCTTACTGAAATTGGTACACCTTGTTTGCTCTAGCAGAGACTAGATCCAGGCCTGCTGAATCTAGCTTTGTTTATATGCTTGTTGTTTGTTTGCTTGATATTTCCTGGAAGCTAATTCCACCTAATACAACTTCTCAGCTTCTGTGGATCACTAGTGATATCTGCATTGCTTACTGTACTTATTTCCTTGTTTCACTTGAAAGAAAGTTACTGTTTGTCGTTTTGCATTTAGTTACTTGTAACACATTGCACTCAAGTTACCTGGCACTTGCTCACTAAAGCAATTATATAAGTCAGCACTAAAAATTAAAAGCACTACACCCTCACTCCCCACTGGCCCTTGTTTTCAATTAAGGATTTCCCAATATTATTCTAGCATGTCCAAAGGTCAGTTGTCAATCTCCTCTCCGGTCCAGCTGGTGAATCTGGGAATCTTGAGGCAATGTTATAACTGCCTCATGTACACAGACAACCCTCTCCTCCTCCCACATAACACAAATACTTGTAGAGATGCAGCTATTTAGCCAAACTGGAGGCTGAGCTCTCTCAACTCAGGACTGGCAAGACCAGACAGGAGGAGAAGGCAACTACACACACCACAAAACCAGCCTCACATAATGCTACCACTCCACTGAATCAAACACATAAACACACAAAGACATACTCGGAGGCTCTGAGTAAAAATTTACCTAAACAGCAGAGGCCTCCAAAGCAGACGCCCAAACAACTGCTACCTCAAGACACCCCACAAGCAACACATAAACCACAAAAGCAGTGTGCAAAGCAGTCACAGCCCTTAAGGCCAAATACAACACCAAACATACTTGTCATAGGTGACTCCATAGTCAGACACACTGACGTCCCACTCACCAGTCTGAACAAGGAGAGGGTCACAGTAAGCTGCCTATCGGGCGCTAGAATCCGCCACATAACACAAGCACTCGGGTCACTCCACGGCAAGTACAAATATGACACAGTCATTGTCCATGCTGGTGTGAACGACCTGAGACGTACCTCCCTGGACTACATGAAAAGAGACATAGAGGAGCTCTCTGATTATGTAGCCCAGGCAGGTATGACCCTAACCCTAAGCAGTATCCTTCCTTCACCAAGAATGATGCCACAATATAGAGACAAGATGATCAGCTTTAACAATTGGCTTAATGTCTGGTGTCATTCAAAGGGGATCCAGTGTCTGTCTGCCTGGGATGACATGCTTGACAAGCCACGCTGCTTTGCAAGGCACGGCTTGCACTTCTCACCCCTGGGATTCCGGCTATTGGCTAAGGCTCTTGCCACCCCATAGTGCCTTTTTAGGCAAGGCTCAAATTCTAAACCTACCACCCTAGAAAACAAAAATGGGAAGAAACTGAGGGTAATGCTGCTCAATGCCAGAAGTTTAAATCTCAAAATGCACGCACTCGAGGCCCTTCTCAGTATGGAGAACATCGATGTCTGTGCTGTAACTGAAACCTGGTTCAAGGCTCCTGAGAGCACCCGGCACTATTAGGTTTTACCTCATATCATGCGTTCGGCCCCAAAACCCGGACCACACCACAAAAGGAGGGTGTATCCATATTCATAAAGGATACCCACACCTCCAGGTTGGTGGCAACGCATAAGCTTGGAAACCATCCAGGTGCAACTAACCATAGGCAAAACTGCTCTACAAATTGTAGCATGCTACAGGCCACCCTCTCAAACTCAGGAACCCCACACAGCCTTCCTGAAGACACTGGAGGGTATAAATGTATCTCCAAACACCATCATATTGGGTGACTTCAACTACCGAATATAGACTGGGAACATTACTCAAGCCCTAACTTTCTAGCCCAATGGTTCCTGGAGTTCATAAATTCAAATGCCATGGAACAGCTAGTCACTGTTCCCATGAGAGGAGAAAATATACTAGATCTCATTGTCACAAACATGGGGACAAAATGCTCCACACCGGAAGTATATCCCTCATTGGTGAGATCTGATCATAAACTAATCTCACTGGAAATCCACATCCGCCCCCACCCCAAACAAAAAAGACCATAGTGAAGAACTTCTCTAAAGCAAACTTCACACTACTCAAGACTGGTGTGGTATCCTTCAAGGCCTTTGAGCCAGTGGAAACCACAACACAAGCTGAGGAAGCCCTTACAAATGCCTTCTATGAACACCTCCAGGACTGCATGGATCAGGCAATCCCAAATAAAACCAAGACTCTTTCCACAAAGGGCAAACGTCCAGTCTGGTGGACCCCAGCCATTAACAAACTTTACAATAAGAGGAGAAAGCTATTACATGATAGAACAAAATCCATAAAAGGGAAGTCACCCCTGATCATTATTAGTAAAAAAATACGAGCACTCATAAAATCAACTAAGGCCAATTTTGAGAGAACAATTGCCATGGATTCAAAGGACAATCATAAGGCCTTTTTCAGCTATGTTAGGAACCTGGGTGGAAACTCCCAGATATGCTCAGAATTAGTCCAAAATGATAGAAAAATCACTGAACCCACAGACATTGCCAACATACTGGCAGACAGGTTCAGTGCAAACTTCACCCCCGTAAAGGAGAGATAACTATCCCAGCCGAGTGTAGCCTCCCGGACATCTCAAATGCACAGGTGAAAGCTGCTCTCTCTAAAGCTAAACACACAGCATCAATGGGACCGGATGGTGTCCCCGGCTGTGTGCTACACGAACTAAATGAGGAATTAAACCCGCACATAAGGCAGCTGTTTAATCTCAGCCTTACCACAGGATACGTGCCCAAGGAGTGGCGTACGGCAACTGTGGTCCCACTCCACAAAGGCGGTGCCTCTACGGACCCTGGTAATTACCGCCCCATAAGCTTAACAAGTCTAGTCTGCAAAGCTATGGAGAGGATCATAATGGAGCTCATAAACAAAGATATAGGGGACTTGCAGACATTGGACCCGACCCAGTTTGGCTTTGTCAAGGGAAGATCATGCCTTTTGAACTTGGTCGACTTCTTCGAAACAGTCACCAAGGCCATTGATGAGGGAAAGGCAGTCCATACAGCCTACCTTGACCTTGCAAAGGCTTTTGACACAATACCCCACTCGGGTATTGTAGAAAAACTTACCAGCTTAAATGTAAACCCATATGTCACAAGATGGGTTGCAAACTGGCTTAAGGACAGAACCCACAGGGTTAGAGTTGCTGGTGCTGTGTCAGACTCCAAGCCGGTCACAAGTGGTGTCCCACAGGGCTCGATCCTTGGCCCCCTATTGTTTGGCATCTACTTCTCAGAAGTACAGGCCAACATGGGAGGACTTTGGCTGACAAAGTTTGCAGACGACTGCAAACTGGGCGCCATAGTGGAAAGTGCATCGGACATGGATATCCTTCAGAAGGGACTCACGGAAACAGATAGCTGGTGCCAGAGCCATGGCCTGAAGTTAAACGCCAAAAAATGTATAGTCATACCCTTTGGGAAAAACAAGGTAACCCCAAGCTACCCTATAGGTGGCAATCCACTAAGCACAGAAGAGGATATCAGGGACCTGGGGACCCAGGTTGACAGTGGTCTTTCTTTTGACACTCACGTTGCTAAAGTGGTTAGAAAGACCTTCTACATTGCCCACCTGATCATGAAGGGATTCACATCCAGATCTAGTGAGGTCATTGTTCCCCTGTACTCTTCACTTATCAGACCAATGATCGAGTACAATGCCCCATTCGGGATGTATCTCACCCGACATCTGCAGCAATTGGAGAGACCCCAAAAGTTCCTCACCAAAAGGATAAAGGGACTCCAAAATCTGTCATATGCTGCCAGATTGAAGAAACTCCAGCTCTATTCAGTCGCATACCGTCTGCTCAGAGGTGACATGTGCCTGACATACAAGGCCATGTCCAACCCGGAATTAATGGACATGCTCCACCTCAAAAAATCCAAATCCACCAAAACCACTAGAGCAAGCGACTTAAACCTTAGCACGGATATAAATAGGATGTGCTGGAAGGATAGATTTATCACTCAGAGACTCCCTATGCTGTGGAATAAAATCCCGGTCCATGTGAGGCAGAGCACCTCACTGACTCTGTTCAAGAGAAATCTAGACCTGTGGATGGGAGATCGTAGGTTTACCCCGGGAATCATCTCTGTGTCACTGCTGGACAGAGGCACAACAAACTAATGGGCACAGTATTTTTTCATATAAGGGGTGGTGTAAGCCACAAACATTTGGGCTAGGCTTATAAATGCCTTAGGGTAGATAGCCTAGTATAAACCTATGAACCTATGAACCTATGAACCTATGTGAAGTCTGTTCCATAACATGGGCAGTCTCTGGGTTATGAACCTGTACCTCCAGCTTGTTCTGTTGATTGTGGTAATGAGGTTGAGATCTCTGGAGAGTGTGGTGTGGAAGGACTGGGATTTCTTTAGATGTATCATTTTTAACAGAGCTGGGTCAGACATGGCTTTGTAAGTCAAGCAGAGATCGCTTCTAAGTAAGCAATATGAGACAGAGAATAGTTGGAGTTTTTTGAGTCTGTCCATACAGAACAAGTGTTTAAGGCCTATAATCCTCTTTGTGAGGTACTTTTGTGGCTTCTCCAGTTGTTGCTGGTGTGTAGTGAGGTACATGCCAAATGGGGCATTGTACTCGATGATTGGCCTAATGAGGGAAGAGTAGAGGGAGACAATGACCTCTTTCCACCTGGATGCAAAACTCTTAGTGATGAGATGTGCCACATAGAAGGACTTTCTGGCCACAATGGCAATGTGGTGGTTAAAAGAGAGGTTGCTGTCAACCTCTGTTCCCAGATCTCTTATAACGCCTTCTGTGTTCAGTGGACTACCATTGATGTGGTAATTCATGAGAACTGGGTTTTTCCCAAAGGGGATGATGACGCATTTTTTGGCATTGAGCTTGAGTGCATGGTTCTGACACCAGGCATTGGTCTCAGTAAGGCCTTTCTGTAGGATGTCAACATCACTTGGGGAGTTAATAATAGCTCCCAGCTTGCAATTGTCTGCGAACTTATAGAGCCCGTTGGTGGTTAAATAGAGAAAAAATAAGAGTACATACATACATACGTACAAATGTTTCAAGCACGGGCATTAAAGCCCTTCTAGCTTGCCAATATGCCAAACCACTTGCTCCCATAATAAATGTCCAGAATGTTCTTAAATATATCTAAACTAGTACTTGCTTTAATGTAATTTGGTAGTCTGTTCAAAGCATCAGCTACTTTGTCAGAGAACCAATTAGTACACTTCTCATTCCTATAGAATCTTCTACACAGGTTATCTGATGATTCTCTAGTACTTTTTGATAACCCCAAACATTCCCAGAGGTAGTTGTCCCTAAATGCCCTATATACCTCAATAAGATATCCTCTTAAATATCTGTAAGAGACACTGCACAAGTTCAGATATTTTAGTCTTTCATAATAACTTAGATTTTCACATCCATGGATGCCCTTAGTATATTTCCGTTGTAGTCTTTCCAGTTTATTCATGCTTGTTTTCCTATAGGGTTTCCATATTGCTATTCCGTACTCAAGTTTGGGTCTAATGTAACTAACAAACAATCACTTCATTATGTTTGATTTCCTAGACTTTATAAATCTTTTTATACAACCCATAGTTCTATAACTATCATTAGCCAATTGGTTGATATGATTAGAAAAACGCATAGCTGAATCTACCCATATACCCAAGTCCTTAAATGAGTCTACAGTTTCAATCACTGTGTGCTGTATTAAATATTCACCTTTCAGTTTATGTCTCCCAAATTTCATATGCTTAGTTTTTGATGTATTTATCAACATATTATTCTCCTATGCCCAAATGGTTAATTTAGTCAAATTATTTTGCAGACATGCCTTATCTGTAACACTTGTAATCAGTTTACCCAATTTCAGATTGTCAGTATATAGACTGTAGAACACCTCAGATGAAAAAGTAAGGTCTGAAAGATACAATCTAAGTAAGTAAGGGCTTAGTACAGAGCCCTGTGGGACACCTTGACTGTAACCAAGGATTTCACCTGTCCAGTCGGTGTGTGATACTTGCCATGTCCTATTTGTAAGCCATGCAGTCATCCATCTTATCAAGAGTACATCAATACTGAGTTGTACTAATTTATTGATCAGTGTTTTGTGCATAACCCTGTCAAATGCTGAAGTTAAATCTATATAAATCACATCACAGCACAATTTTTCATTCATAGCTGTTATTATATTGTTATAGAGCATCATGTTACAAGTGGTAATAGATCTATTTTCAACATATGCATGCTGATATATGGTTTCAAGTCCCAACATATCCAGTTCTGACAATAACTTATCCAGTATTACCTCCTCCATTATTTTTCTACAACATGAAAGTAGACTTAAGGGTGTATATGATTCTGGGTTTGTCCTACTCCCCTTTCCCTTAAAGACAGGTTTAGTAAGTACATGTCTCCAATCTTGAGGAATCTCCCCATATTTATATGACCTAGTGAATAACTGATGTAATGGCAGTGTAAGTTCTTGCTTAAGTATGATCAGTATTTGAAAGGTGTTATCTGTTTTTTTTTTGAGAAATTTTCTGCAGCTCTTACTAATCACCTGGGCAACAAAAGGCATTCTGCTTCAGATGCTGCGTTCTTACTGTCAAACTTCTTTTTTTCCTGAGACACCACATTTGTTGCACCATGTGTTTGCTGCATCTATTTATTACAGAAGGTGAGGAGGACTATATGGAAGGCACGCTCCCAAAGGGGTACCTTTAGACCATTGTTGTTTTCTACAAACTCACGAATTGGCAGAGTCAATTGATACAGCTCCTAGTAAGCAAAACGGGAACAGGAACAACTCACCAAGCCTGGCCCCAAGTCAACACAAAGCTGGTAGGACTCTTAAAATGTTCAGCAGTGAATATCCAATTGATACAGCTCCTAGTAAGCTAAGTTGTCTTCAGGTGATTTACTGCATCACCTTGTGTTGCAATTTACAACTTCTGTGATATGTTGTGAGGAATATAAAGACTTTTAACTTTGATATCTTTCTGTCGTTGGGCCAAAATATTAGAGTGCAGCATATTATTATTTATTGTTATTGTGACAATTATTAATTTTTTCTGCACCCTAAAGCCACTAAAGTTGTAGATTTTGCTAACCAGAGTAAGATGCTGTTTTGCTGTACAAAAGTAAATATTGTAATATTTATGTGAAATAGTACTTTCAAGTAATAACATGCATCATTTTGTTGTTGTTGTGTTTAAATTGCCATATTATATGAGAAAAGAAATATTAGGGAAAAACTGAAATTCTCTAAATTTGTGATAATGCATTTTGATGTAAATGCACTTGCAAATTTAAAGTTTCCAGAATACTTATGTAACTTTCAAGTTTCATCATCAGTGTATAAGCTATATTTCTAGAGTATGAAGTGTTCATAAATATTATGACATTGTGAGTGGTATGGTGCTTACATGCAATAGCAACTCCTAATGCCTTTAGACGTTATATACAGGAAGCCAACCAGACTGACCAGTTTTATAATAGACACACCTTTTGGTATGCAAACAATGTCCTTTAGAGACTTGCCAATAAGGCGTAGTCAACAATTCTATTTTTTAAAAATATTTATTGCATATCTGTGGCATGGTGGAATCTGTGCTATCTAACAAAACATGCGGTTATTAGTCAGACATGGGGGAAATATAGAGTACAAAAACAAGACAGTTTGAACAAGAGCATCTAAAGATCATGCCAAATCAGTTGGTTGTATGGCTGCAAGGTACATAACAGGAACTATAAAACATCAAAGATATGAAAGTACATGTTGCATCTTGGATCTGTGTTTTGCTCATTTATGACTGAATATATCATTATGCAACATTATTATAAAAGTGATACATGTATGTACATGTTGATAGATACAAAACTGTTTGCAGAACTTGTTTATATATACTGATGTGCTGCTGAAAAGGTGAGAAGAGGAGTACATCCCACAGTACTCCTTGCTCTAATAAATTATTTACTTCTCCAAAATGCAGGTACCATTCATACATACTAGAGTCTATCCAAAGAGAATGACTTAGATCCCTGTATGGAAAAAATATGTCCTGTACATAACTCTAATGCCTTTTAGTTGTGAGCAACCTCCATTTCATAACTTTAAACAGCTACAGACTATTTATCCAGTGCATTTCATTGTTTCAAGCAGCATTACCCTATTTCAAGATATAACATAATTGTTCTGGCATGATTGGATTATATTGTAGCCCCCAGACATAATAGCAACTCCTGTGCAAAATAAGTTATTCCTGAAATGTGATATAAACCATTTTCAGACATAATTTGGATGGTATAGCCATCCTATAATACCTCATATTTTCTTAGTCAACTACCCTTTAAACCACAACTCGAACAAGCAGGAGTATCCAGTGTAATTCCACATCAAGAAAGAAGAACACAATCTGTTTGCTTAAAAATTCAAAGTATACGACAAACTCCAATAGATTTTACTGTGTCATGTTGTAAGTATACCTTGTCACTTTATTGTCTGAGCATACTTAGTCATGTTGTGATTTTTAGAAAACTGTATTCTGTTGTGATTTTTTAAAGGAAGACACGAACAAAGAAGTCAACTGATGTCCTTTAACTGATGTTAGATCTGGGGCTAACTCTTTAATTTCGAGCAGACACATCATTAATATTTGTATGTAAATTTGATCAATTATGTACAGATTAATGTAGCAGTAAATGACTCAGGATGTTGATATTTTGCTCAACATGCCAAAACAGAGCATTAAGTCAATGGATTTCATTAGCTTCAGAAAAGGGCATCCTCCAGGTATGAGGAACTATTGCTTGGCCTTTGTAGTATGACCTCAATTAACTTAAAACACAATTTTGTACTGACTGGATATCATGTTTGCAACCTGACAAAACTGTGACTGTGTTCCCAATATGCACAGTGGTGCATGACTGATATTAGTTAGCTAACCACATTATCATGTTATAGTGATAATGGCAACCTTATATCTGAAATAGTTACATCAAGTTATTTATATTAGTATTGTCAATTAGTTAATATTTTCATCAAGATGTTTATAGTAGTATTGTCAATTAGTTATCAACATTTCTGAAACTACTAAAGTATCACAGACTTTCAGATTGATCACATTATTAAGGCATAAGTTGCAATAAGCATGTCATTCTTTCCCTGTCATTCGTTTCTTGATCTGTCATCACAAACTATAGTCCCTCTCTCCTTTTGTATCATCTGTTTCCAATTCTTCCTGTCCTCTGCATCTTGTTCTGTCACACCAACCACCTGCATGTCGTCTCTCAACACATCAATAAACCTTATCTTAGGCCTTCCACTTTTCCTCTTACCTAGCATCTTATTCCTAATATACCCAGCATCCATCCTCAGCACATGTCCAAACCAATGCACTCTTGCCTCTCTGGCTTTGTCTCCAAACCATCCAACCTGGGCTGACCCTCTAATATGCTTATTCCTAATTCTGTACCCTCGTCACACCCAGTGCAAATCTTAACATCTTTACCTCTGCCACATCCAGCTCTGACTCCTGCCTTTTTGTCAGTACCACTGTCTCCAACCCATATAACATAGCTAGTCTCACTACCCTCTTGTAGACCTTCCCTTTCACTCTTACAGTACTCGTCTGTCACAAATCACTCCTGACACTCTTCTCCACCCACTCAACCCTGCTAGTACTCTCTTCTTCACCTCCCTTACACACTCACCATTATTCTGAACTGTTGATCCCAAATATTTAAACTCATCCACCTTTACCAACTCTACTCCCTGCATCCTCACCATTCCTCTATCCTCCCTCTCATTCACACACATATATTCTCTCTTAGTCCTGCGGACCTTCATTCCTCTCCTCTCTAGAGCATATCTCCACCTCCCAAGGTCTCCTCAACCTGTTCCCTACTCTCACTACATATCACAATGTCATCTGCAAACATCACACTCCACGGGGACTCCTGTCTGATCTCGTCTTTCAACCTGTCCTTCACCACTGCAATTGTTTGTTTTTCTTTCGGCTTTTCCCGGTTAGGGGTTGCCACAGCAGAACTCCGGTTCGCTAATGATTGGGGGTAGGTTTTTACAGTGCTGAGGTGCTAGCCCGATGCCCAACCTTCAACGAAGGCATGCCCATTCACACATGTCTTTCGAATGCCACTCGACTGTGGGGAGGATATGCAGACTCCACAAAGAAGGAGCTTCAGCCGAGAATCGAACAGGAGAACCTCTTGCTTTGAGGTGACAATGCTACCGCTGCACCACCATGGCTCACCACTGCAATTAATATACTAAAATGAGCTCAATTCAAGTTTTATTGATCTAAATAGTTACACGGTAGATAGACTGACCCAGTGGATATTTTTATCCACAGTTACAGACAGTAAAAAAATACCAAAAGTTCCACATACTTAGAGGTTTTGTAATTGCCAAAACTAAGTCATTCAGTACATGTAGTACTTACTAATATATTAGTAATACAGAACAAATAAATTTATGAGGGATAAAAGCTGTTGTATACCATTTTACATATTTTCTTCCAACATAATACATTATAGAAGACCAAGACACAATGTACAGATTTCAGCATGTGATTGGTCAAAATATAGTGGGCTCAATAGTCTAAAGGGATGGAGCCCTGGATTTGACTCAGGAGACACAGGCTTCAGTCGCAGGCCCAGTCATATAGGCCTGAGCATCTGTTTCCATCTCTACTTCAGTAGGGTTAGGGTGTGGGTCCTGCAGTAGCATGACACCTATAGTAAAGGTTGAAGGATAATACCATGACAATGTAAATCCTGTTGGGGAGAAGAGTATCATCAGCTCGGAAGTATATATGGAACACTGTAAGACATGTGCATGATAACTGCACTGTGCACCCCAGTTAGGAATGATTCATGCACCATCTCTGTATTTTTTTCATGCATAATTAAAGAAAAGAAAAATAAACTACCAGGGGCCAAATATGTTGTCCATCCTTTTCCATCCCGCAATGTTCATCATATTGATCACTGCTGTAGTACCCTTAGCTATGTGGGTTATATCCTGCCAAGGATGCAACAGCCAGCCAGCTTCAAAAACTTTTTGGCACCTTCTATGTGCCTAAACTGTCAAGCAGCTCAAGCTGAAATTAGTAAAAGACAAGTTTGAGTGCAAAGCCCTTAAAAGGTTTACCACTAAGGAAGAGTATGTTACTTTGAAGCTTTCATGGATCAACAGATGGCTTGTACTTCCTTTGCTGGGCAGATAAGTTCCCTTTGGGGAAGACTTCCATTTTCTTAATTTGTTGATGTTTTATTACTTTCCTTTTCATGAAAGTTATTTTAACTAGGAGTATTTTGTTTAAAAGTAACATGTCAAGACTGTAATGTACATTTAAATGGAGCACTCATTTTTTCCTGTCAGTTTAAAAGTAGTATAAAGCAACTGAAAACATTTTTCTATGGGAAATTATAGGGCGGACATGGTGTTTTAAAGTGCTCTCTGTTGTGTTTTTTTTTTGGTCAAAAATAAGTAATTTTTATGGACTGGTAGTGTTTACTAGCAGTTGCTGCTTGTCTTCTCCTGGAAGCTTGACCATGTAACAGACTACCAGTCACATGGACAGTCCTTCTTCTAGCTACTAAAATAAAAAAAAATAATAAAAAAGCCTTTGCCACCACAGCAGGCTAGCAATTTGCCTCCGCTGTAGATGGGTGACTCTCTTTTGCCATTTGTTGTACCTCAGACCACTCAGCTTTTACCCTGGAACCATCTGGTGTAGAATCTACAGCCACAGTGGTCCAGGAATTCTCTGCATCCTCTTTGGCTTTTGGGTCACTTCAGTTGGCAGGGAAAGTGAATCTTGTTGGTGCTGAGAGAGGGAATGGGGAAGGTTTCCTTGTTGTGTCAAAATGCTGTGCCCATCCCTTGGGAAGCTGCTGCCATTAATACCAGTGCTGGACCCATTTTTCTTGTCAAAAAGAACCCCAAAACTAAGAATGTATCTACTCCTCTTTAAATTTCTTTGGGTAGGAGTAGTTTATTGGAACTGGTTGAGGGTTTACTTTGGAGTATAGATCCTTCTTGCAAATTAATTTCTTGTAAAAGATGGATTCTTCCCTCCCTGAAGATATTCACAATTCTAAATACGAACAGAAAGAGGCAGAGGAACCTTTTTCCCCTCAGATTTCTGCTTCATGCCCAGTAGAGAGCTCAGTATCTGATTTTTCCCATGGGGTTCTCTTTTTTCTAGGACTTGTATGAATATGTCAGTGTTTTCACTTGGATAACTCTGCATTTTCTCAGTTCCTCAGAAAAAAACTATGAGTTTTTATGGTAGGATTTTCTAGAATACGCCCATTCCTCCTGTTCTGTCAACTTCAAAGGAACCATGTGCTGCTTGTCTGCAATTTTCCTGATTAGTCATGCAGCTGCACTGAAAAAAATAAAACAGATATGATGTATTAGCCACATTTGTTATAGTCACCATAACAAAGCTATTCCAGGCAAGGTCAAGGTCCACTCTACTAGGGTCTTGGCCTCATCTATGGATTTTTGGAAAGGGTTGGCTTCTATAAGAATTCCAGAAGCTGCTACTTGGTTTTCTTTACATACTTTTGCAAAGCACTATAAACTTGATTTCTTTTTAGGTCGAGATTATGATTTACTAGGACCATTTTCTACATGCTCCTTGACTCTTCTCATTCTACCTCCCAAATGCAGTTAGCTAAGGTCATTGATCCCTCTAGCTAAGGCTACTGCAGCAGTGACAAAATGATGAACATAGTACAGTTGTGTAAGTCGATTTTACCATAACAGTCGATGTTCAAATATTCACTATTGCAATAGCCTCTCCGTTTCTCCACCCCCCTTGTTGTTTGGTGTGTTGTTTATGTTAAAGTGTGGACATTTCTTGTTGTTCCTAGCATTGTCCTTTCAGGGCTCAGCCTCCTCTCTCTGCTGGCAGAAAAGCTTAGAAGGGCTTCATGCCAAACTCTTCTTTTAGGCAGCTCAACTCCAAATGTTTAACAGTTTGGGCACATGGAAGGCAATCTGAAGCTTTAGAAGCTGGCTAACTTTTATATCTTTGGCAGTATATAGCCCATATAGCTAAGGCATACTACCTTGAGAGATTCATTGCTATCATGCTTGGTTCTCTCCTTAATTTCCACACATTGTAGAGTATGACTTCTCAGGTCTATATTAGAACACCGAACATTTGAAATGTCGTGTGTTCTAATATTGACCCGTTTTCAGCAAATGCTGAAAATATCGAAGTAACGGGAAACCAAATTCTTTCCTAGGGAAATAATTTGGTTGTCTGTTTCTGTTGCTTCGGAATTTTCAGCACTCTGGTGGAAAGTTACGGGTCGGGTTCAGGTAAGTGTGCGATTGTGTGGACGTGTGGGTTAGGGCGGGTTAGGTGAGTTAGGGTTAGGGCGCGGGTGAGGTGACTATGCGATAGTGATGGTCCTTAGGGTTAGGGTTTGGGTTAAGGTAAGTAGATAGTTAGTGGTGTATTTGTAGTTTAGGGTTATGTGTATGAGTTTAGGTGTATGTGTGTGGATTGCTGTTTGTTTGGTGTGCTTGTATTGTGTGTATATGTTCAATGTTTTTTTTTTCGATTGTTAGGGTTCGATATTAGAACACTCAACATTTCATTTCTACAATGTGTGGAAATTAAGGAGAGAACCAAGCATGATAGCAGTGAATAGCTCAAGGTAATATGCAAGAATATTATACAAAGAGCTAAAGAGAAGAAAGGCAAGTAACAATGAAATATCACAAGTATGAACATGCAGGCTGCTTCTTGGATATGTACCTTGCCTTTTTATAAGCAAATATGTTGTTGTGCAATATCATTACTACAAAAGGTTTAAAAATATGCATGCGCACTGTAATGTGAGCATAAATAAATGATGCATAAACTGGCCATAGACTGTTCTGCTGCTGAAAAGTTGAAAATAAGAGGTAGGAAAGATTGCATCCCTCCTTGCTTTAATAAAGTATATGGTCTATGTACACCACTTTATTTACCTCCCCAAAGTAGTGCACACACTTTAATTTACTAAAACTCAGCAGAATTTTATGAAGAGAGCTGAAATAAACAAGGAACATGTTTTTTTAAGGGAATATGCATGACAATCAGACTGGACATATTAGTAAAACAAATGCATGTAAATTCTTTTAAAGTGAAAGCAGCTGCTAAGCAAGCATGTTTGCCACTATGAAAATACAGAAAAGCATAAAATAACACATACTCTCAGATTCTGCAAGCTTCGCACAGTGTGCAGGATTAGTGCAGGAGCTCTTGCAGGCAATATATCTGCCGTGCGATCCAGGAATAGTCTGTAGGGGTGTGCACAAGCGTTCCTGCACTAGTCCTGCATGAACTAAGCCCCTGTATGCAAATCACCCCATTTGCAGGAGAAATCTATGCAAATGAGGTAAATTTGCAATCCAGGAGGCTTAAAACTGACCATGCAGGACTAGTGTATTCTGCAGAAATGTACTCGGTTAGTAACCTAGTACATTTCTGCAAAATCCAAAATGGAGACGTGGCAGCTCCAAATAAAGGGTGCATATCATTCAGGAAGCATGCCAATGGCCAAGAATAAGGCCAATGGCATTGCAAACAGCTTAAAAAATAAAAAAAAATCAACTTTTATTTTTTTTAGCAGATCTCGGCTGTTTAAGTGTAGGGCAGTGGCGCGCAAACGGGATCGGGGAGAAAATAAGAAAATAAACCTAAAATAAGCATTCTTACTAAAATCACTATTCTGATATTAAAGTCAATGGCAGGCAGAAGACAACAAGGCCAGTGAGTAGTAGTTGCTAAGAAGGGAGGCTCAGTGTGAGACATGTAACTGTGCGTTAGCCCTACGCAAATGAGGGGAATGATAGTGAATCCCAGTTTTCTCCAGCATGCTAGTCAGGTCCCAGCAGTGTAAGAGTAGGAATAGCTTGGTGCAAGCCTAGGAGTTAGCTGACATGATGGTGGGGGGGGGGGGGTCAGGCATACTGTAAGCAGATTGGAGCCCTGTGGCTCAGGTTTGCTCCTAGCTAAGCACAGCCAAGCAACGGGGTGTGTCTGAGTCTGCCTAGCACTCTTTACATTGCCTAAGCGGGTGTGCGTGCCGTGCACTGGGTTTTAAAGGAAAAAAAAAGTTAAACCAGGAAATAGCAGCTCTGTGAACATTTGAGCACTCTGTTTGTGTGGCACTCCCCCGGGCTTAAACAGGAAGGCAATGGGAAGGGAAAACAGCAGTAGGAAGGTAATCTAGGAGAACTTGCATAGCTGACAGGTGAAATGTATCAGAATCAGACAATTACACAGGCAGCAGACCAGCCCAGAACACTACTATAAACTATGCAAACACCTTCCCCTCTGGTTTTTCCCACACTCTACATCACTGGTGTATACAATTGGGGGAACTTTTATCAAACAAAACAACAAAATGATAGGGGCTGCAATAGCTATCATACAACAACTTGTGGAAGAGGCTGAGGGTGGTGAGGATGTGAATGCTGTCGACCAACCCACAGTAAGGAGAAGGAGAAGAGTGTAATGACCCAGGGTAACCTACCAGGGGCTACATGAGCTGGAGATAGTGGAGCGCTATAGGATGAACAGGGACCTCCTACAGCAAATTGTTGAGCTGTGCCGGCCACGCCTCACACACAGAACTAACATAGGGGAACCCAGCCCAGTGGATACCAAGGTATGTGTACACCTAAGAATACTAGCTACAGGTAACTTCCAAAGACCAACTGGTGATATGATGGGGCTATCACAGGTATCAGCATCCAGGGTATTCCACCAGTTCCTGGATGCCATGTCAGCACATGTCGGTGAGCATGTATATTTCCCCAAAACCCGTGAGGCATTGGCCAGCAATATGCAACTGTTCCACCAAATAGCAGAATACCCTGAGGTAGTGGGTGTAATAGACTGCACGCACATATGCATCAAAGCACCACCTGATGAGTGAGGTAGGGTCTACATCAACTGGAAGGGCTTTCCCTCCAACAACTGCCAGGTCGTGTGCAATGCCCAGGGCATAATAATGAATGTGTGTGCTGACTGCCCTGGAAGCTATCACGATTCCCACATCTGGCATCTGTTGCAGCTGTACTACAGATTTGCCATTGGGAACATCCCTCACGCTCACCTACTGGGGGATGCTGGGTACGCACTTCAGCCATGGCTGATGACACCTATCAGAAATGCACACACACCCAAACAAGAACTCCATAATGAGGCACATGCACAGACGAGAATTACAGTAGAGCATGTGTTTGGGATGCTCAAGTCACGGTTCCGGTGCCTGGACACATCTGGTGGAGCCTTGCAGTACTCACCAGCTACATTTACCCAAATTGTCATCGTATGTGCCATGCTACACAATATGATCCTGCGGAAACAGCTGCAGCAGGAACAGCATGGGGCAGGGCCACACAGCCCCCCCCCCCCCAACATTGCTAAGGCCTGCACAGGCACAGAGTGACTCGGAGGAGGAACAACCTGAGCCTCCCACAGTAGGCAGGAGGAGGAGGAGTGCCCAGTATACCCTGGCCTTGGCAAAGAGGCAATGCATAGCACATACACTGAGACAGGAAAGACCCAGGGAATAACACCTCTCTCTGACTCTCACATACAGTAAAAGGGATGCCAAACATGACACTACCTGTGCTCAACCATGTGTAGTGAGTTTACTATGTGCATCTGACATAGCCTGCCCTGGGACACCCACAAGGTAAGTGACTCACACATGCCAGTCAGGGGGGTTCACATACCCAACAAGAGTTACAGCCAGATAGACTGGTGTAGACAAACACAAACAAGGGCTGTGCTATAGCCTCTGAATGATACCTATGGGTAACCTCCCCCTCCAAGGCCTACACAGACA
Source organism: Protopterus annectens (assembly GCF_019279795.1). NCBI lineage: Eukaryota > Metazoa > Chordata > Ceratodontiformes > Protopteridae > Protopterus > Protopterus annectens. The sequence continues at coordinate 429,102,287 of NC_056742.1, read as the reverse complement.
GACTACAGCAGGTCAGGTAGTGGGACGTTAGTTCTAAATGGTAGGAAGTCAGAAACTAATATGTAGGTCAATCAAAGCTAAGATCTGTAGTACACTGATATGCCTGTAGTCAGCATGATAGGTTAGAATACAGAATGAAATGGAGTACCTGACATACCAGTACAGTCATAGCAAATGTGTACACGTGTCAGGTGTGCCCCCCATCCTACTTAGTAATGTAATAACAGTCAGGTGTGCCCCGCCAATCCTGTGTAGAAATGTAGAAATATTCAGGTGTGTCCCCCCCAATCCTGTGTAGATATGTAGAAATAGTCAGCTGTGCCCACCAATCCTGTGAAGGAAAGCAGAAACAGTCAGGTGTGCTCCCCCCAACCCTACTTAATTATGTAGTGACAGTCTGGTGTGCCCCCCCAATGTGATGTACACACATCATAACAGTCAGGTGTGCCCCCCACAACCCTATGTAGAAATGTAGTAACATGTATGTGTAGGTATAATACCAGTGGAGCACAGATGCACAGAAGTGGCCAAGGTAGCAGGACACGTTATAGCATCTGCACAATATGCAGGTATGTGTGTGTTAGGTTGGTGTGTGTCCCATATCGTGTGAGAGTGGTCAGTATATATGCATGTTGAGGTAAGCCTGGTGGCCATTGCCCACTACTGCTGATGACAGGGACAAGTCCTCACAACTGCAATGTCATACACAATACCCATCAGTATAACCCAAGCTAGCAGTAAGCCATTGCAAATGTATGGTGGTAATATGTGTCACCATCTGAAAGACTGACATGGCATGGCTGTTGGACTAGATATACAAGCAGTACACAGCGGAAAGTACCTCAGACTTACAGTATATATTGTGCCACTGTGAAATGGGCCCACCCTTGGAAAAGTACATACAGGTATGCATCACATTATCTGGTCTTGTAGTAGGGGATTCTGTTGTTGTCTGCCCAAACACTTGCAGATCACAAAGGAGGTAGAACTGATGTATTGGGAAACAGCTGATGTGCCTGCACATGCAAGCATAACTGGAATGCCCAATGCATATCTATGTGTCAGATGCAAGTAGTGTCCATAGCACACATGCACCCAGCTCATGCAAACACCATCCACAGGCACCTCTCTCTCTTGTCATATCCCTATTGTGGGGAATGGGTACAGTAAGACCCCACCTGTATATGGCAATAGTGGAAGACTGCAGCATGCAGTGCAGGTGTCCCATGCAGGTGTGCCCCTAGCTGTAGGTAGCACCATGCCAGCAACCACACCACCTGAGCAAGACTGTTAGGAGGTATTGGCATGAACACCTATCACACCTACCCTGTCACCCCAGGGGAATATACTGTATGGTGAACTGGGACTGTAGGACTGGCAGAATGCAACGTCCTGCCACATCAGGCATGCATCAACACCTAATGCTTCACAGGCATCTACCAAAGGCCTGTGTCTCACATGTACTGCCAATGCATGTTATGTCACGGACACCCAAAAAGCAACATAACACACTCCACATAAGCCATATGCAAGGCCATGTGGTCAAACCACAGTAACATGTCCAACATGCCCCACTACAGGAACTGTGGACCAACACTAACACACACCTGTGATGGGGTGATACCCTTAGGGAAAGTATCAAAGAATGTATGCATAATGTATGGAAGAGGTTAGAATAACAGAGGGGGTGGGAGCATGGGCAGCATGGAATGTGCAGAGTCCGATACCAAGTTGTGTGCACACACTATCCCTGGCTGCAAACACATACATGGATGGCTACACACCTGCCTGTACAACACAATATGGTAAATGTCCTGACCCATGGCCCCTGCTCCTGGCTGACCTGTGCAAATATGTATAGCTATGAGGCATTGCCACAGCAAGATAAGCCCATACTGTCATGTTGATGGGCGTACAAGCATGGGATCCTTTGCCAGCACTGTACCATGGTGCTGAACCGGATACACAAACCAAGCACCTGCTGTCTACAGCACCCCCTCCAGAATGACATAACTTACCATGAATACATAAGTATCTTCCCACAATAACGGACACAGCTGCAGTCACCCTTGTCCACCAAGACATCACTGTGAGCAAGAATGTCCATCTAACAGTACATGAGGCCAGAAAACATCACTGTGTATAACAGTACACATCTGAATATCTCTGCTAACAACAGTACCATGCAGCTGAAGCAGCACAGACACAATCACCAGCAGTACACACTATCCCCTGCACAGTTTGTCCCCATATTGCCAAATGATCAACAGATAACCTGCAGAAACAGTATGCTACCTGTAGGTGTACAGCACAAAGGTCTGCACTGCAGTACAAACTACCTGGACCTGATCCACAAATTCAGTACAGACAGACATACTGGGCATGCTCACACACTTAGAGAAATGAAGGCAATGTCAGTCAACAACATACTGAAAGGTCATACTGGTGATGCTAACGCACTTAAACAAATGAAGGCCATGTCTGCAAACACCAGTGGACCAGACATATCTGGCAGTCACAGATGTTAGTGCAGACACTCCACAGTATGCACCACTCATGCTTTGCACACACAGTGGATAGGAATACAGGCATATATCTAAGGACAACACACTATAATAAGCCAAATGTAGATGGACATAGATATGTGGAATAGGGTGACTGTGACAAGGAGCCATCCATGCCTGTCCCAAGCAGCACATAGCCAAAGGGCCACAACCACATGAGGTTCAGATGTCACTCACTGTAGATACTAGCCACCGGTATCTGTCCGCATTACAGACTATGTGGTGCAAGTGCTAGCTGTGCAACATGACTGTACAAGGAAGTAGTCATCTAGCAGATGTATACACGTACCTGTAGAATATGAACCTGCATGTGCCCGCATGTGGTATGTCAACCTCTAGATGAATGGGTTATGGCCATTTCAAACACACTGTCCTCCCCATAGCCCTATTATGACAAGCCTGCTGAGGTCATCCACTGTGAAATACACCTCTGGGAAAGTTGTAGGCTAGTAATCTCCATGGTGCATCTTATAACTGTGTACTGCTGCAATGTGATAAACTAGTCAGGTAGGAGTTCCAATCCTAGACATAGCAACTGTTTGTGTGTGTGTGTGTGTGTGTGTGTGTGTGTGTGTGTGTGTGTGTGTGTGTGTGTGTGTGTGTGTGTGTGTGTGTGTGTGTGTGTGTAGAGAGCAATGCTTTTTAGGCTAGTTACACTTCCTACAATTCACATGCCCTACTTTCTACTTTGGTAAGGCTGCTGATGTCCTCCACCTAAAAATACACCTCTGGGAAGATTGTAGCCCAGTAATCTCCATAGCACATCCCATACATGTGTCCTGCTGTAGTATGATAAAATAGTTAGATAGGAGTTCTATTCCAGACATGGCAAGTGCGTGTGTGTTTGTGTGTTTGTGTGTCTGTCCCTGTCTGTGTAGAGAGCAATGCTTTTTAGGCTACTCACACTCTCCAAAATTCAAATGCCCTATTTTGGCAAGGCTGCTGATGTCAGCCACCTTGAAATACACCTCTGTGAAAGTTGCAGCGCAGTAATCTCCATGGCGTGTCCTATAACTGCGTACTGCTGTAGTGTGATAAAATACGTAAGTAGGAATTCTAATCTCAGACATGGCAACGGTATCTGTGTGTGTGTGCCTGTCCCTGTCTGTGTAGAGAGCAATGGTTTTAGGCTACTCACACTCCCTACCATTCAAATGTCCTACTTTGGAAGGCTGCTGATGTCATCCACCTTGAAATACACCTCTGGGAAAGTTGTAGCCCAGTAATCTCTGTGGCGTATCCTATAACTGTGCACTGCTGTAGTGTGATAATAGTTAGGTAAGAGTTCTAATCCCAGATATGGCAACCATATGTGTGTGTCTGTCCCTGTCTGTGTAAAGAACAATGATTTTTAAGCTAGTCACACTCACTACAATTCAAATACTCTACTTTGGTAAGGCTGCTGATATCATCCACCTTGAAATACACCTTTGGGAAAGTTGTAGCCCAGTAATCTCAGTGGCATGTACTATAACTGCGTACTGCTGTTGTGTAATGAAATAGTTAGGTAGGAGTTCTAATCCCAGACATGGCAACTGTGTGTGTGTGTGTGTGTGTGTGTGTGTGTGTGTGTGTGTGTGTGTGTGTGTGTGTGTGTGTGTGTGTGTGTGTGCATGTGAGTGTCTCTGTCTGTGTAGAGAGCAATGCATCTTAGGATACTCACACTCACTACAATTAAACTGCCCTACTTTGACAATCCTGCTGATGTCATTCACTCTGAAATACACCTTTGGGGAAGGGGTACTCCAGCAATCCCCATGGTGCATCCTATAACAGCATCATGCTGTAGTGTGATATAGAACTCTGGTAGGGTTTTTGTGTGTTTCTATGTCTGTGTAGGGAGCAATGCATTTTAGGCTAGTCACACTCAGTACAATACAAATGCCCTACTTTGGCAATCCTGCTGATGTCATTCACTGTGGAATACACCTTTAGGGAAGGAGTACTCCAGTAATCTCTGTGGCATGTCCTATAACTTCGTAATGCTTTAGTGTAATATACTAGTTAGGTAGAATTTCTAATCCCAGACATGGCAGGTGTGTGTGTGTGTGTGTGTGTGTGTGTGTGTGTGTGTGTGTGTGTGTGTGTGTGTGTGTGTGTGTGTGTGTAAATGTGTGTGTGTGTTTGTGTGTGTGTGTGTGTGTGTGTGTGTGTGTCTGTGTTTGTAAGTCGTATCCTATGGGGAGATGGATGTGATTGTCTTTCAACTGGACTCAATGTGGAGCGGGTTGTGCATATTTCTTATATGGTGGCCCTAGTATATATCACAATGCCCACCATACAGGGATAACTGATGTGAAATAGCTGAGAGGCTGGGGTGCAGATCCATACCCCTACATGTGACATCAAGGCCAGGCAAACAAAGTTAGCAACCCTAGTATCACCCAGAGGATACTCTCAACCCATGTGTCATATACACACACACTTGCTTAGGCAACAACCGCTATGTTGGTAGTGCCCTGCATATTGCCCACTGATAGTAATCATGGTGTGATTGCAGTGTGCTACAGAGGTCATGGAACCCTGCCCATCTGTCTAATAGACACGTACATGCCGACAGTGCACCTTCCCTGTGTTCCCCACTGGACACCTGCAACACCTGTGCTGCCATCAAATGTGACCCACAAAGGACATACCATGCCTGAAAACATGCCCTGTATGGACAGATGCCACTGACACCAGGGAATGCCGGTATCATGCTATCAATGTAGGTGCAGTGAAAACTTGTTGTCCATACCAGTTCCTGCCACATGAGGCCAGGACTGGCACATCTGATGATAACAATCTGTGTACACAACATGGGCCAGACACCCCAGGTACAGTTCATATGTTACTGTACATGCATGTGGGAGGTGTGCACATTCAAGCAAAAAGAAGTAGTACTCCACAACATCAAAAATCTTTAATAAAACGACAAAGCTTTCAGATATAAGCTATCCTTCATCAGTGTCTTACATAAAATGGCTATAAAACAGCATTTGTAAATAAAGTTCAAACACATCACATGACACAACAACCTATCAGCAACATCACTCAAAACAGCAATTAGGCTTTTAAAATCACAGTATCAACAGCATATACATAAATACATACATAGTACAGAATCATTTTTTTCTTTACTTTTTGTTGTTTAAATTTCAGAACTGGTTTCAATATAATCTGCCTATTGAGACCTGGATATTTATCTGCTTCCAGTCGAATGATCCATTCATATTCTTTCATATCCACACAATTTATTAAATCACCATGTCTAGCATTCAGATATATTACATGTATAACTCTAAAACTAAGCTGATGTGTATCATCAGTTTCACTAATATGCTTGCCTAAAGAGTTGGTAAATATTTTCCTATGAATCTCAGACCTGTGTTCTATTATTCTATCTTTTAGCCTTCTAACTGATTTCCCAACATAAAAACCTAAACATTTATTACATGTAGCAAGGAGGTGTGCACATCCCAGACACCGTCCATGTCATGGACTAAGGAACACATACATGGCAAGCAATGCCACACACAATAGTCACCCAGGTGACTGGATGGTGAATACAATACCCACTTGTGTGGGCAACTCCAGAGACAACACCCCTGAGTCACGATGCAGACCATTGTCATGTGGGCTGATGCCAAGGTATACCCATCAGCTAACCTTGTATAGCTGTCTGGCACAGTCAACAAGTACACACCTGTGAAGCAATGCACCCATGCATGTCAGTACTGGCACTCTGTGTGTGTGTGTGTGTGTGTGTGTGTGTGTGTGTGTGTGTGTGTGTGTGTGTGTGTGTGTGTGTGTGTGTGTGTGTTGTATTATGCGTATGATCACATTCAAACTCACTACAACCTCCATTGGTGTACTGAAGCATGCTGTCCAATGTCAGACACCTCCACATACCCTTTGCCCATATAACCTATGTATGACCCTGAGGTGCATGTGATACCTGCACAGTAATGCAATCTCACTAGTGATGAGTTGTATTCCTGGCTCTGCCAAGTGTGTCAATGTGTGTGTGTGTCTGTGAGATTGTGGCTGTGTTGATACTGGCAACTGTTCATGTGGACAGGCACATGTACTACACCTACCATATAGCTACCATATGCCTGTTGCAGATGCCACTCACCATCACATATATGTTTTGAAGGCTCCTCAACATGTAACCTATGTGGTGCATCTGATAGAAATGTGATAGCACTACATAGTCATCAGGGGTTTGATATCCTGTGCTGATAGGTGTGTGACAGAAACATACTTAGGTTTTACTCTCCCACCCCTCTCTGACTTTGCTTTGCCTCTGTCTGCCTCTCTCACTCCCTCTCTGGTGGATGTGGGGACCTACACCTGCTTTGCTTAGGCAGCAGCATGTGTATCTTAAGTGATGCTCATGATCAGCTGATGGCTTCTGCAATAATTGCAGCCCTCCTCTAGCTGATTACATGTGGAACAGCTGTGGTAACATTCCCATTGCCAGTTGCATGGAAACACACACTAATATCTAGGAACATCATGTGGGTGTTGAGCCTTTACATTCACTGTGAGCAGGAACTCGTTCTATTGTTTGGCAAACAGCACCTCAGATGGATTTGAGATGTGCCTCTAACAACATACACTGTGGAAACAGGGCAACACACAGGAAGAGGATATGCCTGACCTGACTAGAGATTGTAAATGCCGCTATACTGCATTTGGAGTAATGTTGGTTTAACAGGGTGTGTGTAGATATGGCTGCCCTACATATCGACATATATAGATGGATATGTATATGAACATATATATGCATATAAACACCCATATATATACATATACTGAGCAATATATGTCTACACATATACAGATAGAGATACATATGCACGTATATGCATGGATATCTACATATAGATTGATAGTAGTAGGCATATCAGAATAAATATGTATGCACATATAGCTATAGATAGCTACATATATACCGACATAACTAGGCATATCTGTACACATAGGTTGTGCATATATATATATATATATATATATATATATATATATAGCTATACAGACGTATATCTATATATACATATACGTATATATATATATATATATATATATATATATATATATATATATATATATATATATATGGGTCTATGACATTTCACCGAAAATCCATTTCACTGAAAATCCTGTCATAGGATCCAAATCATCAAAAATCCATTTTGCCGAAAATAGGACTGACAGTGTATATGCCCTTTTCCCCAACTGTAGTGCGATCTCAATGTGAGAATATTAGGGTGGGGGCTGGGGGGCATAGCCCCCCACCTACTCAGGTTATAAACTACTTACCCTTTTAATAGGGAGTGCACAATATAAAACAATACTAGACAATATTAAACTGTACTGGCTGGGGGGCTATGCCCCCACACCCCCCATTGTGGGGTGTTGTGCCCCCCACCCCACCCCCTACCTTAATATTCTCACTCCAAGATTGCACTACAGTTGAGGTAAAGGGCATATACACTGTCAGTAGTATTTTCGGCGAAATGGATTTTCGGCAATTTGGACCCTATATCAGGATTTTTGGCGAAATTACACTGATCCATATATACATATATGTATATATATATATATATATATATATATATATATATATATATATATATATATATATATATATATATATATATATATATATATATATATATATTTATATTTACATATGAATAGATGTATACATGGCCATATATATGTGGCACTATACAGATGTGTATACAGACATATGTATGAGTATACATGTGTATGTACATATAGACATATATAGACCTATTATATGTATACAACCATATTCCTGTCATGGGTAAACCTCACAGTTGTGTAAACCGTCCCAGATGTATCTCACCGTATGTATCTGCTATGTGCACATTATGATTAAACAACATATGTGATGCAACAGTCATATTAATAACAAGAACTACACAATTTAGGAACTAAAGGCAATTGATCAATACTACTCAGTATGTCTATTGACAACTATATTGGTAAAAAAACAGCTGTTTTCAAAGTGGTTATGGCGTAGTGGTTAAGTGTTGTGACTTCAGTGTACAGGGTCCTGGGTTCAAGGGCTGTTCATTTTTTTTTTGCTGGGAAGAACAATGGCTGTTGGATACAGAGTGGTTAAGGCATTTTTTTGCTGCTTTATTCGGGTTTGCACTGGTTTGCGTGAAGCTAAGCAGTACTGAGCTATGGGTAAACATATGGGCGCTTACACAGTGTAGGCAGGGCTTACCAGTGCGCAAATCAGTTTAGCTGTTAAATTGCAACAATGTTGATACTTGCTAAGCATAGCTTAGAGAAGAGCAGGCTAGCACGTATGGTTGATGCACGGATAAACCAACCTTGAATACTGCAAACAAAATCCAGCACCCTGAGTGTGTATAGCAAAAGAACTGATTTATTGTCAACCAAACCGGTTTCAGCAGTTAGCTTTCTTCAGTGGTATGGTCAGAATGATTAGACAGTCCTTATTTATACACTATTCAAATGAAGCATATGACATAATTTCCTGTTTTAATTAATATTTAAATAATTCATTAATCTAATACATGACCAGAAAATAAAAGTAAAATAAAACAGTGGAAAAAGAAATATAATCTACAATAAACCATCATAATGATAAACCCACAAATATTCCAAAATTATACTATTAATAAAATAATAATGATAAATATATCAGACCAGTGAAAATGATTGCAAAATGGAATATAAAACTAAAAATGTTTGTAACCATAGTTGAGAATGGTAACAAGTAATTTATAACTTATCATTGAGGCCCGGTGGAAACAAACCACCCAATTTGATTATCCATTTAGTTTTCTTGCTGTTTAACAGTTTATGCCATCCAGTTTTGAATGCTCTGTGACCAACAATCTTATCAATACAAATAAAAGAAAACTGAGCTGTCTTGTGTACAACAGTATGTTTGTACAAAGCGTTAGTAGTTCTAGCAATTCTAATATCACCTAAATGCTCAGAAATATGAATACGCAGCTGTCTAGAAGTCTGACCAATATAAAATGCCCGACATGTACATGTGGCCAAATAGATCACCCAGTCCGTGATGCAATTGGCAAAATGATTAATGTTAAATATCCTGCCTGTATTCTTGCTAGTAAATTTCTTTGCTGTAAATATATATTTACAAAAAGAGCAGTGACCACAAGGATGAGGATAAGCATAGCTTAGCTCTGGTAACCAGGACACACCACCCCGTCTGCTAACCTGTAATAAGTGTATGTAATGCCATGTACAATACATGCACCAATGTGCTGTCACTACAGTAGCAAGGGGTGTGAGTGTCATGTGTGGGACACAGACATATATGAGGCCTGTACAGCACTGTTATCCATGTGAATGTGTTACATACAGGTGTAGTAGCCCAGGGTACATGCTGTCACACTGGCACATAGTGTATCATGGCAGTACTACTGTTGACACTGATAACCCAGGCAAGACCAGAGTGTGCAATGTAATACTGACAACAGGCACACCTGCGGGCATGGCTGGACACTGAGGTCTCCCTGTGTATCCCTGGTGTGTGAGCTATGTCACAGAATATACCCCTTACTGGGTAATTATCCATCATGTGGAATGTAACTGTAGACTACCTTCTGTACAGCACATGTTAGTGAGGGCATCTGACATGCAGTTATGGCATACATATTGTTATCAGATGTCTATCTGTCAACACACTCATGCTACTGCATAGCTACTTGCCAAGCTGATGATGGTCAGTCCCTGTACAGATGTGCAGATGGCAGGAATATCCAGCTGGGATACATGCAGAACATATGGTACAGAACAGCATGCAGTTCAGCTATAGTCAATCCATGCTAGCAACAGTATGCATGTGTGTGTGAGATACATGTGCTGTGCCACTAGGTGATGCCCCTTCTCGTGGATACCACTGCACCCATGTACACAGTATTGCTGTGCCCCTGTTCTGCACCCTGCCATGTACTGTGCACCACACCTCACAGGTGTACAACTCATTGCAGAATGTGTAGTACTGTGTCAGTTATGTCAGCTTAAATGCTCACAGCCCCTATGTTTTTCAGTAACACATACCTGGGATGATATGTGGACAGTTGTCATTGGTGAATGCCCAATGTTTGATTTACACCTCTCAACATCAGCGGACCATGTATGACCAATCCAATACTCTTACACTGACAACCATCAGAGCATACCATGGCTATGGGGGGTGTACACACCTTTATTGATTGGACACACCCATCCTTGATCTGCCATGGGACCACATCTTGGCAGTACACAAACCTGATATGTGACATATGTCCTGTACTTTCATATGCAGTGTGTACAGATTATGTTAGGTGTGTGGCTGCTGACCACGATGCATATACACCATGTGGGCATAAGTGTGCACACCCTTACCATGACAGTTTATCACACCTCGTGTTGTGTGTACTACAGCAGTCACTACTCCTAGCAGGGGTATACCAGCGTGGGCTATCTGCATTTGCCAGTGTATGTTCAGTCTGCCCTACACATGTCCCCCTATTCTGCATGCTTGCAAGGTCTGGTCATGTGCACATCCCATGGTGTTCACACACTGTCATCACTACTGCTGTGGGGGTAGGGTTACAGCTACCACAGGTCCTGAACCTGACTATGTGCAGATACAGCCATTCCTAGCATCTTTAGGATACCTGCTGCAGTGCATTGGTTTCTCATGCTGACACCACCCCCCTCCTTCAGCCTTTATGCAGATGTATGACACGTATGCCCTACACATGTGTGTCACTTTGCAATGTCCCATACACTGAACACCACATGTTACAGCCTAGACCCAGCTAATAATGTAGACTACTGTAATGCTTTATGCCATAGTGTATCTCTGCAGCAGTTGCTATTGTCCTACAGGTATATACACTGGTGTTGCACTGTATATAGGTGTTGGTACGAACATGTCCCTACTGTAGGCTATGTCTCCTACCATTATGTTATTCCCTGTGGACACATTCCACAATGACAGGATGTTAATTATCATGCAGGTGCCTGACATACCCTTCCAATACCCCATCATGGCCATGCATTTCACAGCAACAATACATGCACATGTACAGCATGCATTCTGGGTAGGTGTGTTAGATGTGTGCATAGAATATACCATCGCCATTACATGCCAGTGTGTTGGCAAACATCTACATAAGCCATACTCACTATCCACAGGCTGCTGCCTTGTTGGTATCCCAGAGGGATCTACATAAGAGGATGTGAGATGCAATGTCAGTGGCCACACCTGTGGCAGTGCTACAGGGTGGGTGCAGTATTACAATACATCAATGGTACATTTCCACAGTACTACCACATCTGGAAATCTGTTTATCACTACAATGCAGCAACACAATATATCTATGAAATGTCAGATATGCATGATCTACCTGTACCGTTGTGGATGTACACACAGCAGTGGTCTACTGATGTGCCCTGTGTCCTTACCTGCATGCTCCTTAGCCGGTGTGTGGGTGCCACCCACCTTCACAAAGGTGTCCAATGGATGGTGTCTAGCTGGATGGGCAGGTGCCACAAGGCTGGCCAGGAGCTCCTCCACACGTGTCAGGTGGGATGGATGGCATGGACCCACCCTTTGGCGAGGCAATCCCCCCAGACTGCAGCAGCACGCCGACGGGCATTGCGAAGCAGGTCAGCACAATGATGTCGGACCTGCTCACACCTGCAGTTGTGCAGTCCGGCATCACTAACCTGGTGGACTAGGTCATTCCACAGGGTGGTCCACTTCTGCTGATCATGGGCAGCCCTGCCAAACAGCACTGGGTAGTGCTGGATCAGGTGTGATACAAGCACATCATTCTCCGCTGTTGAATAGGTGGGCAAGCATGCATATGACATCTTAGCTGAAAGACATAAAGATAGAAACAGGTCTGAGCAACTCATACAGCAAGGTTACCACAGTTTGTAATACACATGTCTGTTACCCCTCAACAATATCAGCTTCAACAAACTGTACAAACAAATCATTAGGTATGGCTGCAGCCTACCTACCAGTGGGACAGATATTGTATTGTACCACACTTTCTGATATGTAATTGTAGCCATGTTCCCTGTGTGGACACTATCACTGCTGGCCTGTTACAGACTATTCACCTGCATGCCATTGTCAGGGCCACTATGGTTCCATATATGCTAGTGGTATGGCTGCTTTGGGATTGCTGCACATCTGACATTCTCAAATCCCTGACTAAGGATATGTTGCAGACTATTCTGTGACACCAGTGACTTGCTTAGTGTATGACAAAAGTTTTACACATATGGGCCTGTGTTCCAGCCTCTGTCCTCCACCTACATACCAAGCTTTGCACATATGACATGCTGTCAGGGGTTGTTCTGTAGTGGGCTGTGAGTATGTCATGCTGCCATTCCTGCCATCAGTTCAGTGCTGTTGTGTCCCCCACACTGATCTAGCATGTTTGCTCAAGTGAGCAAATGACCAAAACCCAAACGGCCGGGCATATGTATGCGAAAGTGCTTTTCACCGAAGAAGCACTTTCGCATAAGTATGCCTGTTGCCGAGGCTGTACTATAGTGCAGGTAAGGGAAATTTCCCTTTTCCCCACTATAGTGCAGTCTCGGAGGGAGAATATTAAAGTAGGGGTGGGGCACAGCCCCACATAGAAGCACAGGGGGGCAAAGCCCCCCTGCTAAAATGTAAATGTAGTGTTTTATTTTTTTTTTTGTAACACGCTTTAACAAAAGCACTTTTTTGATAAAAGCGCTTTCATCAAAGTGTGTTCGGTTATTATGGATTCGGATGTTTGCTCAAACGTCCTAGATACTCCCACACATACAGTGGGTCTGGGGCCAAATATGTGTGGACTTCACCTACACAATACATGTGTGCCCTTAAGCACTCCAGAGGCCAGTGTATGTAACAGTGATATATGGCCCTTTATTATTGAGTCTAGGGGGGATGCATCATAACTAACCTAGTTGTTACAACATGTGGGGGTATCAGGGGTGAGCTGCCTTAAGGTATCTGGATGTACATTACCATAAAATTCACCTATATTTAAATTAATTACATAAATTGGGTTAATACAGGCCTACTTACTCCTGCCATACAGACTATTCTGTTTGTCAGTGTACTTGTGATGGTGCCAGTTATGCCTTGTTATGTAACAGTTACATCCCATCGTGTCAACTGAGGGCTTTACCACCTAGTGAGTGTGTACAGAGTGTAGACAGAGGCTGCTGGACTATACATATGCATTACTTACTGTTGATTGTTTGGTATCCTGTGGCCCAGTTTGTCTTTACTATAGTACTATTTGGAGGGCTAGGCCTGGACAGCAACATTTGCAAACCTTTCCAGACTACTGTATTAGTATAACTGTTTCACAGTTGCATTACTCTGTTTATATGGATGTCAGTGTCTAAACAGCTATATGACATGGCATATACAACTGTAATAGTACACAAATAATGGTTTCCCATTTATGCAAACCTGTGTGTGGTGTTATAGCCTATGACCTCTCTGTGGGTATATGTTGCAGGCAACAATTGTCATTTGTATGGGTGGATCATACAATGTCCATCTGTTAAGGTGTTAACTGTAGGCATAGTTGCTGTTACATATTGTGTGCACCTAATACATATGTATCTTACTATACGTATCTCTGTGTGTGTGTATGTGTAGTCACATATATATATATATATATATATATATATATATATATATATATATATATATATATATATATATATATATATATATATATATATATATATATATATATATATATATATATATAGAGAGAGAGAGAGAGAGAGGTCTACTTTATATGACTGACAGCTCATATGACTGACAACCATAACACTGACACCAAAACACTGAAAGCTCAAAACACCTAAAGCTCATATGATTGGCACTCATAACATCGACATATGAAATCCAAAGCATTATGCCCTTTCCCCACTGTAGCACGAACCTAGAGTAGGAATAAATAGGGGGGGTGGGGGCACAGCCCCCCCACATTGGGGGGTGTGGAAGACATAGCCCCCTACATTATCTACATGAATATAGTCAATTATTTTAAAAGTATCCATATGTATGTTTAAAATTTATGACATATAGTTGTGCCCCCCACACCCCCCTAACTATTTATTCCTTTTCAAGGGTCATACTACCGTGGGGAAAGGGCATAATGCTTTGGATTTCATGTGTCAATGTCATGAGTGTCGATCATATGAGCTTTAGGTGTTTTGAGCGTTCAGTGTTTTGGTGTCAGTGAAATGGTTGTCGATCATATGAGCTTTCAGTCATATGAAGTAGACCCATATATATATATATATATATATATATATATATATATATATGTGTGTGTATATCTGTATCTGCATATATGTGTCTGTGTATATGTATCTTAGGGATGTTGATAGCTTCCACATTGTACATTACCTATGGGAGTCAGACTGTACTGCAGGATATGTTTCCGATACCAGCCTGACATCATAAAGGTGGAATGGAGTATTGTTAAAATCTCATACCTATGTTGTGTCAGGTCCTGGTAGTGGGATCTGCAACACTTGGTAGTGTATTGCAGGGTAGACGTTTTTGGCTGTGGGGGGATATACCTATTCGTACAAGACTTATGTTGTTTGGGGCCTCTCAAACCCATTAACGGTGCATGTGGACATATATGTTTTTGTTAAGTTCTCATTGTTATCTACAGATGTATGTCCGTATATGCCTATATAGATATATATATCTGCTTATATAAATATAACTATGTCCATATATACCTACATAGATATATTATATCTGCTTACATATATATATGACTTGCTGTATGTATTTAGACATATAG
Organism: Protopterus annectens; assembly: GCF_019279795.1. Lineage (NCBI taxonomy): Eukaryota > Metazoa > Chordata > Ceratodontiformes > Protopteridae > Protopterus > Protopterus annectens. Next base: position 429,086,857 of record NC_056742.1, on the reverse strand, counting down.
ATGTAGACATATATATCTAATGATGTATGCATTTGTATGTATATATGTTTATATATATATATATATATATATATATATATATATATATATATATATATATACATATAGATATACATATATAGATATGTTGTATCTGTTTAGACACACACACACATCTACATGTTGGAATACATTCTTTGTACTGTTGAATGACTGGGCTGGTTGATATGTTTGTGTATACATCAAGGTATGTATATCTGACATGGCTTTGTGGCAAATCACTTTGTCTATGGTGTGCAGGGTCCTGGGTTCGAGCCTTGTAGAGGCTGCTTATTTTGTTGCTGGTCAGAACAAGGGCATTGGATACAGAGTGATTAAGGCACTTTTGAGCAGTTGAAAGCGGGTTTGCATGGGTTTGTGTGGAGGTAAGCACTGCTAACTTCTGATTACAGTTTCTTATACTCAGTTAGCTTCTAATTTGCTTCACCAGTGTAGGCATTGCTTATTCCTGTGCAAGCAGGCTTAAACTCGCTTACTGCTGCTTAAAAGTGATTATTTCCACTTACTCCCACGCTAATTTCTTTAAAAGAAAAGAAAAAGGGGTTGATAGGAAAATGGTGAAAAAAGGGGCACAAAGAGGGAAAGACAGTAGGGAAAATAGCCAGGGATATGCAGGGTGGGTGTAGGGAAGGTCCATAGCTGCCCATTTCTTCTACAGGAACAGCTGTGCATATACACTAAATTTGCAGGTAGATTTGGACACTCAAACCCCTGGGAGGGGTGAGGACAACAATAATAAGTTGTGATGCCAATTATACTGGATTATATGTGTCCAGTGGACATGTCTGCAAAATGGACAGCTATGTATGGGGCGAGATTTTTTTTGGGGAACAGATTACCTTTTTTTCTTTTTCTGGTGAGAGTGGGATGTTGGGGAGGGGTAGTAGGTATATTTGGGGAGGTAGGTTGGGTAGGTTAACAAACAAGACAAACAAGATGCATACAGGGATGGTATATGACACATGTTGGGGAGTAAACATCTTGATGGGGAGGGGTGTTAGGAAATCAGAAGCCTATGAGCCCCCTAGTAAAAACAGTGGGACTGAGGTCCCCACCCATGGACAGTCACCACTGCACCTTCACAGCCCCAATGGTGGCTGTGCTGGGGGTTGAGTCGCAGAGCCAAACTGATGCTCCTGTTGAGACACGCTGCCCTCAAACTGGAGTAAAAGATCACCAAGCTGCTGGTTGATCTCTCTATGCACCATGACCATGACCTGGTGACGGGTGACAGGTACCTGTACACGCCCACTCCTGGGGGGCCGAGCCCCATATCCTGAGGCGGTTCTACCAGAAGGTGGTACAGGACCAACGGACAGGGAGGTCCTGGGTTGCACCCCAGACATGCTGGTGCCCAGTACCATGGCACAGCTGAGGTGGGATAAGTGGGCCCGCTAGGACCGGCCTTTCCATTCGTGCTATAGTGTTTAGATTTCATCATCATATGTGGGTTAGTAATAGTCAACACATTCCAGGATTAGGTATAACAGCATGCATAGATATTCTCATTAACCCAGACACCAGATACATATTCTACATTAAGAAGGTTTGTGGTCTACACTCTTGTGGGAGGACAGGTTGGATCCTGCCCTTCTGAGTTAGGAATTTCTGGACACAGGCTTATTGTGCCTGCTTATTTGAACTGTTTCTTTCTGAAATTGGTGCCCTTGTTGCTGTAGCATAGACCAGATTCAGGCCTGCTGAATCTAGCTTTGTTTGTATATTTTGAGCAATGATCCAGGCCATCTTTTTTTGGAGAAGGTTCTCCTACACCCTAGTGGCAGGAGTATGCAGTTAGAACTTGTCTGATTGAAGACTGCTGGAACAGGGCTCAGTTATGAGCTTTTTTCTGGTTAATTGGGTAACTTGTTTAAATCAGTTTGTTAATTTTCTGTTGTTTTATATATATAAAAAAATTGCACTTTATTCATCTGCTTTTACCGTATTTGTGTTTCTTACTACTTTATTACTAGGGGCATTGACTACAACTCTGATCTGAGATATATAACAATAAGTATCCTTTTCTGTGCATTTAAAGTGTTTTTTTGATTGTATCTGCTTTATTTTCCGAAAAAGAAAAACAAAAAATCCCCCCAAAAATATACTTGTTTCCCACCTTTCTAAGCTAGTATAGACCAGTTTTCAGGTTAGTGTTGAATTCAAGGCTGTGTTACAAGTCTCTGTGTTTGTCCATACCTTACGTGGATAGAAGGAAGTATCTCTGTTCACCTGTGAGAGAGGGAAGCTTTGAGCAGCCTGTCTCTCCCTGGAGGAGTGGTATCAGCCCAGAAATTAGTAGTTTATGGGCTAATTTCTATATTTTTCATTTCCCTTCTATAAAAAACGTTCAACTTAAGCACTCAAACAATTCATTTCTCAGCCCGGCACTTGCTCAAAACTCATAGCAAGCACTTAGAAACCCTAGCACTAGACCCCCCCCTATACTGTATAGAAGGACAAGGCTCTCTATTCGACCTTACTAACCAATTAGTAAAACAGTTCACTGTACCTATCCAGGCATGTCCAAAGGGCAGTTTCAGGTATGCTCTCCAGTCCAACTGGTGAATCTGGCATTTTAAGGCAATGTTACAATTGCCTCATGTACACAGACACCCCTCCCTCCTACCACCAAACACTAATACATGTGAGAGATGCAATTATACAGCCAAACTGGAGGCTAAGCTCTCTCAACCCAAGACTGGATCAGACAGTGAAGAGGAGAAGGGAAATACTTGCATCACACCACCAGTCTCACATAGACCCATTAAACCAGCACAGGCAAAAAATACACGTAAATACAAGAAAACATACTCAGAGGCTCTAAATAAAAATCTGCAAAAGCAACAGAGACCTCCAAAGCAGACATCCAAGCAACCTCCACCCCCCAACACAAACCATGAAACAGATACTTCACCAAACCAGTGTGCCATGCAATCACAGCCCTTAAGGCAAAATAACATACCTAACACACTAGTAATAGGTGACTCTATAGTCAGACACACTGACGTCCCAGTCACTAGGCTGAACAAGCAGAAGGTTACTGTTAGCTGCCTGTCAGGTGCCAGGATCTGCCACATAACACAAACACTGAGGTCACTTCAGAACAAGCACAAATATGACTCTGTCAATGTCCATGTCAGTGTGAATGACCTGAGCCATACCTCCCTGGACTACATGAAAAGAGACATGGAAGAGCTCTCTGATCACATAGCCCAGGCTGGTTTGACCATGACCCTGAGTAGCAACCTGCCCTCACCAAGAATGATACCATGGTATAAAGAAAAAAATAATCAATTTCAACCATTGGCTAAGTTTCTGGTGTCATTCAAAGGGAATCCAGTGTATGTCCACGTGGGATGACATGCTCGACAAGCCACGCAACTTTGCTAGAGATGGCTTGCACCTGTCACCCTTAGGCTTTTGAATACTGGCCAAGGCTCTTGCCATCCCCATAGTGGCTTTTTTAGGCAAGTCTCAAAAGACAAACCCACTGCTGTAAATAGCACAAGTAACAAAAAACTGAGGATAATGCTACTCAATGCCAGAAGTCTAAACCCCAAAATTCACACACTCGAGGCACTCCACAGTATGGAGAAAATCAAAATATGTGCAGTAACAGAAACCTGGTTTAAGGATCCAGAGAGCATCCCAGCACTACCAAGCTACAACTCATACCATACATTTCGGCCACAGAACCCGGACTGAAATACAAAAGGCAGGGTCGTATCCATATTCATCAAGAATACCCACAAACTCCAGCTTAGTGGCACAGCACGATGCTTCAGAGATCATCCATGTGCAACTAACAATTTGCAGAACTGCAATTCAAATTGTAGCTTGCTACAGATCACCCACCATATCCCAGGACCCCCATTCCGCATTTCTGGAAACACTGGGAAACTTAAAGGTCCTACCAAACACCCTAATACTGGGTGATTTCAATTACCCAAACATTAACTGGGAGACCTACTCAAGTACTAACTCTCTTGCCCAACATTTCCTAGAATTCATAAACTCAAATGCCCTTGATCAACTGGTCAACACTCCCACCAGAGGTGACAACATAGTGGACCTGGTCATCACCAACATGGGCAACCGGTGTTCCACACCAGAGGTCAACCCCTCGCTGGTTAGATCTGACCATAAATAAATCACTCTGCATATCCACATTCCAACCCCACCCTGGTCAAGGAAACCACCGTGAAAAACTTTTCAAAAGCAAACTTCACGTTACTTAAGACCGAGGTGGAAAGTTTCAACACCTCCATCCTAAAGGATAACGCTGTCCAAGCTGCAAAATCCTTTACTAATGCATTCTGCAGGCACCTAAAGGAATGCATGGATTGTGCTATTCCAAGCAAAACCATGACTCACTCCTCCAAGAAAAGGAAACTAGTCTGGTGGACCCCTGCCATAAACAAGCTATACAACAGATGGAGTAAACTAGTACAGAAAGGAGCAAAATCCCAAGAAGGGAAGACATCCTTGATCAGTATCAGCAAGAAACTATGATCCCTCATAAAATCATCCAAGGCTAGCTTCAAAAGAAAAATTGTCAAGGACTCCAAAGATAAACACAAGGCATTCTTTAGGTATGTCAAGAATCTAAGTAGCAATACTCAGATCTGCTCGGAGTTAGTGAAGAATGGCACAAAATACACTGCACCTACTGATATCACCATCATCCTGGCAGACAGTTTCAGGTGCAAACTTCATCCCCCCCTCTCACCCCCAGAAGGACCCATAACCATACCAGAAGAATGTAGAGCCCCTGAAATCACAGACACTCAGGTTAAAACAGCCCTCTCCAAAGCCAAAACCACAGCGTTAATGGGACCAGATGATGTCATAGGCTCTGTCCTACACAAGCTCAAAGACAAACTAACCCCTCACCTAAACACACTGTTCAAACTCAGCCTCTCCACAGGCTACGTACCCATAGAGTGATGCACAGCAATGGTTATTCCACTCCACAAAGGTGGAGCCACAACAGACCCCGGAAACTATCGCCCTATAAGCCTGACTAGCTTGGTCTGTAAGGCTATGGAGTGCATCATCATGGAACTCATTAACAGAGACATTGGGAACCTTCAAACACTGGACTCTACCCAGTTCGGCTTTGTTAAGAGCAGATCATGCCTACTAAACCTGGCGGACTTCTTTGAGACAGTTACCAAGGCTATGGACGAAGGAGAGGTGGTACACACAGCCTACCTAGACCTCACAAAGGCCTTTGACACCATTCCATACTCAGGTATTATAGACAAGCTCACCAGCCTGAACATAAACCCCTATATCACGAAATGGGCTGCCAACTGGCTCATGAACAGAACCCATATGGTAAGAGTTGTGGGAGCTAGGTCCGACTCTAAACTGGTTACAAGTGGCATTCCCCAGGGCTCAGTCCTAGGACCCCTCCTTTTCAGCATATACTTCTCAGAAGTACAGGCAAGCACAGGAGGACTATGGCTGACCAAGTTCACAGATGACTGCAAACTAGGGGCTATAATTGACACTCTGGCTGGCACAGACATCCTCCAAAAGGGTCTCACTGAGATGGATACCTGGTGTCAAAATCATGGCCTCAAGCTAAATGCCAAAAAGTGCATAGTCATCCCCTTTGGAAAAAACAAAGTACCCACAAACTACCACATAGCTGGTAGTGCCCTAAATATGGAAGACATAATAAGGGATCTGGGTACCCAAGTAGATAGTAATCTCGCCTTTGATAATCACATTGCCAAAGTGGTTAGAAAATCCTTCTATGTGGCCCACCTAATCACAAAAGGGTTCGCATCCAGATCAAAAGAGGTCATTGTGCCCCTCTACTTATCACTCATCAGACCCATCATAGAGTACAGCTCCCCATTTGGGATGTACTTTACAAGACACCTGCGACAGCTGGAAAGACCACAGAAGTACCTCACCAAGAGGATCAGTAGCCTCAAACAGATGCCCTATGCAGCTCGACTGAAGAAACTCCAGCTGTACTCAGTTGCATACCAGCTACTCAGAGGTGATCTCTGCTTGACATACAAGGCCATGTCCAACCCAGAATTGATGGACATGCTCCACCTAAAGAAAACCATATCCCCTCGAGCCATGCAATCTAGGGATCTAAACCTCACCACAACAATAAATAGGATGCGCTGGAGGGATAGATTCCTGTCCCAGAGACTTCCCAGGCTTTGGAACAAGATTCCAATCTACATTAGGCAGAGCTCCTCACTAACCCTCTTCAAGAAAAACCTTTATGAGTGGATGGGAAACAGAAGGTTTACCCCAGGAATCACTTCAGTGGCTCTGCTGGACAGAGGCACAGGGAACTAATCTAAGGGGGCGGCAAAAGCCAATGCAGTATGGGTAGGTTTATAAATGCCTTCGGGCAGATAGCCTAGTACCTACCTAAGAACCTATGAACCTATGAAAAGTTGCATAGCAAACAGTACACATGCATATATGGACCACAGTAGTAATAAGAACAGCATGCAGGTAAATTGAGCTCCCCATGCCACTAATGTTGGAATAATTCAGTATAGCACATGCATGGGAACAATTAAAATATTTATCAAACAATTAGACATTATCAGAACATAGGTGTCATTGCATACCAGTTGGGGTGGGTATGTTGATTATTGTTGGAGATATGGTGGGGGGAGAGAAAGATGTCAATTAACAACTAGTATATTTCTGTAGTCCACATTACCTTCCTAGTCAGTGCTGCTATCTGTACCTTACAAGTCTTACTACACTATCCTATAGCCTTAGTTTGGACAGTGATATGGCTGCCATCATCATTATACATGAGCTGGTTTTACCTGCAGTATACACCTTTTACCTGGTAAACCTGTGGAGGGAATGTTTGTTAACACTAACTAACTGTTTCTACATATACTCCCTGATTCTGGGATGATGTGTGCATAGCTATCCAACTCTTTCTGCACAAACTCTGGCCATGTGTTGACCACGTGCAGGTGTGCCGGGACATATCTAGAATATTACCCTTTTCAACCTTTAGTGAACTGACACACACATATGCATGCTTTCCTACACAGTTATATTATGTAGCAGAGTGTGGGTGACAGTGATTAGTGATACTTTATTATTTAGAGAAACTGCAATACTCACAATTCCCTACAATACCAGAGCAGGTTATAATGGTCTTTATTTCTCAGCACAGTGTTCGTGTCCGACCTACCTGTGGGAGCAATGTTTGTTAGCACTACCTGATTGTTGCCGCACAAACTTCCAAATTATACATTAGTATTATGCACATACATCTCACTCTGTGACTGTACACACTCTGGTCACAGCTTGACAACATGGGGGTGTAGATAGGACATACTTGGCATATTACTCTCCTAACAGTTTTGGGGGTTGCTACAGTGACAGGTTTGTTCTTATAGATGTTTGACAATCACTTGTATTCCCTGTTTGCTGGCTAAACATCTGGGATCATCCCACAGACTTACCAGGGGGACAGGCAGCAGATATGGGTCCATATACTGGACATTCTGGCCTAATCTGTACAGTTGTGGGGTATGATTCTGTATGCAGCCTACATCCACTCCCAGGATTCAGACCATGGCTGTGTCTGCTACAACGTAAACACTATCTTTCACAGTTGTGTCTGCTATATAGATATTGCTGTATATCTCCTATCTGCTTTCTGTTTTATTAATCCCCTGTGCTTTTGCATTCTGACCTTGTATTACAACACTCTTATACAGATCTCCTAGACAGTAATATTTTGTATGACAGTGTGGGTGACAGTGATGTGTTATACGTCAATATTCAGAGCAATTGCATCAGCCACATTGCCATACAATACCAATGTAAACAGTACCAGTACAGGGTATCATTCTTGTATTTCTTGGCACACTGTTGGTATCTGACAGACCTGTGGGAGAAATGTTTGTTAGCACTACCTTCATGTTCCTACACACAGTACCAGATTCCACATTACTATTATGCACATACTTCTCACTATGTTACTGTACACACTCTGACCACAGCTTGACAAGTTGGGGTATAAATGGGACATATGTGGCTTCTTAGTCTCATAAGGTTTTGGTGAGTTGCTAGTATGCCAGCTTTGTTCTCATAGATGTGTGCCAATCAATTGTATTTCCTGTTTGTTGCCTATACGTCTGGGATCATCCCACTGTTTTCCCAGGGGGACAAGTTAAAAGGCAACAGATATGGGTCACTTTACTGTACATTCTGGACATATCCGTACAGTTGTGGGGTATGATTCTGTATGCAGACTATTACCACTGGCAGGATTCGAACTTAATAGGCAACAGATATGGGTCACTTTACTGGACATTCTGGACATATCCGTACAGTTGTGGGGTATGATTCTGTATGCAGACTATTACCACTGGCAGGATTCAAACTATGGCTGTGTGTGGTAAAAAAACAACAGTTTACATCTCAGTTGAATGTGCTATTTCGGTTTTGTTGTCTGCATTTTCCCTGTTTTCTGTCTATGTGTCTCTCAGTTGTACTAAATGGCTCTGGGGATTACACCAGTCATATGCAGGCATTCCTACACATTCAATGTATGGTGTACGGTGTGGGTAACAGTGTTTAATACAACAGTACTATTACATGATTGCAAATCTACATTACCATATGATACCAGAGTATGCACATGTAGTCCAGCAGTTAGACCTTTATTGTCAGGCTGTTACGCTTTTATTTATATACAAACTATATGAAACTCTTCCTGCCATATTTTCTGGTGTATGCAGTACTTGCCTTGAGCAATACAGGTTTTATTCAGGCAATTTATTTAATACTACTCTGAGTTTTATTTCCTATGACAGTAATTGCATGAGTATTACTGACCTGCCTCACATCACAACCTCGCCAGGTGACTGATGTGGGCCTCCTGGTTCATGGCCCACTCCATTGCAGCTGTGGGGGACATAAGAGGAATATTTAGCCATACCTATCCATGATATACCTGAGCTGGCAATTATTACACACATAGTGGGGTGATACTTACACACAACTGGAACATCCCCTGCTGCTCTAGCCTCTTGGATCCACTGCTCCAAGAGGTCCCCCTTATGCTGCTTCAGGTCAGCATAGTGATGCCCAACCTGCTCACCAGTTTGTGGTATGCCAGTGGCACTGATGAGGTCACAGGCCAGATGGTCCCAGGCCTCCGCCTTATATTGGGAGCCCTGGTACTGGCCCTGCAGCAGTCTCTGATCATGGTCTTTGACAAGGAGTCCTGCCATGACTCTGGACACCTGCATGCACCAGAACTGCATCTGAAAGCGCACACCTTCTCCCCTTCCTGACATGGTGCCTGTAAGGGGAAGCTACAATCAGTTATGAGATATATTCCCACCTCTTGGGTTTAAGTAGGGCCGATTTTCCACATGTTTATGTGATTGGTCAGTTTTGACAAGGCTAGGCTATGGGCAAACCTGCTTACTTAGGGTTGGCATTGTTTAAAGGGGTATAACACTGGGCACATTGAGTTAGCAGGCCTACACGTTGCTTACACCTCCTAAGCTGGCCTGTGCAATGCTTAGCATTGCTTACATTAGACTTTGCATTATAATTCCTGTTGTTATTGATTTATTATTCATTACACCTTATATGTATGCCTGGTATCCATGATTCATGTGTACGTACACTGTATGTGTTTTTTGTATTTTATTGGGGACTTCAACACTTTATTACAATTACATCTGACTTCAGGGCTTACTGCTGTACTCCAGTTCACATATTTATGTTATGTAGTGGGTTAAGGCACATATGTCTGTATACTGATTTGTTTCACAGGTTCAGTTTGGTTTTACTATGGTGAAGACTTGTTTGCTGATACCTCATTCTTCTGTAGTTCTGTGATGGCTTGCTGGTTAACTTCTGTGACTATGGTGTATAGGGTCCTGGATTCGAGACCCACATGGCTGTTTATTTTGTTGATGGGCAGAACATGGGCCATTAGATACAGAGTGATTAAAGCACTTTTGAGCATTTGTAAGTGGGTTTGCGCGGGTTTGCGCGAGGGTAAGCAATGCTAACCTCAGGTTACATCTGCTTACAGAGAGTTAGTTCAGAATTGCTTAACCTGTGTGTGCATTTCTTACCCCCAAACAAAAGGGCTTAAACCCTCTTACTAGTGCTTAAATATGCTTACTACTGCTTATTGGTGCTTACACCTGCTTACTAGTGCTTTATTCATTATGTTACTGACACCTCACATGTGCATTTACAGCAGTACTCCACTTCATAAATATATGTTATTTTGTGGGTTATGCAACATAACACAAATATTAGTCATGATGTGCTTTGCCATGGAAAATGGAATGTGTTACAGTGGGATTCGAACCGGGAATGCCTGTTCATAAGGCGAATGCTCTGCCCACTACACTATTGCTATGCTGCTTCATTTGCATATATCTTCCTTGTTATCCTCTTCAGCCCTTTAAGCTGCATTAACTGTAGCTAAGTGATGGGCACACTCTCGCACCTACGGTTAGCATTAATCCCATTTAAAAAAAAAAGAAATGGGTTTGTTCATTTTATTTCTGTATACTTTTGCTGTTGTACACTAGGGGGACTGTTTGGCGGTGTTATGCGGACACCTATGAGCTGTCTCACTCATTTCTGACCCCTTTCTGCTGTTCTTCATTGCATGAGGCGTATATATTCTGAGAGCTCTGCTCTCAGACATACCCCCTGCAGTCTTACATGCTCCATGTAAGATTAGGAGCTCAGGCAGCGCACCTCATTACTATGCATGGCGTGCTGCCATCCTGCTCTTAAACGGCTGCCTCCATGCATGACAAAGCTAATCCTACATGGAAGAATAGTAAATCCGGGGGTTAATCTTGTTCTATCAATGTGTGTACTGTTGCAAAATCTTGTCTTGAGGATGCCAGTTAAATTAAATGATGGTGATGTCTTTTTGGACAGTAGCTTGTTGAAGCCTCCCCCATAGAAGTACATGTTAATAGAACCAATATGGCACCTTCTATAATCAAACTAAAGCCACAAGAAATCCCGTATGAGGAATTACAACTAGATAGAGTGAGTTTTACTTCAAAAATTTTCAGGATTTAGTGTTTTACCTGCTTAATGATAATTATGGAGACAGAACTTAAGCTGTAATATATGGCCTGTAAACTCCTAAATATTCTATTTTGAAATTCAAACTTAGATATATTAAGGATCTAATATACTTTTTACCACAATCAGTTTCTAGTTTAGATGATATCTTTCTTCTGAACATTTTTGTTCTGCTTAAATGTTTTATTTTAATCCTTGTGCAATTTCTTTACTGAATGCATTTTTATTTAAAAACAAAAGGCTTTGATGCTTACTCATTTCAAGTACAGAATTTTATTATCTGACTTTGAATTCTTGTGGTTGATGTTTTACTTAATAGCATAAGGCATTATGCATTTTACTAGGACCAATAGTAACATTTTGCTGCTCACCTTATGAAGGGTAACTCATTAGAACTAATTGCTGCAACCTGCGTATTTAATGGTTGTCTTATTTAAAAGTGAGCAGTAAGATGGGTTGTTGTTTTGTTTGCTTTGATAAACTAGTCAAATTGTTGCAGTAATCTTGGGAAGGAATGGCATTGATTCTGGATTGTTACCAAATGTAGAGCAGACCCATTCCGCAAAATATTGGGCAATTGTCTTAGTTTGTGTGCATATGTGTGTGTGGGGGGGGGGGTTGGTGTGTATATAAAACAATTTGTCAAGTTTTAATTACTGTTGGTAAGCTTGTATTGGAAGGCACTGGGTGTAGTGTGCAGTGTATAAAACCCTGTATAGATAATGATTATAAATCTGATCTGTAGCCATATAGTGCAAAGATTATTTGGTTGCGCAAATGTTGCCTATTACCCAAGTCAGACATGTGTATGTAACATGCACTGTTAAGGTCAACCACCCTTTGTGTATTGACTAGACCAAATGGGGGACATGAAATTCTGTACTTCTGATGACATCACAAATCAACTATTGACATCAGTGTTTTAGCAGTTGAAGCTTAATTAATTAGTAATCAATGCTGGGGCATGTAGATTAGAATTTATAGTTGTGAAACAGTCTTCATCGTAACAGTATATCTTGAATAGCAGTTATTTTATTCTTTAGTCAGAATAGTTTGTGAACAGTCAAAATGAGCTATGTTGTGTATCCGGAAATGTTAGTGTCACAGTCAACTCAGAATGTAAAAATCAAACAAATTTTGTATGTCCTGAGAAGAGATAATAGTAGTCAGCTCCTACTCCCACTGTACCCTTTAGCTGAAAATGTAAATAGTGCTGAAGGAGAATGTTTGTTTTATGAAAGCAGTATGTTGGGGAAGTAAGTAGGAAGAGTTTATGGGTGTAATAGAGTGATAAACCTAAGAAATTAGATTAAATTCAATTATGTGCAATTAAGGAACAGAGAACTGAGATAGGCTGACTATTTCTGAAAGACAGAGTTATGATAGATTTTAGTTAGTCACTAGTGTGAGCTGCTAAAATCATGATTTATGCAGTTTATGGTGTAGAGTCACAGAATGTAAACAAGGAGGCAGTTGAGTGTTGGGGCTAGTTTGGGGGGGTAATCATCTGTGAAAGAGAGTGATTGTATGCATGAGCAGAGACAAGTGGGAGAATGACTGATTGATATGAGAATGGTGGGAGTGGAGCTGAACTTTCTAGAGATAAAGTCAAAGCTATTTGTGCAAGAATATTTGGGATAGTAATTACAAAATAGGTAAGGAGTGGGTATAGTGTGAAAAGTTTGTTTGCTGCAGATAGAAGGTGAGCTGTAATAGTAAGGAAACATTTGTCTAAAATGTGTCTAAGAGCCATCAGTTAGCAAAGGGAGAGTTAGGTTTGAGCTCCTTAAATGGGGACTGGAGGCATCAGTGGATGCTTGCTGCCAGTATTCTGCAGAGGCCATTTAATGTAGATGACACAAGTGCTTATAATGTCCAGTTCTAGTGGGAGATGGGGGTCAAGAGATAGTGTAGAGTATGACTTGAATTGTAGGGGATAACAGTAATTCCAGTAACTGGAATAGAGTCTTAATTAAATTTAAGAGCAGCAAGGTCGATTTTATTACATTGCTGAAGTTAAGACTGAAAGAAAGAGATGCATGGAAAATGCATGCAAGGGGTACAAATTGTTGGGATTATGGGAGAATGGAAGCATTAATTTTGCCACAAGATAATTTGGAATGAATAGTGTTACAATACAAGGAGTAGGGGAAAGAATGTGGTTAATTGGGAAATGTGCAGTAGGAGTGGGATAGTACTGGCTTGTTATACTCAAGATGGATGGAGAGCGCATTTTGGTGAGATATTGTAGAACAGTGAGGAAGAGGAGGAGGATGGAATAATAATGAGTGGCAACATCAGTTCTGCATAGGACCTAGAACTAGACAGGAAACAAGGAGTTGTGGATTTTAATAGCACCAAAGCTGATTAAAGACCTGGATAAAGGGAGAGGATGGAATTGGTATTCAAAGGTAGAGAGATGAAGCAAAAAAAAAGGACTTCACTTTTTGAAAGATGGGTGCAGATGGGTTGGAACAATGGATTTTTTTCTTGCAGTTATGGGGATGGGGGAAATAATAAAAACACAAATTAAATTTTTGATGATGCTAATGGAAAGGGATGACAGGCAAATAGACTAAGCAATAGAGACAGAGTCCAGGGAAATGTTAAGAGATATGTATGAGCTGTAAGGTGGATGAAGCAGGTAATGGAGCAGGTGATACAGGAAAATAGCAGAAGTGGTATTGTAGTAGTAGGTGAGTGGGATGGCATCAGGGAGGAATGATGATATAGTGGCATGGATGAAAAAATTAACAGGCTGCAATGTAGTGTATGCAATGGTAGAGAGAAGTCGCAATGTAGAATAAAATTAAGGCCCTGAAAGAGGTGTTGAAAGAGCTGGAAGATAGGTAGATTGAAATGGAGCTAGACAGACTTAAAATTGGCTTGAAGGTTTAAGGATTAGAGAAAATGACAATGACAGATTCAGGAAATAGGTAAGGGATAGGAGAAATCATTAGATTATTTTATGAGAAGCTGAGGTAGGGGGTAGATTTGAGCGAAGAAATTTTTAACAGGTGGAATTTCCACTACTAAGTGAGAATACTTGTACAGCTTTTGTATAAACCTTTATGGCAATGGGAAGCAAAGGCTGCTATCCATCAATAAATGGTATAGGATGGCATGGGTTTCCAGGGGATTTTTTTAATATGATAGGGCTAGAATTAAGGGTAGAACTGACTGTTTTGATAAATGGAATGTTTCAGTGGAGGAAGATGTTGCATTCACTGAATATTTATGCTAGGCTAAGAAAGGGGGGTAGACCCTGCAGATAGCCCACCAATCCCTCCATCAGGGAAGTGACTGTTTTTGCTGCTCTCTGTTACTTTACGCTGAGATATTCATCTCCATTTTCTTTCCTTAAGCCCAAGAATGAGGAAAAAAGGCTGCTTCAAACTTTGAAGATCTACATGCATCTCTTGTACTATCATGACCGATCAAAATCTTTCAGAAATTCTAATCAGTTATTCATTTCTTGTGACTGCAAGAAGGGATAACCTGTGACAAAGCAAAGTGATTCCAATTGATTGTTACAGGCCATTACCTTTTATTAATCCCACCAAGCAAAACTATTCCAAGAAGGATCAAGGCACACTCTATCAAGACCTTAGCTTCATCTATGCTTTTCTGGAAAAGGTTGGGCTCTAGAAGTGTTCTAGAAGCAGCAACTTGGTCCTCTGTACATACTTTTACAAAGCACAATGAAGTAGATTCATTTTCCAGGTCTAGCACAAACTTCTCCAGGGGTTTCTGGACTCTTTCCCTTTCACCTCCCATTTCTAAATTATGATAATCTACCAATATAGCTTAAGCTACTACAGCAGTGATCAGTTTGAATAATATGATACAGCTGTGTAAGTAAACTTACTGCAGTAGCCAGCCCAACCTTTCATGTGCTTTGGTTTTTTTTGGTGTGTTTTTTGCCAGGGTGTGGACATTTGATTTTGCTTTTCCTAACAATGTCTTCTCAGGGCTTAGCCTCTCTTTTTCTCTCTCAGTTGGCATGAAAGATCTGAAAGGGTTGGCTGCTAAATCTGTCTTTTAGATAACTTAGGTCAAGCTGTCTAATGGTTTGAATAGATGGAAGGTGCCCAGAAGCTTTGGAAGTTGTCTTCCTGTTATAGCCTATACAGGATATAACCCATATGTCTTATTCTGCTGCAATTATCACTCAAAATCTATTAATATACTAGGTTTAGGTAAACAACTGTATTATGCCACAAGTGATATTCCATGAAAACAGAGTGAAAGAGTTTGTACATTGATCCAAAAAAAATCTTATGATACGATAAGTGACTTTTATGATAAAACTGCTGCATTCATCACTGCATGCTTTTAAGTTTTTTTAAAAGTTTAAAAGTTTTCACACGAGTGATTGTTCATTTTTTATCTCATTAGATTGTTAATTTATATATATATATATATATATATATATATATTTTTTTTTTTTTTTTTTTTTTTTTTAAGGAATCACTGCTTGTCTGTTTGAAATGTAATGAGACCTACCCTATGCTTTGAAACAAACTGAAAAAATGGTTGAAAAATCACCAAGTACAAATGCGTCTAGCATAAGAATAACCCCTTATCTTTCCTGGCTCCTTCTATTTCCTGTATTCCTGTAATCACTCAAATGTGAACTCTTCCAACAGTGAGCTTGCGTTGTGAAATGCAAAGAAGGGGTAACCGAGTATAGTCATGTCCAACATGATGATTAGTCACTTGAAAAAGAAGTATTCAATACCTAGTTATATCCTGTGTGTAAGTTGTCTGACATTGATATTTGCTGTCTTTTTTCAGATGGATATTAAGTGAAATGTAAAATGTAATGTGGAATACAGTACTTACTAAGAAGCTGTTACACTTCATTTCTTTTTTATATACTGTACGTAATATATTTCATACATTTTATTTTACTTTAAATGTTTGAAATACAGGCTGTTACTGTTCTTTAAATATGTTTACATCTGATGTTGTCAATTTTCATTCTGTTCTCAAATGTCGGGCTCGGATCTGACTCTGCCTTTACTATATCTAGTGACCACCAAAAAGCTCTTGAGTCTTTCACTAACCCATAATGCACTAACCCCTAACAGACATCAGATATTGTTTGCTGCTTTCAGAAGTAGACATGATCAGCTTGAGCTCACGAATGATCTACAATTTATGATGTGTTTCTAATTTATCTTTTATAAATCTATTAATAGTCTTTCTCCCTTCCCATTACACTTTGTGTAGTACTTGTCAGTTTCTATTATTGTTACAGAATGTCTGATAAAAGCTCTTTGGGTTTTAAAAAGTGCCAGAAGAGCAGGCACAAGTTCCCTTATCTGATGCCCATACCTTATGTGCATACCATTTGGGCCCAAACCACCTCTAAATAGATTACACCATTTGTAACAATTTTAATCTGCTTGTAATTGCCGACAGGTAGAGCAAGTTAATATTGAAAGATTTCCTTCCTTCATCTTATAGAGAAGCTATTTCTGTGGCTTAATCCCCTGAAATGACATCTGAGGAGCCTTCCACTAAGTCTCCTAAGCCTTCTGTGTCATCGTCTCCTTCGTTGGAGCTGACTAAAAAGAAGCACAAGTTAGATCTGAAGTCCAGATCGATACGTTTCTGGGTCCAACTTAACCCTCCATGGAATCAACTTCTTCAGATCCAAGAATGCTGCCCAGGACAAGGTGCTCACCTACTTTGGACCCTGTCTATTCAAGAGTACCTTCCCTCTTCTTGGAAGTATAACCCTGTAGGTCACCTTCCCTCACCTCATTCTTCCAGGACTTTGACTGAAGAAGACATGGACAGAATGATGTGGAGATTCCTCTCAGTGCAGATACAAATGGGTGTTCTCCCAACTCCTACCACTTTGGATCAGGAAGCTCATCCCTCTACCACACTGCTTGTGGTGGCTCCTTCTCTGATCTGACTGATAATTTTGGAGCCACTGGATCTGAGCCTCCCAGGTACAGCTAGTTCAGATCTGAAAATATTTTTATTTTCAGAACTGAAGCTGTCTCTGAGTGCACTGGCTCTGATGTTTTCAGAGCCAGATGACTCTCAGAGCTGAAGCAATTGTCAGTTCAAAGAGTTGGACTCGACTCCAAAGTTTCTGGAGCCATCTCTGCCCCTAGGAGTCTCTGTATTGGACAGCTCTGCTCTGACTTCTGCCTTGGGTAGATTGCTTTTGGGGCAGAAGGAACCAATGCCCATGAGCCAGGCTTCTTGGCTCCATTGTCTTCCTTCTCCCCAGAGGGATCTGCCTTTGAGATAGTGAAGACAGTGTTTTCTGCTCAGGCAGGATGGACAGATCCTACCCCCATGCATCTTCCTTCTGGATCTCAGATGTCTCTGCACCTTGAGCCACATCATTCTACACCACAGAGACAGCCAGCTCAAAGTTTCCAGGTGAACCAGCAAGGTTTTATGATCTCTTCTGATACTTCACCAAAGCATCCCACAGAGGAAATCCCTAGGAAAAGCCAGTGCAAGAGGAAGCACTTTGATACCACTCAGCAGTCAATCACAGAGGATACTGATTTTGGTGAAGGAGATAGGTCTCCAAAATACCTCATGAAGATGTTTCATTTGGAGACATCTTTGAGATCCTTAAACAGAGAGGTGGTTGGTCCTCTGATAAACCTTCACCAGAGGAATTGGTATTCCTGGAAGCCATTGGAGCTGGCCCATCTACATCCTGGGTTACTCCAAGTCAATGAGCTTATTAGTGGGTGATTTTCCAGGCAGACATGGAAGGAGCCTGACTCAGTTGAGTCAGTTCCCAAGAGACCAAACTGGATTGTGGCTCAACCTATAGGTAGTGAGTTCTGGAGTAAGGGAGTGCTCATGGTGGCAGCCACCAAGAAGGAACTTGCTGAGCAAAGTTCCTCTCTCCATCCCCCTAACAGGGAGTCCAGGGCATTTGACAGATTTAAGAAGAGTGTGTATGCTTCAGCAACTTTTGCCCTTAGGGCATTGAACTACTTGGCACACTTTATGAAACTACAAAGGAACTTGACCAAGGAACTTTCAAAGTCCATTTTGACTACTGTTGAGGCTCAATTTTCTGTGGCCTCTCTGTTGGCTACCCTTCAATCTATTTCAAATTCATCCATGAAGATTATTTCACATGCAGCTGAAGGTGTCTTAAGGGCAGCGGGTTCAAGCATTTTCATCAGGAGACATACTTGGATGTGCTTGTGTGATTTTGCAGAGCCTTTCAAGTCATCATTCATCAATTCACCCTTTAAAAGCAGTTAATTGTTTGGCCAAAAAGTGGAGAACACACCCTCCAGGTGTGAAAATAAATGAAAGACCCTGTTTGCAGTGGGCATATGTTTTTTGACCTTTCAGAGATCCTTTTCTAGGAACCAATGAGCTGGTCAGAAAATGTGGTTCAGGAAGTCCCAGGGTCCTTTCCAAGATCCATGTAGAGATAATTCCTGCAGGGGGAGAGGAGGGATCTTACGTGAACGTTGACAACAGTGGGGCAGAAGAGGTCAACAGAACCAAGGGTCAACAGATTCTTTCTCAGATAGACCCTAGCCACACTCCTGAAAGAGACCCCATTGTCAACCTCTGGAGGCAATCAGGGTCAATTATCCCTGCACCACCGAGTCTGGCTAGACATAGCAAAAGATACTTGGGTGCAGAGGATTATTTCTAGAGGTTATATAATTCCCTTTTCCCTCCCACCTCCATCTGTATGCAAATTTCCAGATGGTCCACCATGTCAGAGGAAAGCAGCAGCACTAGAAGTACTAAAGTTGCTAGAAAACAAGAGTAATCCAAGAGGTCTCAGTAGACCAGAGAGAGTCCAGAATGCACTCAAGATTCTTTTCAGTGCCAGAAAAAGAGAGGACTGGAGACCAGTTTTGGATATCAGTGGCTTGAACAAGTCAATTAGAGACACAAAGTTTTGGATGGTCACAGTTCAGTCCATTCTGCCCTTTTTGGGCAAGGATATGATCTGATATGATATCATATCTGATATGATATGACTGGATGTGATTGATAGATCTTCAGGATGCTTACTATTACATAAAAATGAACAGGCAATCCAGGAGGTATTTACATTTCTAGCTGGGAGCCAGTCATTATCACTTCAGAACACTACCCTTTGGTCTTAGTAAAGACCCCGGGGTATTCACCAAATGCATGGCAGTGGTAGCAGCTTACTTGAGACTGCAGGGATTCTGGGTGTTTCCATACTTAGACAACTGGCTCATTGCCACCCTAACCAAGCATCTACTAATAAGAGTGAGAGAACAGGTACTCCAGACTTGTTCTCATCTGGGTTAATCATAAATTACAACAAGTCTCACTTATAACCGACACAAACATTGGAATTCATATCAGCATTGTTCAACACTTCTCATTTTTCAACAGCAGAGATCATCAGACTCCTAGTCAGGAAAATTATTTGCATAATTTCAGCTCAATTGTGCCTGCAAACCTTGGGGTCAATGTCAGTGGCCATAATTTTAGCTCCTCTAACATGATTTCATATGAGAATTCTTCAATGGATGCTAGTGACACAGTGGTTGATTCTTTGTCAACTCATGTCAGCACAAATAAAAATTACTCAGGCATGCAAGAGATACCTTTGCTGGTGGATTCAATCAGATCAGGTTATAGAAGGCTGTCCTTTCATCCTCCCTCAGCCCAAGGCTACAGTAACTACGGACGCTTCCCAGACTGGGTGGAGGGGGCATTTCCTGGGGAAAACAGTCCAAGACACTTGGTCCCACAAAGAAACCAACATGCATATCAATGTTTTGGAAATAATAGCAGTGTTATTAGCATTGCAGGCATTCCAAGACTCTCTCCCTTTTAGGACAATTGTGATCCAGACAGACATGTCAGTAGTTTAGTATATGAACAATAAAGGGGGGACCAGGTCTTATCCCTTGTGTCGAGACGCCCTCAGAGTATGGCAAGGGGTGATTTCTTCCAACCACTTTCTGATAGCAATGCACATTCCAAGGAAGTCCAATGTGATAGCAGACAAACTGAGCAGGTCCAGTTACTACTTAACAAGTGGTTTCTTTTCAGGGAGGTGATGGAAATTATTTTTATCAGTGGTGCCAGCCTTGCTGCGATCTTTTTGCATCTCCCCTAAGCAACAAGTGCAGCACCTTCTTTGCCCTGATCCCTGTACTGGGGAAATCAACAAGGATGCTCTAATCTGTCACTGGCCCTTCAGTCTTCTCTATGCCTAGTGCCCCAACCCCTCCTAATTCCCAAATTCCTACAGAAAGCTGATCAGTTGTAAAGCAAAGGCATCCTCATTACACTTTACTGGCCTCAACAGATTTGGTTCCCCTTCCTTTGGTCTCATACACTTTACCCACCTTGTATTCTGGATCCAGTTCCAGACCTCCTTTCTCATCCAACAGGTGTGATTCATCCAGATATCTTAAACCTCAAGCTAGCAGTGTGGTTTCTCCAATTCCTTTAATAGCCAGAAAACCGATGCTCTCTTCCCTTGTCTGTTACATACATTTATCTTCCCATAAGGCTTTTACAAGAAACCTTTACAAAGGTAAATGGAAAAGGTTTATTTTTTTATCACAGCAGAAACATATTGACCCCCTTCTCAGCCCCTGTACAAAGTGTTTTTGAATTTTTGGCAACAATTTTTATTGAGGGAGCTATCTCCGCAGCAACTAGAATTCAGTTAGCAGCAATCTCTAATTTTCATACTGGATATGAGAATTCTTCCTTGGCTTCATCTAACCTTTGAAAAGCCTGTTTGTGAGAGACCCTCCTGCTGAGACTTCCAAATAAAGATCTTACTCCACCATGCTATTTAAACTTGGTGCTGCAGGCCTTAATTCATTCTCCCTTTGAACTAGCAGCCAAATGTCATCTTAAATTCCTGCCCAGGAAAACTATCTTTCTAGTGACCATTACCTCTGCTAGAAGGATTTCAGAACTTCAAGCATTGTCCTTTAAACCTTCCTACTTGATTTTTCATAAAGATAGAGTAACATTACATACCAATGCTTCTTTCCTTCCTAAGATGGTGCCAGAAACCAGTATTAAACAATCTGTTAATCTGCCAGTCTTCTTTCCCAAATTTGCAAACAAAGGTGAATATGTTACATTTATTGGATGTCCACAGGCAATTACATTTTTACCTACATAGGACAAAAGATGTAAGAAAGACAGATCGATTATCTGTGTCCTTTGCAGTTTCTACATTGGGAAAGTCATAGGGTCATAGGGTCATAGGTAGGTACTAGGCTATCTGCCCGAGGGCATTTATAAGCCTAGCCAGAATGTGCCGGCTTTCGCCACCCCATTGATTAATTAACTGATCCTCTGTCAAGCAGAACCAATGAAGTGATCCCAGGGGTGTATTTTCTGTTACCCATCCACTCGTTAAGGTTTCTCTTGAAGAGTGTTAGTGAGGGGCTCTGCCTGATGTAATTTGGAATTTTGTTCCAAAGCGTGGGTAGTCTCTGTGACAGCAATCTATCCCTCCAGCATGATCTATTTATTGTTGTGGCGAGGTGCAGCTCACTAGAGCGCATGGCTCACAGTGACTTGGATTTCTTTAGGTAGAGCATGTCCATCAATTCTGAGTTGGACATGGCTTTGTAAGTCAGGCAGAGATCACCTCTGAGTAAGCGATATGCCCATTTCTTCATCTGTCCCACAGCGTGCATCCTGCTGTCCATCTCCAGCACCTTATCTCCATCACCTCTAGCTTCCTCAACTGCTCTGCTTTCACCACCCAAATTTTTGTACAATGCAGTAGTACTGGTCACGCCACTGTTTTGTACGCCTTACTTTCCAGCTTTTTCTCAGGTCATGTAGCTGTGCATCAGTGTAGAACATGTTGGGTTGACTCGAGTAGGCCATTTATTTTTTTGTTACAGCTGCAATTCATCTCTTTTATTTCAGTCTACCAGATTTTTTTTCATTAATAATCTTTACCAAAAAAAAAACACGTTTGGAGATATAACATGTAAATACGGTAGACATAACAGAGATGATAATAGAAGGAAACACTCATAAACTTGGACTTTACAACATTTGTTTAAAATTTATAAAATCATTACTAGTCATCTTTACAGTACTTGAATTACATCTTTAAATGTCTGTAAATTTGCAAACGTTTACAAAATTCTTTATTACTACCATAAAGTGCTGCAGGTATGCTGATGTGTGTACAGTCAATTTCAGATCACTTGTTCATGTTGTATGTTTTAGGTAGTAGAAATGTTTGAGACATTGCTACTGTCTCCTTTGAAGAGTGGAAGGACTGAGTAGGTAGGAGGCAGATCTTCATAGACAAGTGATGATGCAGAACTGAAAAAGAATGACTTCCTCAGGTAAGGACACACACACACACTTTGTTTTAAAGTAAATGTATTTTTATTAAGGTACTTTTGTCATATAATTAAAAGGTGATGCAGGTCACAGCCTTCACTTGGAAGTGTTTCAATGGTGGCCTCTGTGGGATTTGTACTGCATTATGTACCATGTTAAAATTTTGGCATAGAGAGCCCATCTGTGCGAAAGGGGGGCTGGGAAAGTGGCTATTACTTCTGAGTTGTAGTGGCTCGGATATGTGACAAAAAGGGTGTGAGGTTTGAGTGAAATACAGTGTTTATGTTTTATGTATAAATAACGACTTGCTTTTATTTATTGATATGTATTTGTCTGTACACAAGTATAAATAGAACTATGTTAATACATAGATAAAACATCCACTGGACAGGGAATATGATGAGCGTACTCCTACCCCTAAAATACAATTCTAAGTTTCTTTTTCTTTTATGATGATCTTCACGGAGTCAAGCTAGATGTGCTCCTCATGAGATTTCACACTGTAGAACCATTTTTGTGGTTTGTAACCTAGAAAGCCTTGTTTATCTCCTTAATTTATTCAGTTACACTTTGTTGACTGGCTCAGTCCGAATAAGGCTTTACTCTTTTTCATGGGGGATGTAAGTTAGTATTTGTACTACTTGGGGAAGTTTGGCCAGAGCAATGGGAGATTCCCCTACTCTTTTCGATAAGTGCTTTGAGACCTTGTATATCCACATGAGCTACCACCAACTTAGGCAGATGGGGCCTTGGTTTAATGTCTCATTTGAAGGATGGCACACTCAAGAGTACAGTAACCTCCTTTCCTTATGCTGCACTGTAGTGGGAGTATTAGGAAATGAATCTGAAAACCCATTGTGGGACTAGAACTCACAGCCTTCTGATCTGATTTTCTAGCATTAAAGGGGAGTGTACTGCCTGTTGATCCACTGAGCCTGCTGTTCTTTGAACTGCAGTTTAATTATATAGCTGCCCAGTTAAGTGAAGATTAAATGTGTATTCTTCAGTTAGTCTTCATTAGTGTAGCAGACGTACAGCATTTTCTATTGTTTGCAATATATATGCTGCTTTAGTTAAGATTATACGTTCACTTTCAGTAATTAAACATATACCATTTCAGATTTTGTTTGTAGCCTTGTCTGAGGGCTTTGATTTTTTAAGTTATTAAATTATTACTTTTTGATTGAAAATCCTGAACTCCTTAATTACATTGTGCTCAGTTGGCATTTTGAAAAGTTGCATATTCTGTTCTTTAGCTGCATGATCTTGAAAGTGAAACCCTTTAAGATGGATTTTAAACTGCTAATCTTGGACGTTTTCCATTTAGTGGACTGAATAACACACTGAAAGGTTGGTTTTGATTTTGAACACTGCAGATTATGTACGTATTTATTTATTAACCAGGTATTTCCAGTTCACTATAAAGTGCCTGTTTTCAGGAGCACCAGTTCATTAAAATGGCTTGCCAGTCGCACAGTATGAAGGTAGATGGTGAGAAAAAGAAACGCAGGACTATGAGATGTAGCTTTATAGTACCTCAACCTTAACAGTCTATCTTGTGTGCTTCTTGTTACTCTTAGTGATGTTACTCAGCTGTATGAATAAAAAATAGCCTTTCCCAGGTACAAAAATAATCCACATATTCTAATAAAATAATAATCTGTAGCAGTAGTACTAACAGCAGAATCTCCAGCTGTGGGACCGGCATGGTGTCAATTGCAGCAGGAATAGAAAGATTAGCTTTAGTACATCAGTAGTAGCAACAACTACACCGTTAGAAATGGATGAAGCAGTGATATGAAATGCGGTTGTATCACTAGTACCAGTAATAACAGGAGTAACTGCAGGTGTGGTAGTATTGGCAGAAACAGTAGCACTGCCAGCTTTAGTATTAAATGTATTAGTAGCAGCACCAACTCCAGCTGTATTGGTACTCATATCATTAGTTACATTGAATACCAGTAGTGCCAGTTGCAGCAATAGTGTGATCAAAGCCTTCAGTACTAGTAGCTGTAGTATCTGGGCCAGAAGCAGTACCAACTGCACCAATAGTATGAACAAAACCTCTTGCACTAGTCTCTGTAGTACCAGTACCAGGTGCAGTACCAACTGCAGCAGTAGTATGAACAAACCCACCAGCTCTTATAACTGTAATAGTATGAATAAAACCTCTTGCACTAGTCTCTGTAGTACCAGTACCAAACCTCTTGCACTAGTCTCTGTAGTACCAGTACCAGGCGTAGTACCAACTGCAGCAGTAGTATGAACAAACCCACCAGCTCTAATAACTGTAGTACTAGTACCAACTGCACCAATAGTATGAACAAAAACCTCCGGCACTAGTAGCTGTAGTACCAGAACCAGCTGCAACAGTAGTGTGAACAAAGGCTCCAGCACTAGTAACTGTAGTTCCAGTACCAGGCGCAGTACCAAATGCAGCAGTAGTATGAACAAACTCACCAGCTCTGATAACTGTAGTACTAGTACCAACTGCAGCAATATTTGCAAATGTAACTTTAGCCAAATGGCTGACTGATTGCATAGAATTTATCTGCACCAAATTGGGTTTATCCTTAGCAAAAGCTCTAAGAGCTCATTCAGCTAGGTCCATGACAATGTCTTCAGTGTTCCTAACCAGGGTTTCCATGGACAACATATGTGCAGCTGCATCTTGGGCCAGTTCTCATATCTTTATTACTCATTACAAACTAGATCTGGTCTAGAAGGGAAAAACAGTCTTTGGCTCAAATGTGCTCAGCAATATCCTTCCTTAGAGTCCGCCTGGGAAGCTGGGGACCTCTGCCCCAACAGTTGAGGATAGAATGAAAATTTACAGCATCAGATAATGAAGTTATGTACTTACTATAACAATCTATCTGTGTTGTCCATTTTCATTCTTCCTCAACTCCCCACCCAGCAATCCCTGACCTTCTTTCACAATGAATTTCTGGAAGAACGTGAGATTATAATGACACCACCATCCTTCATGTTGAGCCCCAGATATGGCTCATTCTATTAGGATTTTTATAGTAGTTCCTTCTACTTTATGTAAAACATCAAACAAGATACGAGGCATGATTTGTGTTGGTACCTTATGGGTAAGGGAGGGACTTAGCTTTTTGGTGGCCATGAGCTATAGCAACGGTCAAGGATCAGATACAAACCCAACAGTTGATGAATGAAAATGGACAACACAGATGGAATGTCATGGTAAGTACATAACTTCTTTTTTATGCTGGGTGACTTACATTGTCATATTATACAATTATGCTTTTCAAGAACTTATACTCCTGACCTGAGTCTAAGTAATTTTACCCCAGTTACAAATACAAGAAAATTAAATAAAGTGAAATAAATACATGCAGGTGAGACTATTTCTATTATGTCTGAAGTAGTCCTGTTTTTCGATGTGCAAAAATGCTCATTCACTTTTCTTTTAATAAAGGAGGTTTAACCAAACTCCTGCTGTGATATATTAAGATTTTTCTAGCATTGGACTGTTAATGCAAAAGGTCTGGTTGCAGCTTCACTTTATTACAAAATTATTTTTAAAATTATAACATAAGGACAACTATGCTGCTCCTTCCCAGACTAATCTACACCCAGGAGAGCTATTATCACACTGTATTCTATTAGTCCAGCATGATACCCTTAGCTTTCAGTTACCTACTAGTGACGCTAAACAAATCAATTAAACTCACAATGCTCGTAGGCTGAGTCTGAAATAGGTCAGTGTGGATCAGTGCTGTACCCTGATTAAAAAAAAGAAAATACAAGGAACTAAAAATAAATAAACTCTTCAGGATTATATGGCCACCAATAATATCAGCTTCAGTCTGAGGTCTAAAGCAATATTTAACTCTGGCTTATGTAGTCAACAACAATATGGGCAGGATTTTGTGGTCTAAACTAATACTTGACTCCAATGAACACAGCTCTATCCTTGTCACATGGGCTGGAAGAACACTGAAATCACATGCTGCCATTTTACAATTAGAAATTGAACTTGTCAAAATACATTTTATATACAGTTTGACTTCAGAATTTGGAACACTTTTCTGTATTGCAGAAATATCATCAACTTTTCCAACACTGACATGCTTTCTAACCTGCATACCTGCAAGTGTTAGAAGAAATAGCCAAGGATCATTTGGCTGATCAGTTAATACAAGCACAATCAAAATAAAAAAGGACTAGGGAAGTTGGAATAATAGCCAAAAATTATTCAAATAAAATGAACAACACATTGTAATAACAGCACACAGCATTATCTTCACAAATCACAGAGTAATATGAAAGGGTTTTTGATCATAACATACTTTTGTGTTTAGGATATAGAAGTTAAGAAATATACCTCAACAGCTGTGTGAAGCAAAGCTCATGAGGTAAGTTTTGACATCCATATCAAGAACATATGATATAAATGATTATGAGCAGGTCTCATATCATGGCCATACTCACTACTCAGTGCTAGGACTCTAAACAGAAAGCTGCAACTCAGACATATTCAGAATTGGGTAGTTGGGAGAATCAGTTTCAATACAGTAGAAGCACTTCCTCTGCACCAAGGATTAATGCCTAATGTGAATTCAAGAAGCCCTTGAATAATTGTGAGAGAATATCTGTATTTGTATGAAATACCATCATTTCATGTCAAATTGCTCACAAATCTAACCTGGACCTCCTGGAGATCTAATCTCCCTTAACAAACCAAATGAATACATTATTACTAGATACAGATCCCCATCAGTGTCCTGCAGAGATCATGGAGATTATATTAGTACCACTGAAGGGTTAATTATCAAAATAAATACCTTCGTACTAGGGGACTTAATTTGCCAAAGCATTGATTGGCATGCTAACATCGATATGCTCAGCATTTCTTAGACTCTGTTAATATCAGTGTACTGGAGCAAATAGTAAAACTGCCTACTAGGGGCTCTAATATCCTTAACTTTACAAATCTAGCCCTTGCCTAGACCCCACCATGCATCTCCTTATCTTCAGTTAAATATGATCATAAATTATTACCTTCTTTCAACAGCTTAATGTTGCCATCCACCATCAAGTGAAACCATTTTAGGGACTTCTTATGAACAAATCTATTTCAGGTTGTAGAAGATCTGTGCAAATTTTCCAATAATCTTCATCAAGTGGACTTAACTGACAGAAATGATAATCTCACCTCCACTTTTTACCAGCATCTGAACAGCTGCATAGGAAAAAAAAACTCTTTACCTGTCCACCCTAAATATGATGGTAAATCCATGATGAACTTCTCTGGTGCCACACCTACATTAATAAATTCTATAACAAAACGAGTGGAGATTTTAAAGACACTGTTGAAATTGTTGCTTTGTTGTATTGCATAATAATTTTCTTTAGCAAGTTTAATCTTTTTTTTCAGGTTTAAGGTTTGCGGCTGACAATTTTATCTATGGATTGGTCTGGTCTAGCATATGTAGTCATCAGTGCAGGCATAAAGCAATGAAGGACAGATCGTCATTACATATTATTCGATTCAAACATAACAACCCAGCAGTAAACAGAAAAGATAACTGTATTATTTATTTTTTATTTAAGTTTGCTTGCAGGGGTAGAACACTGATCAAATAATGAGTAATTACATAATGATGTAACCCAGGTTAAAAAAACTTAAAGAAGTCCCAATCCCAATCTCCGAGCTACACGCTCTAGAGACCTAAACCTTTTCACCACAGTAAAGACAACATGCCGGAGGGATAGATTCCTGTCCCAGAGACTTCCCATACTCTGGAAAAAACTACCTATCTATATCAAACAAAGCTCCTCATTAGCACTCTTCAAGAAAAATCTTGATGATTGGATGGGAAATAGGAAATTCTCCCCGGGGATCACTTCTGTGTCTCTGCTTGACAGTGGCACAGGAAAATAATTTTCTTGGGTGGCAAAAGCCAGGGTACCTTTTTGGCTGGGCTTGTATAGGCCCCAGGGCCGATAGCCTAGTACCTAGCTATGAACCTATGAACCTATAATGACACAACATACAGTATACAAAGAATAGTGGTTTACATCTATTAGTAATCATAGAAAATCTGGCAAAATGTATACAAAGAAGATCTAACAAAACAAGTATACGTACCATTACAGTGGAAAAGAATATTGAGAAAAGATTTATAGCAGGCATAGAAGAAATAGGGGAGATATGGCAGCAGTAGCAAGGTTAGGAATTCTACAAAAAACCAGTAAGATGAAAGAGTAGACTGGATTATGCATAGTGGGCTTAGACCAGTAATGGAGTGGTAAGCTGAATCACAATTTAGGATGAGGGAGTTAATCAGGTAAAAGTACAATGCAGTTTGAGACATTGGTTTAGGTAATATCCTTTAGACTGACAGTTACAAACTATTTTAGTAAGTATTGCTTGAACTGTGGCCTGAACACGGAGTAGTTTCTATGATATATTAAATCAGTAAGAAGAGACTGCCATTGTTCTGGACCAGTACAGAGAAGCTATAGCTACTAGAGGAAAGTCTGAGAGAAGGGTTTGTAGTTAAGGACTGGCTCTCACTTGACTTCTTAGGTTATAGGTCTGAGTGGCAGTAAAAAGGTTTGGAACATAGAAGGAAGGGGAGCGTTACCAAGTTTGAGTATTTGAAGAGTAAGCAAGCAAGATGGACTTTTGACCTTGTCTGTATTGGTAGCCAAGTAGACTTAGAAAGGGTAAGGTGGCGGTGTTCATTCCATTGTGTTAGATATAAATCAAAAATATTTTATTAGAGAGGGTCTGAAGGGTGTTAGTGTTTTGACAGCGGCAAACAAAGGGAGACCATACTCAAATTGAGCAATGAGAATGTCTTTTCCTATAGCAGCCCTTGATGGATGTAAGAGGTACTGAGATATTTTTTTGGCCCAGAAGAGTAAGCTGTTGATGTTGACTGTTAACTATTCTGTGCACTCATGGAAGTGATTGGTGTAGTCAAATCTGCAAATACTTAAAGGAAGTAGGATTACTCTCATAGTCAAGGATATGAAATGATTGTGGGATTGAAGGATAATCTTTTTTTTTTGAGTTTAGTTAGTGATGTAGCTGATGAAGGTCCTGCTGAATTTGAGATTCAGTTGTTTGACGTGAGGAATCATCAGACCTACAGAAGACCATATCATCTTGCATAAAGAAGTAGAGTAGTAAATGGGGGAGATCTAGTGGAAATTTGTTGATGAAGATTGAGAATAAAAGATATGCCAGAATGGAGCCCTATGGGATGTGAAAGGGAATGAGGGAACAATTGGAAATACTAGGTTATTTTCACCAGAAATTAATGGTTGGCTAGAAAGCCTTGGAATCATGTAGTGGCACCAGGGCGGATACCAATGTCTTGCAGATGGAAAAGTAAAATCAGGTGGTTGGCCATGTCAAAGGCATGGGCGTCCTCATATAGTCATGTCTTTTTATTAGAGCTCTAACTCCCCTGTCTGTATCTTTAAGCCATGCTGATGCTTCAGAATACTTCATACATTCAACTGCATCATTTCAGCTCAAGATGCTAAGCTATATCTTGGAGAGGTTACCATGATGCATTCAGAAGTGCAGCAGTGCTCAGTTTGCTGCATGCAGCTCAAAACTACATGAATTTCCTGCTGGTTGAACAGCTGTGGGCTGTTCCCCTGTACAATGATTTTTCTGAAGCCTGATACCACTATCTGCCCAAACCATATTCTCCAGGGGCTAATAGAATGAGTAAAACATTGAAAAACCTGAAACAAAAGCTGCCCGTTAAAGTCACAGGTGTGAGCAACATCTCTGGTTATTCATTACTCTTAAAGAACTATATGGCAACTAAGCAGTGATACCAGTGCACCTTGCATTGAGTACTAGTTCAAACAGTTCTCTGACACCAAATATTCTGTCATGAAATGTGCAGTGGTCCATTACTATTGAGAACAAGGAGAAACATAGTTTCCTATGATCATGGGGGGGGGGGGGGTTGGCATCATTTAGAATCCTTAGCTGCAGAACATTCTTTCTTCTGAGTTTGCATGTGCCCTGCCTCTGTCTTTCTTAGTGTGGTCCTCATACTGCCTTTGGTCCTCTCTACATCACCTCTTGTGAGGACTCAGTATATTTATAATTCATTTAGCTAAATTCTAAGGACAATAGTTTAAATCCTTACAACAGAAAATCTAAAGTAAGTTTGTGTGTGTGTGTGTGTGTGTGTGTGTGTGTGTGTGTGTGTGTGTGTGTGTGTGTGTGTGTGTGTGTGTGTGTGTGTGTGTGTGTGTGTGTGTGTGTGTGTGAGGAATAGAAACCATATTTGAAGTTGTAGTACTTCTAAGTGTTTCTGTTACTCAAAGGTACTATGATGTTAAAGAACATATATGTAAGTAGGAAAGGAATTGGGACATTATAAATGTACCCAAGTATATACATGGTGAAGAAAGATGAGGGAAGGAGCATACAACAGGATTTCCTGATAAATTACACGTGCTTTTCTTGCTAATTGTAATAATAAAAAGTCACTTATTAACTGCTCAGCATAAATCCTGTTAACCACAAACATTACAGCCTAATATATTTGGCTGTTTTGAGAACATTTGCAAGGATACTGCTTGAAATGATAATATATGCAGTCTGCAGTTCTGTTCACAATTAAGTAAAATCATTCCCACAGTCCTTGTGCCTCAAACATGTTACAGGAGTGCTTGAAGATGTTTATGCATTTATCATCATCAGCAGCAGCTCTCTTTTTCCCATGGTGTTGTGATTTTACGTCACCTGTCACAACAATTGGCTCAGTGCAAGTCTTCTACCTTCTTTAGCACTCATGCCTGAAGTCACATACATACTCTCTTTCCTGCAGTCTGTCCGTCTCTCAGCTGAATGTCCTTATCTCCTCTTACCTTTTTCCTGTCTTTCCCAAATCTGCTTTAGTACATTATTTTCCATCTTGCACATGTAACAGAACTGCAGCAATCTCTTCTCTGTTTTCTCTGGAATTATGACTATTTGTTTACTTATTTGTTCACAGTAGGTGGATTGGACACTATAAACTGGCCATAGGAGTGAGTGTGTCTGTGAGTGTGTGGTACGGATGAAATCCTGTGACACCACTTGGTGGTGTAAACCTTGGTTCTAGATGACTGTCAGTGTTGAAGTCACACCCCAAACTCATGTGGAAAAAATGGGACAAGGGGTTGAGGATGGATGGACGGGTTTACAAAAGGGGATGAGGATGGATGGATATACTTAATTGTTTATTAATTTTTTATAATTTATTTACTGGGAAAATCAGACTGAATAATTTTATCTGTTTTCAGTGGTGGCCAGGGGAGAAATGCTCCACAAATAAAAGAACAGAAAATAAATATACATAGGCAAAAACAGAGGGTTTTCCACACAACTAACAAAAATACCTGGTTTAGCACTTAGAATGTGTCAGATATTCACCTCATTGCAGCACTTACAACATTGACTAATTTATTAGGTTGCTAATATCCTTTAAAGACTTTTGAGCTGCTTTGACTGAGCTGCTCAGTTGTCATTATGAATGCATGCCTAATAAACATATTTGAACCTATGGAAATTTTATATCAGTATACTAACAACAAAAATATGACTTGAGCATTAATACACAACCTCTGATGGGCAGCAGGAAAAATAAGTATTACTACTCATGCTGTAATTTAGAGCACTTTGATCTGAAAGTATTTAGTCTTACCCAAAAAGCCTTTAGTGCTACTGCACATTTAATAACCAGAGGAATAAAATCAATGAAGTAGTCCAACCACTATAGGTAAGATTTTGGAAATTGTTCAACATCTCCCAATATCTAGCCTTCTACCACTCCAAGTGTAGCCCCCCTTATACTACCACCAGCACTACATGTTTCTGGTGGGCACATCTTTTCATTACTGAAAAACTTAACTCCTGAAATACCCAGAGGCGCAGCAATGCTTCATGTTATTATCACTGTTAGCATAAAGCAGACCCACAGGTTAATACATTAATAAAATGTAGTAAAATATTGGTGCTGTGCTGGGACCTAAATTCATATTGTGTTTCTGAGTAGGTTATTTGAGGTTGGGTATTGCATCACCTGTATAGGGATGCAGTTCTCTAATACTTTGGAGAGGGGAAGAGAAATCACTATTGGTCTGTAGTTATTAAAATCTGTAGATGTGCCTCCTTTGTGCAGTGGTATGATGTAGGATTTTTTTCCACACTGCAGGTATGTATCTTCATGCTATGGAGTTTTTAAATAGTATGGACACAGAGAAGGCTATTACTTCTGTGGCCATTTTTAGGTGTTCTGATGGTAGCTGCTCTACAGCTATGTAGGTTGTATTTAGTTTGAGGAGCAACTTCTTTATGAGTGAGGTGGGTACTGGATTAAATCTGAAGAGCTGTGGGTGGTTTTGGTTTTGACAGGGGTAGACAAATTGGGTAGATGTATTAGTGTTTAAGAGAGATAATACTGATTGTATAAAGTAGGAATGTGGGGATAGAGTCTGCTGTATTACCTGATTTTTGGAGAGGGAGTGGTAGTCTTGCCAGGGTACTCCAATTTGTAACATGTTGAAAAGTGCTGTTTTTCTCCTTTTAAAAAGTTCATGACACCTTCTATTAAAGGGAAAGGCATTATAATTCTGCAATCTGATCATCAGAGTGGCTAGATATTTTATTTTTGTTAACAATCTGTTAACATTAAACAGGTGTCTTGTTAATGCAACTACCTTGCATTTCATCATAAGTCTGAAACAGTCATAATGTATTTCTGCTCAGTATAAAGGATTCTCTTCCAACAGCTGCTTTCAGATGCTTCTATTGCTAGAAATAATTCAGAGCCTTAAACACATTTTCTTCAGTTTGAAGGGTGATTGGTAGTTGGTTTCTGTAAACTATGTGCACTTTCCAAGAATAGAAGTGGATCAAACTCAAGGGACAATGTTACAGGAAGGGGAGGTTCCAGGGAAGATATAATATTCCAGACCTTCACCATGTCTAATAACCAAAGACTCTTCCATTACTGACAATTTTCTAAATTATCCAGTTTCCTTTGCTACTTATTTAATTATGCATTGATTTATTGACTGATTTGATTGATTGATTGATTCATTCATTCATTTATTCAGCATCAGCATGAAAAGTTCCTGCACTTTGTAATGTTTACATGGAAACCATTTGTGTAGAGGCAGTTTTGCCTACACATATGTTGTTATTTCATTTATTTTTAGTGATAATATTTTTCTCTCTCTGCCAATTCTTTATGCATTTGTGGCAAGAGTTGTTGCTTTGTTACTCTTTTTTCCCTCTGACTGTGGCTTAGTGTCATTTATCATACTGTTTTCCTGTGTGGTCACGGACGGCTTCTTCAGCTTCACTTATATGGTGAGCTCACAGCAGTAACTTTCTTTCCACATGACCAGAACAACACAGTAATGCTGCAGTTATGTTTCCATATTGCTTCACATATAGGTGGTTAATGTTGGTCTTTCTCACAAATTAGATGTGTAAAATCTCCTGAGTCCTAGTTTTTCATTAACTTCCATCAATGATTGTTAATCAGGCTGTTGTAGTTTTGTCCCTTATTCTTACATATGATTCTGTGCATTATTATTCAACATGCTTAAGAGAATGCCTTTAAAGACTTCAACTTTCTATCGGTGGAGGAAACTATATTTAGGAAGAATCA
>NC_056742.1:428975212-429047712 GCF_019279795.1 Protopterus annectens | reverse complement strand
CTTTCTGGTAGATTGTTGTGGATTACAGTAATTAAATAATGCCGGGTATGTGGGTTTCAGATTGTATATCCTTTGAAAAATACTTACAAATCAAAACTTGTTATTCTAGCAACTTTCCAGGTAGTTCAATAAGTAGCAACTTGCCTTTCGTGCTGAAAGATCATAAGACTGTGAGTTCTGTTACCACACTGGGTAGTTGGATTAAATGTTATTACTGATACTGCAGTGTAACAAGGGCACTGCACTCCTGAATGGGCTGTCCTTCTGATGAGATGATAAAATGAGGCCTCATCTGCCTGATTTGATGGTAGTTTGGTTGAATGTAAAAGATGCAGTGGCACATATTGAAAGTAGTAGGGGAGCTGCTGTAAGTTTTACCTACTTAATATGAATACCACTTTTGCTCTTCATTGAAAAGAGGCCATTGATCTAGTCGGACTAACATGCTCAATAAAGTAAAAAAAAATGAGAGACCTATCTAAAATCTATTCCTGAGTATTTGGTCTTCATCTCTTACTCTTGAGTTAAGAAGTTGAGAGAGCAGAGAGGAGGGCATAGTTCTCAAGTGCTGCAGATTTGTCCCCATATTTGTGGTCTTGACCTCAAAATTTGTTACTTTCAGGTTAAGTGTTTTGGATTGTATTTAGTAACTGACAAATATGAGTTTCAGACTTCATAACATTCCGAAAATGCTTGCTAACACAAAACCTGTTGAACTAATGATTTTCTAAAAATAAGACAAATATTTAAAATCTGTTTTGAGTTTTGCATCTTTGTCTGAGACTGCTGCAGTGGGGATATAAAGGGTTACACTGTATTGTTCTCACAGTAATGGGCTAAATTGTACCTCTATGTCATTGTATATGCATATCCTTTTTACTTGATCACAAGCAAACATCTAAGCATAGCTCTCAGCCTCTTACAATAAATCTGGGCAAAGCCAAAAGTTGTGGGAGAACAAAGGCTCACAAATAGGGACAAATTTTAAACACTACTCTCACAAAGATAGAAAATTGCTAGAACAAAAGGTTTTGTGTTTGTATACATTTTCTGAAAGATATAAAGTGTAAAACTGAAATGCATGTCATTACTTAGTGAATTTAATTTTCACTGATTTGCCAGAAAAACACAATTTTTAGAAGAATGGACCAAAATATGAGGCAAAACTCTGGACAGATGAGAGGTATGCATCTGAAGTGTATACAGTCATGAAAGGAACTACAACTGGTTGTGACCTCTGTGTGTGTATACTTAGTTCTTGCATTCCACAGTAGTTATAATATAAAGGAAGGAATAAATTGCAATAAACAGGAGCATCACCATATGAGCCATATTCTTTGGGTGTGTTCCTTGGCTTCCTTGTTTTCTTAACTGTTAGCAGGCTGTTAAATATTTGACTGTGAAAAAAATGACAGCACGATGGCTAGAATTTAATGTTAATATTTTCACTGTATTCATTATTAACTTATCTTGACTTTTGCAGGCATATGTATGTGAAATGCTCTGTGTTGAACTACAGCTGTCGGTCTGGTACTTGATGCAGATGAGTAATCCTATGAGGTGTTAATAGACTGCTTCTGTGGTGCAGGATCTGATTTCCTTAGAATGTGTGCATCTGCTATGTACTATTCAAAGCTGTTAGCAAATGTATTACATATATGTCATTTGAATGTTTGCAGCCTTCACATAGTTGGTAAGTAATGCTTCACTATATGTTGTTTGGCTCCCAGTACATCTCTTGTGGTTTATGGGTTTGCAGATGCACTTTCAAAGAATGTGAGTTTCAAGGGCAATAATTTTACTATTGCTCATGCAAAGTCTGTTTTCAGTGTTGGACTGTTTTGTTTAGTAAATGGCAATCAATGTTTGCGTTATAACATTTGAAATAAAGGTTTGAAATTAAATCCAAATCCGTGTAATCGTTGTGAAAGAAATGAAGAAAATAGTAAGTACACTGGCAGGTTTAAATAGTGTTTATGGTAAATGAGTGACAGCCAAGGAATAGGTTCATAGGTTCATAGATTAGTACTAGGCTAACTGCCCTTGTGAGCCATTTTAAGTCTAGCCATTTATCCCTTGTGAGATTCAAACCCTGTACCTTGTGTTTGTAAGGCAAACACCTTAACCATTAGGCCACCCTCCCAACCCCAATGGGACACTGGAATGGCTGGAGAGATGGCCTGATCCATTACCTTTCCCAGACTCCCATTAGACCATTAACTGGCTTAGACAGCATCATCCAGTTCTCCTGTAGTCCTTTCATAAAACTGTATTATTGTTATCTGACATCTCCTCCTGCCATGATTAGGTTATAGTTGCCTAGATTTTTCCTTCGTCACTTGAACAAGGATAGAACAGTTTCTCTTGCTTCTGGTCCACAGGCAGTTTCAGAGAGGATAATGTTCTGGCTGTTTCACTGTCTGCCTGTCTGTGCCTTCCTTGGGGTTAAAGGTCCCTCCAATCCCAAATCTTTCCTTCCATTTTAGTTGTGTTGGCTCATGCATAACCAACCTGGGAGCTTAAGAATTTTACTGTACTGCTGCTGTTCCTTCAGTGAAGGCTGAGACATGCTGACACCCAAAGCTGCTGATCTAGATCTGTCTTCTATCAGTCGTACATCTGACTTTTTTCTTCCCATACCAAACTCTAACAAAACTGTACTCAAGGCATTTATGCTGAATGTTCTGCTATTTTTCAATATAACTAAATTGGCAACACTTGCTTAGTAGATGGGTGCAGCAGTCCTCCTTTCAGTTACCTAACAGTCGGCTTCTCTAATTAACACTAAACTTTCTCCCTACTACAGCTT
Source organism: Protopterus annectens (assembly GCF_019279795.1). Taxonomy (NCBI): domain Eukaryota; kingdom Metazoa; phylum Chordata; order Ceratodontiformes; family Protopteridae; genus Protopterus; species Protopterus annectens. The sequence goes on along the minus strand of NC_056742.1, from coordinate 429,044,903 downwards.
CCATCTTCTCATCATAAATATCTTTACCAGTGTGCATTCTTCAGCTTTCTTCCCCCTACAACTTAACATACTTGCTTATCTGTTATTTTCTCTCTTGTCCTACTATTATTCTTCTGAAACTGAACATTCCATTACTTTCATTTCTCTTCTGTCACTACTATGTCACCTTGCATCTTATCCCTCACCCTTTCCAACCTTTTTTTTATTTCTCATAAAAGCACACAATCCAGAACACAGTTTCACTCCCTATAATCACATCATATCACCACACCTCAGTCACTACACAAATACCTGTTCACAATTAGACACCTGAATTATAACCCCATTCTCTACAAACTCTGTATAATAAATAAGAACAAATTCAAATGGCTATACTTCAGTCATTACTTCCTAAAACCACTGAACCTTAGTGGTAACATCCATCCTAATCCAAGCCAAAAAGAACCACAAAACCCAATCAGATGACCACAGTTATCCAATTTCTTTCCCTTTACCTCCCTAAGAGAGTATCTAGTCCAATCTCTCATTCTTATCCTTCTACATCCAAACGTTCACCATGAAACCTAAATCTCATTACTTTAGCATTTGCAATAAACTCACTGAACTACACACCTGGATCTCTCCACAGTCCAGACATCCTAGCAATCACTGAAAGCTAGCATAAACCCAGTGGTAAAGATTCAAGAAAAGAATCAACAAAATAAAAACAAAACAAAAATGGTCCAACTGACCGTGGAACATGAATAAAATCAAACTCTTTAATAAAATAAGTAAAAGTAAGCACTTTTCTCCTGACCATTCAGTACTTCTTCTAAACTAAAAGCATCAACAAGGTGAATATTTGTATTTTTTGTATTAAATATTTGGTGTGGAGTTTTTTTTTAAATATTTTTTGTTATTTTCAAGTTTTGGTTTGAGAATAGTATTTGTTTTGGTCACATGATTGTTAGATTAAGTATTTAAATTTGGAGGGAAATGTTTTTAAATTGTCTGATGAAGTTCTGAATGGTCAGGACAAAAGCACTTATTTTTACTTATTTTATTAAAGTGTTTGATTTATTTCATGTTCTGCAGTCATTTGGACAGTTTTTTGTCTTGTTCTCAGTCCAATGGTAAATATAACAGAATTCCTTCTGCCTTGAACACACAAACATACACACACACACACACACACACACACACACACACACACACACACACACACACACACACACTCACACATGCAAAAGCAGGAGAAATAACTCTTCTGTATCACTGCACCTACTCCATTACCCAATATTCAGAACATATTCCATACTTCCAGAATGCAGAAATACCCATCATCTCCCTTAATTTGAAGAAGAGAAAAATTACATGCATTGTTGTACTTTATATACCCCAGGTAATATTACCATAAAGGAAGACATACTCTCCTGGGTATCTAATATCATTTCAAATGAAACTATCATTCTAGGTGACATCAGTATAGTCTGACATAACGAACCTACTAACTGCCCAACTTCCAGTATAAACTTGTTTGGATCCAGTCAGCTCATTCAGAATCCAGCGAGGAACAATGAGACATATGATAAAGGTACTTTTCTCAAATGTATATTGATCTCTGACCCCGATAAATTTCTTGACACTTCCTGATGCTCCAAGTGACTATCAGCAAGCATATGTTGTCAGAAGTGTAACCCACCTGGCCAGGTCTCCTCAATATAAAACTACACTGTATCTGTCAAAATTCAGCCAAGATAAATTTATTGAAATTTAAAAGCCATCAATTGGATTATACTAAAAACCCTCCTTTTAAATTATACTGTTTTACATTTCAACACCATATTTCTAAAAATTCTAAATAGTTTCCCATCTGTCCACAATAGAAGGATAAAAACTAACCATTCCCCTTTTTTCAGGACAAACTAAAAATCTTATGTACAGTAGAGACAAAACATGGAATGATTTGTAATATAACAAAACAACTAATACCTTTTAATCCTTAGGCAACTTTATAACTAGGTAAAAAAAAAACTATTATGTACATGCCTCCAATTCAAACACAAATTTAATCCAAAAAATTCTGGTCTTCAATTAATTCCTTACTGAACACAAAAAATAATCCAGTCCATCCCCTGATAAAACTCCACTGCAAACTGCAACAAATTTCAGTTCTTCATTGAAAGAATTGAATCCTTAAAAACAAACCTACCCCCCAGCAACCCTTAATTCACATACCTGTGAATTCTGTAACAACCCACAATGCTCTACTACAGCCAGATATAAACCAAGCTAACAGCACTACTCGCCCATCTTTCTCTTAACTCCAGTATATGCCAACATAATAAAAAAAAGAAGAAAATACTAAAATCAAAGCCATGTACTACCTCCGCTGACAACCTGCTACCAGAATTCCTAAAGTTAGCCATTGATGCCATAACATACCCAATAAGTATCGTAGTCAATGCAGCTATATTGGAAGATCATGTTCCCTCAATCTAGAAAGTAACTCATATCATTCCATGCCATAAAGGAGAAAATAAAATGAAATATCAAATTTCCACCCCATGCCAACGTGTTGCCTCTTTCCAAACTCTTAGAAAAATGTAGCCATAAATAACATCTCCAATTCAAAACCAACACCTATCTTCCACTTAAAGTGACTTTTGGACCACTCACAGCACAACAGCTGCACTTCTGTTCTTCACAGACATTGTAAATAAAGCAAAATACTCAGGCAATCTTGTGTCTTCTTTATTCTTAGAGTTTTCTAAAGGCTTTGATATAGTCTGTCAGTCTGAACTCCTACTATGGCTATCTGCCCTTGGAATATTCCCACCCACCATCAGTTAGTTCAATAACTACCTATCTAATAGACAATAATGTGTAAAATGGCAAGTTTCCCTGTCTTTCTCTCTCTCTCTCTCTCTTTCTCTCTCTCTCTCTCTTCACATCTACCCATTCTTACAGGTTTACCACAATGTTCCATTCTTTGCTTCCCCCTTTTCAATATTTTTGTCTATAACCTGCACACTAATTGTCAGATCTCACTAATCTAATACATTGACTCCTTGTTTATATGTTCATGTAATAACCTGTCACATCTCCAACAAATTATGAAAGAAGCATTCTCCTCCACTGAGATTTGGCTCAAAAGTTAAAACCTTATGTTAAATTCTAATAAAACTAAACTACTCCTATTCACCTCCAAAACACATAGTCAAAATAATACCCAATTTAAAATATTTTTCCCTAAAAAAAACATAAATTGAAGATGTCTTCCCTGCAAAATTACTAGGTGTGATAAATAGAAAACAAACTTAAATTCCATCTTCACATTTACAATAATATGAAAAACACACATGCACTCATATGGGCATACATAAAAAACTAGGAATACTTTACAGGCAAAAACACTTCCTAAATACATCTGATAGTGACACTGGCACTTTACTCCTATCATCTCTGCTTTAAGGAGCACAAATTCTCACTAATGTATAAAGTTCAATAAAGGCAAAAATTGAAATATGGTATAAAAATTGCAAAATTTGCAACAAATGCCTCCCACCCCACATACCACTGCTTACCACCTAAAGCTCTAAAGTGGCTTAAAATTTCTAATTGCCCAACTTATGAACAACTACTTACAATACATAAAATTGTATATAGACCATCAGCCTGTCCAGCCTTAAAAATCCTTTCTCCATAGCTACTATGTAAACAGATCATTCTGTTCTGAAGGCAAACTTCTCCTATCTATACATAAACCTAATAAAAGTGGAGGACAAAGCCTTTACTCCTGCTACATAGCCAACATTTGGAACTCTCTACCTGTAGCCATTAGAAAAAAAAATCTAACTTTAATGCTTTTAAACACACTCTAAAAAACTTCCTTCCTGAATCTAGTTCTGCTCCATCCAGTCTGAAGCCCCACCCCACCTTAATTTCCCCTTTCCCTTCCTCGTGTACTCTTCTCGTCTCCATCTGTAATCTATACTTTTTATCTGCTTGTTTTTTATAGCCACTGTTCTTCCTCCATTATCTGACTCTTACTACAAGCTGAACTAATCTTTGTTCTTTCCTACATATATGTAATGATCGACCTTCAGTTGGTTGACTAGCACACATATTGACACCCTGAAGGTAAACAGCTCTACACTGAAAACCAAAACCTTGACTTGCTAGTATGCATGTGTGGAGGAAGAACCTTGGTACATGCAACTTTAAAACATTGTTTTTTGCTAAGGGGCAAGCCCACCTGCACCCCCCCCCATGTGGTGGGCTGCACTCCCTGCTAATTATATATACTGACTCTGAGACCACACAATCCCTAAGAAAAGGGAATATTCCCCTACCCAGGGATCATCTGTCTTGGACACCTTTTGACTAACTATATCATTGACCAAGTGCAGTTGATTAAATAGATCTCATCCAAATTCCCAGTCGGACAAACCTGTGGAATCCATGTAATAACACCTCAGTAATTTTATCACATCTCTGTTATCTTCTTTAAATCTGTCGTACATCCCAAGTTTTCTTTGTGTATGGATAGATAGGCATCATTCTTAATATCTCCTATCCTCCATTATTTTAGACTCCCCATTCGTGAAGAAAATGCTTTTTGCTGCTGTATAATATTTGTAAACAAAATGTTTTTTACTTTGTAGTGTTAAATTTATCCTGTTGATATGAGTTTGCATTGTAGTTTGCCTCTTGTAATAATTTTGTAATGAGTAATTTATTTATTTATCCTTTGTTGACTGTGTTAATCCCACTAGCCTAGTAGACTCTCTTCAGGGTAAACACAAGGCAGTATTTAAATAACTAGGTAATTACTAAGTTAATGATCCCAGCAGGCCTTTTTAATCCTAGCTTGGTGAGACTTAAACCCTGTACTTTGTCTCTGTAAGGTAAACACCGTAATCATTACGCCAAGTTCCAGTGCCTTAATAATCTATAAATAAGTGACCAGATCATAATCCTCTATACCACAGGTTTATAGATAAATACTAGACAGTCAGTGTGCAGATGATTGCAAACCTAGCTAATAACCTGTATATTGTATCTGTGCAGTTAAGACCTTAACCACTATGCCAATCATGTCATGTGGCTTAGTAGGGAAATTGCACTATTAGGTAAAATTTTGCCCAGGCTCCAGGGCACTATCCCTACTCTTTGATAGGTTCCATGGGATCTTTTATATTCACCTGAGATACCACTAACTCAGGCAGATGGGGTCTTTAACATTTCATCCAGAGGACAACACACTCAGGAGTATAGCACCCCTCTTATGCTGCACAGAAATGTCCACAGCCTTCTGCACCAAAGGTGAGTGTGCTATGTGTTGTCCCAATATTTCTATAATGCTTTTGTGATGTAACCTGGACATTTTTTTCCCAGTCCTCTGCTGAAAATAGGTACCCCGTAAGCCTGTTTATACCTAGTAAACAAACAGTAATTAATAAATCAATCAATAAATACATATAAATGTTGGTCCTCTGTAACTATTCACTACTTTTGTGATGTTTATCTCCTTTAAGGTTGCATTTCCCACCTTATTCTGTCTCATATCATTTGCCTATATTTAGGCGGTTTACTATAGCAATGTCGAAGCAGACTCTGTTGAATGATGGTATCATTAACCCACGTCCACAAAAGTGACAATGTCAAATTCCGACATTGTCAAAATACATCTCAAATTTGACCTTGGAACAAGCATTAACATGGGTCGAGATAGGGGTGAGATTTGTACTTCAACAATGTTGAGTTCGACATTGTCACCATTCGCCCTCCAGACTTCATTGAAGTGGATTCGACCTAGTCCACTTCAACATTGTGATTGTAAACCATTTAGGCTACATCTCCCATGTTCTCTTGTCGTCTACCTTTTCCCCTATGTTTTCTTACCATACCTCACCTACTGGCTTCCTTTTGCTTCCTTTCCATTCACATTCTACCCTTTCTTGTTTAACTAGTTAGTGCAGCACCCATACCCATCTTCTCTTTTGAAGATCCATCATTCTCTGGTAGGACCCACATTCACTGTTACTTCAAAGCTCCCTGACTCCAAATAGTGACCCACATGGTAAACACATCACCCACCTTTTTCCTAACTCCTATTGCCCATCTTGTCCTGTTCTTTTCATGCTATCGCATTCCATTCCATCATCCCTATGTGTTTCCAGATTTTGATTACTTACTTATTTGTATAGCTATCCATTTTTTATGTATCTCATGGAAGCTTTATTTGAGCATAGTGTTCCGCAGTGTGATCTGCTAAGAAATGTCTAGTCAAATGACAAGTTAACAGGAAAGTAAGTATAACAGAGGAATATATATCACTTAATTAACTTTAACTTTGGACATTTAGAATGTGGACAGTAGGATCTCAGGTGTGACAACAGAACAGAAGCAATCATCTTACACCTAATTCTTTTCAGATGCCAGTCACATACAGACAATTATTTTTCCTTCCTTAATCCATTCACCATACGTTTTTAGATGAAGCAACAAAAATGAGACTGATTCTTATAAATGAAATTTGAATGACTAGTTTTAAAACTCCCTGTTCTACAGACCAGTGTGTAAGTGCTGAGATGTACAAATACACAATAAAGCCATTTCTTACATTTAACAGCCACGTCAGATGTCAGGTGGAAAAAACTGAAGATTGACAAATATGACTCAAGGTACTTCACTTTGAAAATGACTGCAATTCAATATGAATTTTTTTTCACTGTACTACACTTTGAAAAGAGGTGCAGTCTGAAATATGTATTTTATTTTCACAAGTATACTAATAATGTATCAGAAAATACATTGTCAGATCCACAAATCTAAATCACTGTGCAGTGAACTGTTTAAGAAGACACCATGTTATGGACAGCAATAGCTGTAAACAGCTGTAGACCAACAAAATGAAAATTACCAAGTTCTTAAGTTGCAAAGGAGTTGTAAAGCATACCAGCAGTATTAAATTGTAACCTACCAGCAAGGATATAATAAGTAACTACGTTGATAGTTAACAAACTTTAATTCCAATCTTAATAATAAGAAGAAAAAAATGAACTCATTTCAACTGAGGCTAAAGCAAGGTCAAAGCTATTTAGCATCTTGACTTTAACTGCAGCTGTTATCAGTCAGAAAAATAAGACTACAATACCTGCAAATCCCATATCCCTGGACAAAATGTACTGTTCAGTAATAAACAAGCATCTGAACTTCAAGTTTAAAACAGCTGCATATTAGCAAAGCAAACATTATGTACTTACCCAGATTCAGTAGTTACAAATCAAATCTATAAATGTTAATGGTAATACTTGCAGGAAAATCCTGATAGGTTTGATAATGATCGAATTACACATCCTAGCTAGTACAAGAATAAAAAAGAAAATGTTTTTCTAGGTTCAAGTTGAAGCCTTTCTAGAGTCCCTTCACATCTCTGGCTTTTTTACATAATTAGTATTTGTATATGAGGTGTAAGAGAGCATACATCTTCCTTTTTTATTTCTGGTATCAATGAGTGATCACCAAGGGCATTAGATTACATTTCTGTTGATGAGAATGCTTAACCTCTTTGACTTTATTACCTGACACATCAAGCTGACAGCGGCAATGGGTGTTTGAACATATCTGAATTAACCAAGTGCTGGGCAGTCACCAACAGTACAATTAATTGTTTCACAATGGTTAATAAAATCAGATATAACGTTAGGTTTATTATTCATTTTTTCTTCAATATATAAAAGAGTATAATTGAGTAAATGTCATACCATATCAGGTTTTACATACATATAAGGTACAGCAATATGTGTTCTGCCCCTTATAAGCACTTTATGCAAAATGTACTTCCGTTATTTAACAGCTGTTTTCGGTATAACATACAAAGGGGAATTAATAAAGGTTATCATGAGGTGTACATGGCTGCATGCTCATGCAGACAGTTCATTAGTGTAAGGTGCACAGTGTAGCCCCCTCAGTATACATGCAGACAGTTCACCAGTACAGGGTGCACAGTGTAGCCTCTCTCAATATACATGCAGACAGTTCACCAGTGTAGGGTGCACAGTGTAACCCCTCTCAGTATACATGCAAACAGTTCACCAGTGCAGGGTGCACAGTGTAGGCCCTCTCAGTATACTCCTAAAAGGCTCTATATATGCTATTTCTATCCTTGTATACAGTGCAGTTCTGCTGTAGTCCCTAAGTATACCCCAGAGATCATTTTATGTTTATCCAGTAGCAGACCCTCAGTGTTTTTGTGCTCTGCAGTATAATCCTACAGATGTGCATAAATAATGTTTCCCTGCTGTGGTCCTTCAATATACCCAGTCTGCCAATTCTGCTAATCTTGGGTAAAGTTTGTAGTGACTCCTTACTGTGTCCTGTCATTATCTTCCAGAACACCATCAGGAAATATTTGCAGAGTGCTGTATATATAATATATCCCTGTATGCACTGTAATGCCTTTTGTTCTAATGCTATAGAGAGCTCATTTTGCTTTCATACTGCATACATATCTTCATTATACCACAGGGTACCTTATGAAGTATTCCTTCATGGATGGGCATGTTTCTCTGCTGTAGTTCATCAGTATACACCAAACAAAGAACAGCACTGTTTCTTAAATAAATAAATTAATAAATTAAAAAAAAAAAACCTCTGTAGAAAAAGTTGTTCATTTTAGTCCAAACAAAAGTAAACCCAACTTTTTTCTACATTGACAGTGTATATGCATATATGTATGTATGTGTGTATATATATATATATATATATATATATATATATATATATATATATATATATACATATATATATATATATATATATATATATATATGTAAGTATGTATGTATATGTATTTTTATATTTTTTGAAGGAGCATTGCTCTTCATTGATTTGGTGAATTCTTGGCTAGAATTTCTGCTGGTTTAGGAGAACCTGGCGAGGATCATTTGTGGGCCCATCAGTATACCCTGTATTACATTCGATTCTAATTCTGCAAAAGGTTCATAATGCTTCTGCACTCTGCAGTGTCATTATATTACAAAGCAGCATGGGAAATATTCATATAGTGGTGTATACATAATGTTTCCCTGCTGTGTTCTTTCAGTGCACCCTTGGGTGCCTTTCATGTTAATTTTAAAGAAGGTTAACTTTGCTTTGTTACTATACACAAATTATGCTATGGGGCATCCTGGGAAATATTACAGAGGTGTACACCTAATGTATATTTGGTGTTGATCTTGAGTATCACTTGGGTGTCTTTTGAGCTAATCCTGTAGAAAGCTTAGAGTACTTCCCTACTGACCCATTCATTGTACCACAGGGTACACTGGAAATATTTCTACAGGTGTGCATGCATGATGCTTCTCTGCTGTATAGCCAAATCATATTAATCTAACTCCTCCAGTAATGAAGCATAGCCTACTCATAGAGTACCTTCTCAGTAGTGTAGTAGTCCTAGCTTACTGTGTAGCTGTTTAGCACAGGGAGCTATTATGTAGCTGTTTAGCACAGGGAGTTATTCTGTAGCTGTTTAGCATAGGGAGCTATTCTGTAGTTGTTTAGCACAGGGAGTTATTCTGTAGTTGTTTAGCACAGGAAATTAATGCTTGATTTGTTAAGGAGCAGCATCCTATAGCACTGGCTCTGATTCCCTTTCTCAGCAGTTGAAACAAATACTCACAATCAAACCAAAAACTGCAAACAAAGTAGATAACCAATAAAATAAAAAAACAGAATGCTATTCCTGCAGGTGTTACCATTTACTAGAAAAAAATTAAACAATTTTCTAATAAAGAGTGACACCTATGGGAATGGCTGTTTTTTTTTTCTGCCATGATTCAATGATTAGTCACCAATAAACGAAACTTCAGCTAACAAGTCCAAAAACACAGAAACGAACCAGAAGGGAATGATAGTAAAACAGCGTTTTATCAATTATATTAAATTCAAGGTAGCGAATGGTAAAAACAATAAGATGTTACATCTTATTGTTTTTACCATTCGCTACCTTGAATTTAACGTTGTGGATTAAACGCTGTGGATTTATCATTCCCTTCTGGTTTGTTTCTGTGTTTATGATTCAATGATTCATGTTGCAATCAGACCGTTGTTTCAGATAAAGTCAGCTGTGTGTATTTACTGCAGTGAGTAAACTCTGCCCATGTTCTTGTACTGGCTCCTGAGCTGTTTACTACATTTCCTGACTGAAGTTGAGCAGTTAGCCAGCAAACCACAAACACAACACTGGAATGCAGGAACTCTGCTCTTATCCCTTTCCCTCTGCCATTTTACTGTCACCTCTTTGTAAAACAAAATACAATTTTTAGATATCAGGTTTTGGACCATGTTTTAAGTATTTCTTGTAAACTCTAACAGAAATCCCCATATAGTATTATTTTTGACAGGGCTAAAAACTATGTAGCCACTGTTTTCATAAGCATTCGATCTATTTTTTTTTTACAATTTTACTGGTCCTTCCAGTGACAAAATCGTGAAAATGCAAAAAGTTATTCTTCTGAACAGTAATGAAACAGATATTGCCTTTCAAGACAATACCAAAGTACTTTGCCCTGCTCCAATCATTCACCCTTACCATCCTTGAAAAGATGAATTTGAGTAGCAGAGTATGACTGTAAATGGTTGAAATCCATTCTTTCCTAATTTTCTAATATGAAATCTTAACTCTAGCTAAGCACCACTTGTACACGTTACTAGCACACATGTATCTTTCACTCCTGTGTTCTCTCTCCTTGGAAGCATCCTGCAGCCTTTTCAGTTACACATAGATTATTCTTCTATGCATCATAGAATTTGCCATATTCCATTCTAGGCCTTTCCTATGCATTTCACAAGTATGAAAATGTAGCTGTTACTGCTGTGGACACCTTAAGAAAACAAGTTCCCCCAAGTGCTTGTGTTATTTGACAACTGCTGTAGTCAGTGTGCCATTTTGTTTTGTTCTCTTCTCCTTTCCACCATCATGTAACCTTATTCCCTTTGAGTGTTACGTCACCTTGTAGACAAACCTCTTCTGTCACTGAACTACTTTCCGAGTGTGCTATTTACTTTGTAGTACAACAGACTTACTGACTGCTTGCTGCCAGATGTGCTGTTCTATTTCTGCATCTTATCAGTTTGTGTTGTTGATGATCTGTCCTCTGCACTAGACTTTGTATGCAGTACAGATTGTTTCTGGATCTTGCCCAGAGCACTGACTTCACTAGTGCCAAAGACTGAAAGATTATTTTTTCTTTTCCATTTGAAATGATGCCTTTTTTGTTTATTTACTCTTTTTTTGTCTTTGACCTGAAACAGAACTTATTGAAAGAAAACTGCACATCAGGTTTGATAATATAGTGCTGATTAGGCAATATAACATTGGGTGCCTAACAGTGTCCCTGTGTCTTACGTAGCACTATTTATGCCAAAATTATTTTCTTATCTGAAGTTTGCATACTTAACTAATCTTGATGTTTCAAAACTCCCATGGTTAGAAATGTTGAGCATGCCATTTAACGTAGTTGAAGTTATTATTTGATATGGATTTATATAAATAAGTTATCTATAAATGTAAGTACATGCACTATTCCACATGCAAGCTGTTGTTTTTGATCAGAAGTTTGATGATTTGTGGTCAGATGTGACAGAACCCAGCCACTGTGGTGGTGTAGAGGGATACAGGCCTAACTACAGCCCATTCAACCCAGGTCTGATTAGTGGCTCAGGTGTCTCACTGAGAGGCAGGGGGAGATGGGTGTGCCTGCCCCGAGTGGAAGGGTGTTTGTTGATGATTCCCTTTTTGAACCACATCTCCCCTAAGGAAGAGTTGCCCTTAGATACAGCAATGAACATGGAAGACTAGACAGGGAGTAGGTATGGTATCTAAAAGAACCCCCTTCTAGGACAGAAACAGAGACTACTAAGCCCAAGACAGCATTATAATCCACAACTGGCTCCAGTGATACTGGAGTAAGTCTGTAGGTATTAAACAAGCAGGTAGACCTAGCATGGACATGGGCCCCTATGGGCCAGACTGATGGAAATGATGACCCAAGGCTAAAACAAAAAAAAATGTAAAATCCTGATTTTTATTTGTATTTATTTATTGTCTGTTAACTGTGTAAACAAGCTGACCAAAAGATCCTTTTCAGCCAAGATCCAGGCTCAGAGAGCAACAACAGAAAATATCACAAACATGTATGTGCATAATATAACTAATATCATACATAATATTTAAACAGTGCAGTTACAGTGCTTTGTGATCAAATTTTACAAATGCAAAAGGTTTAACTAAAAAGAATGTTAGTAATGTGCGGTCAGTGAGATATTACAGTGAAGGCTTTAATTTGAAATACTGTTGGCCAGAATGTCTGAAATATTTCCACACTTTTTTGCAAAGAGGTGTTTCTTAAATTTTTGGAAGGTTTAAAGTGTTTGCCCCTTTTTCTATGCTCAGTGGTAGGTTACTCTAGAATACTTTATTTATTCATCTGCTTAAATGAAGTGGAGTCTTTTAGATGATATTACTACCTCATTAGTGTCTCTAAGGTGGTATGCAGGGGATCTGACTATAAGTTTGGAAAACAGAGGTGACCTATTACACTGAATTATTAGTCTGAATAAAAATGCAGACAAGAAAAAGGTCACTTTTGTTGTTAGAGGAAGACAATTAACTTTTACAAGAAGAAGAAACTTATCAGATTTTACTTATACTGGTTTGTAAGTAATATTGTATTTGTGGATGACTACAGGGCAGTAATTGGCAGAGTATACATTAGTTTTATGATTAATATATTTTTTTTGCAATAGCCAGCCTTGATTCTTGGGATAAATAACAGATGTGTTATTTAATAGTAGAGTTTAAACTGTACATATATGTTATGGTTATATGTTCAGTATGGTGATGAAATGGTAGTGTTAGGTGTAGCTTTAAGGTACGGCATCTGTTTTTGACACTTGAGATAAAGGATTACATGCTGTGTCAGATATAGTGATTTGGTAAGCTTATACAAGTTTTATATTCTTGTTTGATTTTTTAAAAAACATCTGCCTTACCCAGCCTGATCTTTATTTCCGGAATGTATTTTTGCAACAGTTACAGTAACTCTGATTAATATGTATGTGTAAATGTCACTGTTATCTCCATTTTGCCTGAATTATTTATGTTGCATATACCACTTTACTGTAAACATGTATTTCTTATAATTTTCCTCTTTAGGCATTAATTGCTTTTCTCATTCTTTACAGCTAAACACAGCTGCGTGGACATATGAAACCAAACAAAATTAACTTATTTTATTTCTCTCCTTTAATCCCTTGTTATACTAAATCTCTTAGGTTCATAGGTTCATAGGCCCTTATAAGCCTCGCCAAGAATTTTGCCCATGTTACCTCAAAGTCAGGACGTGTTTCCCCTATCCAGCAGGGACAGAGGAGGGTTCCCAGGGGTATATTTTGTGTTTCCCATCCAGTTGTCCAGGTATCTGTTAAAGAGGGTTAGAGAGGTACTCTGACATGGAGAGGAGTCTATTCCACAGATGGGGAAGTCTTTGGGACACAAATCTATCCTGCCAACAAGTTCTATTAATGTCACAGACCAGGTTAAGCCTTTGCATGTGGGTATCATGAGTGGAGTTTCTCTTACGGATTTAGAATAACTCCATCAAGACTGGGTCTGAAATGGTCTTGTATGCCAGACACAGGTCACCTGTGAGCAGTCTGTATGAAACTGAGTAGTTGGATGTTGAAAGTCATTTTGTGTGTTTTGTACACTTAATGTAATATGTTATATCTGGTAATATTTTCCTTATGGATTGATGCATGCTAAAAACTGATGGCTTATTTGACCCACCACAGAAGTAATTTTTATTACGCTTTGACTGTGACTACACTTTTTGGTAGTGAAGGTAACATTCCCAGTGCCTCTTTAATGGATCGCCTCTTCGCACACATCTTCAGAAATCTTTTTCTTCCTAATAAAATCACCCATGAGGATCGCCACTTCACACACATCTTCGGAAATCTTTTTCTTCCTAATAAAATCACCTATGAGGATCACCACTTCACACACATCTTCAGAAATCTTTTTCTTCCTAATAAAATCACCTATGAGGATCACCTCTTCGCACACATCTTCGGAAATCTTTTTCTTCCTTAACTGTGCTACTCCTGACTTCTTTGTCTGTGACTTTGTTGTCCTAATGACTCATGACATACAGATGCCTGGTAATTGTAGTGTGTTAAACCTTCTGCTTTTATTCTCTTTTCAAAATGTGTGCTTCTTTTACACAACTTTTATTTTAATAGTTTACCTGTAACTGACTATTAAGCCTCACTGGTCACTTAAATTCTAGGTAGGTATTCTCCCTAATGATTGAAAAAAAGTAATGTAGACTTCACTCTCTTTACACATGCACTTTAAACTGATTTAACAGCTCTTTAATTCATTAATGTAATCCTTACATTGCTGGCATTTATGGTCAGTAGTTTGTCCACAGATGAGAGGGTACCTTTAGTGTGCCATGTGTAATGAACAGCTTTAACTAAACCTATCTAATGGTATTTATTCATGTTTCAGTTCCTTAGCTTTCTGCATATATGAAATGATCAGAATTATAAGATGGTTTTCTTTAAATAAGTAATTTATGCTTATTTCAAGTGAAAGGTGTTGTTTTGCAGTGAAGTTGCCTTCCTTCCATGCACAGATTCTCTAAGCTACATTTCTCTGCTGCTGAGAGTTACAGGTACTTTCAAACTAACAGAATGAAACCTGCCTCGACCTAATTCAGCTTTATTTCATCAAGCGTTGTTTTTATTCATCCTTGCATTTAATGAGCATGAAAAAGTCATGAAGTTAACAAATAATGCATTGGACTTAAAGCTCATGTAGTTGAAATGAACCATGGTAAGTATATGCTTAGACTGCAATGCAAATATATATATATATATATTGCTGTACAGAGCTCACTTTCCAAATGAAATCTTATGCAGTGTATTAGGTCTAGTGTGCATCTACTCCTAAGTAGCAGCACTTCACCTCTTTTCCACTTTATCAGAAAGCCTACAGAGAAAAAGACTACATCAGTAAAAATATTTTGTTTTTGTTCTGTTTCAGACAAAGGTTCAAAAATGCAAGTAACCTTTTAGATTCACCATTCTTAAGAATGACTTTTTGTTTCAGAAATGTGAGATTCCTTCAACAAAACTGCAATTTCTAATTTCTGATTGAAGGACATAGAATGTATTCAAATACATGGACATGAAATAAGTACAGTGCAATTTCTTTATTCCTGCATCTTCATAACTGTGGTATAATAAAACCATTTACTGCCGACTGATATTGTTGAGTATATTCAACAAATAAAAATAAGCTTGCTGCAAAAATGGAACACTATAGCATTCATGTAAGACAGTCCCAGAGGTAGAACTGTAATTTTAGTCATTATAAATATGAAGAAAGCCCCGTACATGTCCATTCATCAGTTGCACATAGCAGAATATCAATAACTGTCTGATGGCCTTTATTATAGGGTTCACTATATAATTAACAGGGATGGCATCTTCTATTCCATCTAGACTGCTGATCAAAAACCTCATTCAGGTAGGAGAGTTGGGCTACAATCATTCATGCCTTAATGGTTACTGTTATTATTACTGTGTTTTATCTCTTTATATTAGCAAATGTACCTAGTGCCTAGGACCTAGCCTAGACATTTGTCAATAAATCAGTTTCTAGTGTTTCTGTTGCAACATTTTGTACTTATCTCTCCTCTCTCTCTTTATATATATATATATATATATATATATATATATATATATATATATATATATATATATATATATATATATATATATATATATATATATATATATATGTATAAACACATACTTTACTTGAAAAATCATAAGATAGAAGCAGTTATTACCATTGATAAATATAACTTTATTAATCTGCTGTGGCTGTTGCTACTACTTTTTATAGCCTTTTCTACATCTGTTCTTAATACATTTATATATGATATGCATTTTTACTCAGTATAATATATTTATACATAATACATATTCTCATTTGATGAAAGACTTGTACTGAACTATTTCCTATTCATCTAATTCGGAGTGAATCCATAATTACATGCACTCAGATAACCATATATAGTATTACTTTTAATTACGTTTTATCCTGTGAAATTAATTGAAATTTCTTTTTTATTGATTTTATTTTACATTTGTTTACCAGGAAGGTCCTACTGGGCTAGTAGCCCATTTTCAGCGGAGGCCCAGGGAGAAAAGCTCCATACAGCACATTAGGTTAACAAGAAGACATAGAGTAGTAGAGCATTGTAGGTTTCACACGTAACTATACATGGATTTGAAAAGCATAAGTATTATACATAATTATAAATAGAGTTGTAAAGTGATGAGTGCTAAACATCTTGAAGATCAACTAAATTAAGAAATCATGTTGAAATGAATACCAGAAAAGTGTGTCATAGAAGACTGCTGCTGTCTGCACTCAGCATCAGCCATTAAGAAGAACTCTTGATAAATCAAATGAAACAGGTACAGCAGAATTGTAATAATACACCAAGTAATAATTTGAAACTTAGTTGCTGTTATATGACTTAACCTGTGTATGTGTGCATATATATCTGTGTGTCTGTGTGCATTTGTGCGCGTATGTATATGTGTATGGATCTACTTCTAAATTTCATAGTTTCAAAACTAAGAATTTCTTATGGTTGAGACCATAAGATTGAAGTTTTAAAACTTTGAAATGTAAATAAAAAAAAAAATAAATAAATACAGAAAACATTTTTTTTACACTTTTGCAGGGGCAAACCCACTCTGACCCCACACCCATTTTTAATTAAATATACCAACTCCAAGATTGCACCACAGGGAGAAAAATGGTAAAAATAGCATTCTGCACCATTTGGCGATCTCCATCTAAACAGTGAGAAATTTCAGTAGTTCGATCTTATAGTCTTGACCATAAGAAATTCAAAGTTTTGAAACTTCGAAATTTAGAAGTAGACCCATATGTGTGTCTGTCTGTGTGTGTACATATATATATATATATATATATATATATATATATATACACACACACACACACACACACACACACACACACACACACACACACACACACACACACACACACACACATACACACACACACACACACACACACACTGTTCCTCTGAGACCATGAAGACAAAAATTAAGAATACTGAAAGTGCATAAGCACAAATTTGAATATCTCAAATCTGTGCTTATGCATTTCCGGTATGGTACATGAAGTATTTGGCTGGGATGGTGTCTGGAATTGAAGGTGAGTGAGTGTATGTGTATGTTTTTATACCTTGTATGTGTGGGTAAGGGTAAAGAAGTGTAAGTATGAGTGTGAGTGTTGGACGTGTTGGTGTTTGTGTATGTGTGATGTGTATTTGTGTGTGTGTGCGTGTGTGTGTGTGTGTGCATGTGTGTGTGCGTGTGTGTGCATGTGTGTGTGCGAGTGAGTGAAGAATGCCGTGGTGGGAATTATTTTTTTTTCGTTATGTGCAATCTTGGAGTTGGAACATACCTCCCAGCCATACCAATTTACTCTGTTTTTACTGAGTTTTGGGGTCCAGTGAAGGGGTGCCATGATTCCCGAATAGCACCCCTTCATTTCCGATTTTTTTTTTTAATTTTTGCGCCATTTGAGCTGACGTCATCACATGCGCGATGATGTCAGCTCCGTCAGGGCTACCACCAGCCAGTCAGAATTGAGCTCTGACTGACCTGGCTGCTCAAAAATGCGAGCGGGAACAGTTATGGCACTTGTAATATTATAGACAGCACTTTCAGAACTTGAACACACTCTTGTAATTTATTATTTACAAATAAGGAAGTGTGTGTGAAATGCGAGCAGGAACGGCACTTATAATACTATTGGCTGCACTTTTGGAACTCAAACGCACTCTTGTATTGGATTGTTTGTTCGGGGAACTCTTAAAATGGATTATTTACAAGTAAAGAAATGGGAACTCTTGTAATGAATTATTGACAACCTTACAAGTAAGGAAGAAGTGTGTGTGTGAAATGCGAGTGGGAACGGCATTGACCTTCCATTTTGTTTACAGTAAAATACAGCAGGAATTTGCTTATCTCAAACTCCATGGAGCTGGGTAAAAACTGTGTTGCTTTTACTGGCCATTATGCACAGTAAAGATAGTAGAGACAGACAGGTCACTTTGAAATAATATGAATGAGTTAGTTGTGCACTGCAAGCAAGCTCACCAATCTAAATATGCCTGTCATCCTATCATGATTAAATAGGTTTGGATTTTGCTGATTGTATAATGACTTATTGCATGGTATATTAATAGAATTAAAAAAAAAAAGGTTAATGAGCCCCTGTGCAGATGGCTTCACCCCAGCTTTCTTTTTAACAGGGCAGCCAGACTTAGTACAATTTGACAGAGACTTATCAGACAAGCAGGCTAGGTATAGTTTGTTTACTTAATTGCTGTTGTTAAGCCTAATTACTAAATGAGGTGGAGTTGATGAAGAAGGGAGGAGGCAAAGGTAGGGGGTTTGAGTGCCTCGTATGAGGAATCCTCTTAAATTTTATCAGCATCAGCTCAGCTTGGACTAGAGATGGTATGCTGTAACAATGGACTATACTACTAGAAAGTTTGTTTATCCAGGGGAAGGTTGGTACTGTATTCAACTTCAAGTACAAGTAGGCATGCATTATAAGAAGTGCTAGTGCACTGTGCTCTCTGGGGTACTGAATGTGTACTTTAAGGAACATTTGTAATACTAATTGCTGTCATTTTTTCAACATTTTTAGTGAGGATGATGTAGTATTCAGACTTGTTTGTTCTCATGTGTAAAGCAAATTAATTTGCTGTCTGTTCCTTGTCGTTGTCATATTTCTTGAGCCAACATTTTATATATTCCCTGCTCATAGCATGGCGTGGCTTGTTTTAATTATTTAATGTGCACACTCCTCCCATAATTATCAGAATAAATCTGCTGTTTATCCAATTTCCCACGTGCTCTTTTTGTTTTCTTTTTAAAAGGAAATGTGTGGAGTTGTATTTACATCCATGAATACCAATGGATGTGGATGCTTCTTATTTTGTCTGCGCTGTGATCTGACTTAGTAATGTCACTGATTTTGATTCTGAAACCATATTTGGCTTTCCTACCTGCAGCTGAAAACAAATCCTTGTGCAGAGGGTTTTTGAAGTTTGATTCCCTCCTCCAAACTATACCTAGCATGATGGAAACGGCTGCCATACATGCATAATAAATATATTCAACAATTTGTATTGTACTGCTACCACTATAACTGTCTTATGTAAATATTGTAAAAAGTAAGAGATCTGTGTTTTGACACACAATATGACAATATTCTGCTTAGAACAACCAACTTTGCAGAAAATGACTAGATGATTCTTGTTGTTACTGCTGTTTTCAACTCAGACACCAGGACTTTTCATACAAAACTGTTTGGCAGCTTTTGTGCCTCAATGCTTCATAAAGCCGCCTGCTTTCATTACAAGTAATACTGAAACTGGTGCAATTCATGTCACATTTTCTGGGTCTTTAGACCCAGAAAAAAATTATGTACATAAAGTAAAATAAAATAATTTGATTCAACAAATGAAGAGGATATCACTTTTTTAAGTTATTTGTAGAAAATTTTGTTCATGTTATGGATTATGCAGTTTGACAGATACAGAAAGCAATTATGGCAAGATCTGACTTGCTTAAGAAATCGTTTAAACATGCTGACACTTCGCAGCTTGGAAACTGTTTAGTGATATTTCTTAAAATGTTGTATGGGTTTGGTGTATATTCATCTGTGTGTGTGTGTGTGTGTGTGTGTGTGTGTGTGTGTGTGTGTGTGTGTATGCATGCCCTCATTTAATACACCTGGTGGCTAGAGGTATTCGAGCTCAAACCCTGTACCTAAAGTCCCTAGCCACTACTTGTGAGCATTGTCCAGATTTTTTGTGTTAAGAGTTGAGCTATGGTGAGAAGTGAGAACTGAATTCACTAAATAACCATTAAGTTTCAGTCTTCCTATCTTTCAGGAAGCTGCTGATTTGGCATAGTGGTATGTTGCTCTGACTGTAGTGCATAGGGTCCTGGGTTTAAGACTTGTCAGTGAAATGCATGGTGGTAACACAACATTTTATTCTAGTAACTTTCCAAAATTATACAAGCAATGTTTAAAATGTGTCCCTGTTTTTTGACCTTTTGCCCACCCCAAAAAAAAAAAAAATGAAATTGAAAATAAGTGCAAGAAGCTGTGAAAGATGCCTGTGGCTTACACTGCTGTCATTCTATTTATAGTGTGGGAGTGAAAGTAGACTTTTATGATGGAAATGTTCTGAATTGGGCAGTTTTGTCATTATTGGTTCATGCATTTTGTTTCATTGCCTAAAGTACAGCCTACTGGAAAAATGTTCAAACAATAAATTTAAAATGTGCTCCAACAAGTGTGCTGTATTATACAAGAAATATAACAATAAAGTCAGGAAGGTTTATCATAGAAAAGAACACATGTATGTTTCTTGTTTTGTGTGCAAAGGGCCAATGATTTGAAAATGGCCCAAAGGTAATCTTTATCCACCACTGGCCAAATGCATTTTCTTTGGATGTGGTGTGGGTTTCAATGAATGTGAGTTTCAAGGGCAGAAAAGTTTTAATGCCACGTCTATTTTAATTGTGAGACAGGACTGCTTTGTTTAAAAGATGTCTGTTAGTGTTTGTGCATTGTGCTATAAAATGTAAAAATAAAATCCAAATAATCATTGTAGAAATAAAGCAGTATGCACACATTAGTGTTTATGGGAAATGTGGTGAAATAGCCAGGTAATGGGACATTGGAATGGCTGCAGGGGGACTCTGGTGCCATATTTTGGTTGTCTGTTTTTAGTTTGCATTAGAAAGTTGGTATCCCACAATTCCACCGGAGTGGATGGGGTTACGTAATTATGTATGCAAATTAGATGTTAATCAGTGTACAGATTTGTACCTATTTTTCATGGGCCTTGTCCAGTTTTTTGATGTTTCCAGGTTAAGAGGTATGAGTTGGAATATATAAGTAGTAGGGTGGGTGGGCGCAGCCCCCCACATGGGGTGTGCAGGGTGACTTGCCCCCCTTGCTTACATATAGTGTAGGATTGTTTGGTTTGTGTGCTGTGGGTATGTGGTGTATGGTGTGTATATATTCATGATTGTGTGAGTCGTGATTTTGGGTTTTGGGATTGTGAATGGTTCGGCTTCATGGTCTCGGAATACTGAAATTCAAGATTTCAGTATTTCTAGATAATAAAGTGGAACCACACACACACACACACACACACACACACACACACACACACACACACACACACACACACACATACACACATGCATTCACACACACATACACACACACACACACACACACACACACACACACACACACACACACACACACACACACACACACACACACACACACACACACACACACACACACACACACACACACACACACACACACACACACATGCATTCACACACACACACACACACACACACACACACACACACACACACACACACACACACACACACACACACACACACACACACACACACACACACACACACACACACACACACACACACACACACACACACACACAAACACAGGTACATGTATGTATTTGTGTATATGACAGAGAAAAAGAGAAAGAGAGAGAACTATGTTATTGAAACCCAAACTTCTGAAAACTCAATGTTCAAAACTCATTTAATGCAGTAGGTAAGCTCCCCAGAACCCTTTTTTACTTGTATATACCAACTTTGGGATTACACAATGAGTGGGAAACATTAAATTCTCATTTTCAGTATTTTGAGTTTTCATTCAAATAAATGGAACATGAACAGAAAAAAAAATGGGAAGTGTCAACACAAGAAAAAAAGTTGGCAAAAGACTGATATCCCATGCTAAGTTAGCAAGAGGATAAGAATGGACAAGAGTGTTTTGTATGGGGTAGGTAAAGCTACTGCAGTGGAGAAGTTCTGAGGAAAAGGAACAAAACATAAACAGAGGAGTGACAGAATACCATGGCAAAGGGTGGTGAAAGCTATACTGGGGGAAGACAGTTTTTACAGCTGAGTTGAAGTAAGACAGCTGAAATGTTAACAAGGGTCATCACAACTAGTAGTGCAAAGACAGGCTGGAGGCTTGGATTCACAAGGCAGATATTATTGGTCATGCATAGAACTGCAATGATTGGATCAAAGTGGATCAGCAGATTAATAACCACAATTGTTCAGTTCAGAAGAATGACACTTGCTGAAAGCCTATTTAAACATTGTATAAAATATTTTACTGGTACCTGACATCCATGTATTAAAAATTGTAACTATGTTACTTCAATTGAGTGGGTAAGCTGATATTACAAAGGGTTTATTTGTGTCCACTATCAGATTTATAGATATATTTCATTTAATTTTTCCAAGTCTTTTGGGTTTCTAATACCATGACAAGAATGGATCCCATTCCCAAGTCAAAGTATGATTAAAGTTCATGAAATTTGTATTGTTTCAATCTTTGATGTTTTCCAGAAGTATTCTTCGCAGCACCCACAATGTGCCCAGTAATGACTCCTTCTGCAATTCCTATGGATTTACATGTATTGGTAACATATCTAAATATGATTGTAGATTCTTTTTTACAAGACGTGTTGCTTCTACTGCTGTTGGAACTGTCTGGGTGACTGTAGATCAGAGTGTAACGTGTGTATGCTATATCTTTAAGAAGCATGCAAGGTTGTATGTACATGTATAATTTCCAGACACACGCAATCCTTCATGCCATTTTGTAGAAGCAGCCAGAGAGTGAACATGCATGATCGCAGTTGTTAGTTTGTATACACATTATTTAAGTTACAGTCAGTAAGCCTCTATAGTGATGTGTTTGTATAAAATGAAGCTGGTTGAACAGAACCCAGGAAGACTCATTTATTCTTGTTCTAACATAAAAGTGACATGGTGTCAGAACCGAGATCAAACAGAGAAGAATATTCTGAGCCATGAGATGCAAAGATGACAGTGAAAGTAAAACCGAGAGAAAAGAGCACAAACGTAACCAGAAAGAATCAAAGGTAATGATAAATAACACAAATAATATATTCCATGCGAAAGACAAATAAGAGGCATTACAAGGACACAAACTGCAATATTAAGGAAGTGGAAAGTATGAAAAGCTTGTTAACTAAAGAAAATGTTTAAGATAAAAGTATTTGATGAAACAATTTACAGGAAAGCAAAAAAAATGAGCATGTTTAAAGAAAATGAGTGTGTTTAAGCCAAAGTTGGGCATGTTTAGATTAAAGCGAGCACAAAAAACGTATGCTAGGCATGAAAAGGGCTTAAACGAGCAAAACGAATACAAAACAAATAAAGCAAGGTGACTGTGTTTTGGCAAAATGCTGTGTTTGGGTATAACTACAATTTCATATTGTATCAAGGGCATAACTAAAGTTATTCAAAGTATCTCAGAGTGTGTAAAATTGCTTACAGTGTGTGCTTATTACTATGTATGTATTTCAAAGAGTCATTGTGTGCAAAGTGCAACTATTTTGTGCAATATAGCCAAACTGTAGCTATTTTGAGAAAAAGTTTCTTTTGCTGGGTGTGTCTATTCTCAAAGTGCCTTCATTACAGAGTGCTTCTTGTACTGTAAAGAGTTGCTTAATGAGATACTGCAATTTTGGGAACATTTCAGTATGCTGTTTGCAGTTATTCATAAAGTACAATTACTTAGAAAGTTATTGAGTTTTGGGCAACAGATATTCAATTTATTCACATTGTACAGTAGCGTGACATATTTTTTTAGCTGATAAGAGGTGTTTCTTGCAAAAAAGACGACAGTAAAAGAGTATTACATTGCTAGTGAGCTACTCAGTTGCATTGTAAAGTTCTCAAATGTTTCTTAAACTGATGATGTTAGTAAGTGATAGTATATGACTGTAGCATTTCTGCCTTTACTGAGTATATTCTGAAAGTACCAAAATGCCTGAGAAGTAACTCCAGTTATTCGAAATTACTACAAGTTTATTCATTCGCATAATTCCTATAAGCCCAATAAAATATAAGTTCAGAGCCCAAAGGCATTGGAAAAGCTCTGCTAATGCCAGAAATGTATGCATATGTGTATGCCTGTATATTCATGTTTATTTGCAACCGCCTTCACTGGTATATGTTAATATGGCAGACAGATTTCAAAATCCCCTACCACTTGTGTTTGATCAGAATATTGCAGAGAACTGGAGAATATTTGGTTAAGAGTGCAATATTTTCATACAAGCAGCTTATGCAGATAGAGATGTACACACAAGGGCATTTATTTTGCTAAACCTAGCATAGTTTATGGCCATAGAAAGAAAGCGTTCATTTGTGTATGCACCAGCAGTGTATGAAGGTGAAGATGCAGACCACCATATTGTTGTACAAGTTGAATCAAGGCAGGATCCTGAGTGTTTGAAGCACAAGTTTAAAGAAATGTGCAACCCCCAGATGAATATTACATTAGAGAAGCATTTGTTTTACACAAGAGATCAGAAACCAGGGGAAACAGTTGCAGCATATATAACTGACTGATAAGCTGATCAAGAACAGGCTTTTATGTGGTATTAATGCTGCTGTGAGAAAGATTTTACTTTGTGGCAATGATGTTAATGTTCAGCAAACCAATAGAGATTTGTTATATCCATGAGATGACAGAAAAACATACAGGTATTCTTGCGAGTGACAGCAGCATGGTTTCAGTTGGCTCCAGAAACAGTATGCAACATGTGGCAAACAAGAGCAGACCTAGGCATATGGCAGCTACAGGTTTTCCAAAGAAGCCACAAGGTTTTCCAGAACATTCCAAGAAAGTCCAAGCTCCAGTGCCATCTCAGTGCAGTACAAATATGAATCAATAAAACCCAACTCTAGCTTTATTATTAACTGTCATAATTGTGGTGTGAATCATGAATCTAAAAGAGAGTAGTGCTTAGCATTTGGTCAGCAATGTCACAAGTGTAAAAAATGGAACGATTTCCAAAAATTTTGTAAATTGAGTAAGCCTCACACAGTTGTAAAGAAAGGTCGCACAAAAAAAATAAATCGATCAAGTAGAGCCATAGCAGTCAGCTTTCTATGTAGATGGTGTATCAGTGCTTGGTGAAAGAGTTGATGCAGTGAACTTACTAAGAAGAAGTGAAGTGTTTTGTACTGTCCAGATCAATAGAAAATCCACAGAGCTCAAAGTAGACACTGGGTCAAAGTGTAATGTAATATTAGCAGACACATTTGCAAGAGTGAGACCTAACGAACAACTCAATGTAACCAGCAGTGCAAGACTTGTTGCTTATGGAGGTGAAGAAATTCAAACCAAAGGTTCAGTGATGCTTTCATGTTATCTGGCCGAGAACTGTTACAACTTGTTATTCTATGTAGTCTGAAGATCAGTGCAATCTTTACTGGGTCTCAAAGATAGTTTAAGAATGAATCTGCATTCTTTTGCTAAAGAAGTTCATCATGCGTGTGCAGTTCTGAGTTCTAATTTCTCCAAAGCCATTTTCTCAGAGTATGTTGATGTTTTTGATGACAAATTGGGCAAACTTCCAGTTGTATATTCCATGAAGTTAGACCCAGAGGTCACCCCCATAGTCAGACCAGCAAGAATAGTTCCGATAGCTATGCAAGATAAAGTTAAAGCTCAGCTGGATAAAAGTACAGCAAGATGTGATTTATCTCATCACAGAACCAACTGAATAGGTGTCGTCCATGGTAGCTGCTCACAAAAAAGGCTCAGATGAAATCAGAATATGCATTGTCCAAAGAGATTTGAACATTGCATTAAAGAGACCATATAATCCAATGCGCAAAGTCGAAGAAGTAAAAGCTCTAATACCACATGCCACTGTATTTTCTGTTTTTGGGTGCAAAGAGTTCATATTAGCAAGTGTTGCTTGATTGCAAATCCTCAGTTCTAACTATTTTTGGTACACCACATGGCAGATACAGATTCATAAGGATGCCATTGCAAATAAATTCTCCAGGTGAAGTTTTTCAGTGTGTAATGGAACAAATCTTTTCAGGTTATCCTTGTGCCATAATAATAGATGTATTGGTTGGAGGCAATGGTGAAACAGAGCATGACAGAAACCTCAAGAAAATTCTAGACAGAGGACATAAAGTTAACTCAAAGCTCAATCCTCTGAAGTGCAAATTTAGACTTCCAGAAGTTATGTATGTAGGTCATTTGTTTACAAGTACAGGCTTGAGACCTGACCCATCCAGGCAAGTGGCTATTCTAGAAATGTCAGTGCCAGACAATGTACAAAGTTTACAGCATTTTCTAGGCATGGTCAACCCTTTAGACAAATTTATACCAGACTTCAGTGAGTCGACAGCATCTCTAAGAGAGCTAACATGCAGTAATGTTGCATGGTCATGGCTGGAATATCATCAGAAGGCATTTGAAGACCTTAAGAAGAAAATTGCCACCCCCACCTGTGTTAAGATACTATGATGCAAACAAACCAGTTATTCTTTCCTGTGATGCTTCAAAATTTGGTCTAAATGGAGTTATACTTCAAGAGGGCAGACCAGTAGCCCCTGCATCTAGAACACTATCTCAAACTGAGATGCAGTATGCTCAAATTGAGTAAGAGCTTTTCACTATAGTATTTGCATGTTCCAAGTTTCATGATTATATTTATGGTCAAGCTATTCAGATTGAAACTGATCATCATCCTCTATAATTAATATTCTAAAGAAGCTTATTCATTCTGCTCCAGCAAGATTACAAAGAATGATGCTCAATTTGTAAAAGGACAATTTCAAATTGGTCTACACTAAAGGCAAATAGCTCTATCTGGCTGATACCTTATCCAGTTCAACCAGAAGTACAGCAGAATAGCTTGATGCAGAGAATTTTGACTTTAATGTGATTTCAGTGCATATTTCCACCACTAAACTTGATGAGTTAAGAGATCACACTCAGACTAATCCAATTTCACAGAAGCTCAACCACTATATTAATGTCGGGTGGCTATCAAAGCAATCTAGTGTATCACCTGAGGTGCAGTGCAAGCGTATTTTCCTTACAGAGATGAATTGTTTATGGAAGATGGCATTATTTTCAAAAGTTCTAAAATTCTTGTTCCTGCTTCCTTACAACAAGAATATATTCAGATTTTGCATCATTATCACTCAGGATCCACATCCACTAAGAGAGGAGCAAGAGAATTAATATTTTGGTCTTCGCTATCAATAGACATTGATAAAGTTATTTCTTCTTGTACAGTATGCAATAGTACTAGACCGCATTTGCAAAGGGATCCACTTCAGCTAAGTCCAATTCCTGAACTACCTTGGTCTACTGTAGCATCTGATATCTTTGAGTGGAACAATCAACACAACTTAGTTCTGGTAGACTCTTATTTGATTTGGTTTGAGCTTGATCTACTACCGAACTTAACTTCAACGGTTGTTATTACTAAGTAGAAACATCATTTTTCAGTTCATGGTAGTCCACACAAACTTTTTTCTGATAATGTTACTCAGTTCACTAGCCAGTTGCTTCAGAAATTTGCAAAGGAATGGGACTTTGTACATGTCACTTGTAGTCCTGAATATTCTCAGTCCAATGGTCTAGCTGAACGTGATTGATGTGATTTCAGTGCATATTTCCACCACTAAACTTGATGAGTTAAAAGATCACACTCAGACTAATCCAATTTCACAGAAGCTTAATCACTATATTAATGTCAGGTGGCTATCAAAGCAATGTAGTGTATTACCTGAGGTGCAAGCGTATTTTCCTTATAGAGATAAATTGTTAATGGAAGATGGCATTACTTTCAAAAGTTCTAAAATTGTTGTTCCTGCTTCCTTACAACAAGAATATATTCAGATTTTGCATCATTATCACCCATGATCCACATCCACTAAGAGAGGAGCAAGAGAATTAACATTTTGGTCTTCACTATCAATAGACATTGATAATGTTATTTCATTGAACGTGCAGTGGAGAGTGCAAAACAATTACTTGAAAAGTCAAAGCATGACAGTACTGATGTATTCTTGAATTTGCTTAATCTCAAAAACGTACCCCATGATGATATTCTTGGCTCACCTGCTGAAAGACTACTTTCCAGGCAAACTAGTACTACGCTACCTATTTCTTTAAGTTTTCTGCAGCCTAAACCTAAGAACACTAAAACCATCAAGACTCAATTGTTTAAGAAGCATAATATCCAGAAATCTAGTTACGACAGATTGAGCAGATTATTTCATCCATTGAGGGAAGGAGAGATGGTACAAGTCCAGATGACAAAAGGTTTTGATCAACTAGGACAGATTACAGACCTCTGTGTTGAACCGAGATCCTACTTGGTAGATTCTGAAGATCTGGAGTATAGGAGTAGTTGCAGGGATCTTCTTCCTGTACCAGAATCATCATCATTATAATTACAACATTGTATCTGTGATGCCGACTCTAAATCAAAGAATGAGTCAGACATACGTTTCCAGACCAGAATGCATTCAAAAGTCTTATTCTATTCCAGAAAGTGATTCAAACATCCCACAGGTCAACCATTTTTCAGAAACTGTTCCAGTTGCTAAATCTAATTCTCAGTTTTATGTCACATGATATGGATGAGTTTCTAAGCCTAGTGTGAAATACGCAGCAATGTGGACTTGATTGTATATGAATATATATATATATATATATATATATATATATATATATATATATATATATATATGTGTGTGTGTGTGTGTGTGTGT
Organism: Protopterus annectens; assembly: GCF_019279795.1. Classification (NCBI taxonomy): domain Eukaryota; kingdom Metazoa; phylum Chordata; order Ceratodontiformes; family Protopteridae; genus Protopterus; species Protopterus annectens. The sequence goes on along the minus strand of NC_056742.1, from coordinate 429,016,070 downwards.
GTGTGTGTGTGTGTGTGTGTGTGTGTGTCTTTAGTATTGTATAATGCATGTCTATGGATTAGTTGTGATTTCTGCATACCAAATAATCTCATGACAAATTGCATGATCTAATTCTCAAAGATGGAGGATGTAGATCAGAGTGTAAAGTGTGTGTGCTATATCTTTAAGAGGCATGCGAGGCTGTGCATACATATATAAATTCCAGACATGTGCAATCCCTAGGGCCATTTTGTAGAAGAAGCCAGAGAGTGAGTATGCATGATCGCAGTTGTTAGTTTTTATATAAGTCACTTAAGTTATAGTCAGGAAGCCTCTATAGTGATGTGTTTGTATAAAATAAAGCTGCTTGAACAGAACCCATGAAGATTCATTTATTCGTGTCCTAATAAGAAAGTGACAGTAACCTTCTTCAACATGTTATAGGTACACCAAGGGTAATGAGATTAAAAAAAATGTTGTGCCATATTTATAAAATCCCTCAGAAAGTCACATCTAGGACCTCAACCTGGCAAAGGCATTTGCCACAATACCTCACCCTGGTATTGCAGATAACTTTGCAGATTTAGGCATAAACACCTATCTCACCCAATGGATATTCAAATGTCTCACAAATAGGACATATGAAGTAAGGGTGGGGGAATCAACCTCCACCAAGAGGCCTTTCACTATGGGTATCCAACATGGCTGAGTAGTAGGACCTCTCCTGTTTGGGATATACTTCTCTAAAATGAATGCAAATGTAGAGGACCTTTGGCTGACCAAATCTGCAGACAACTGCAAGCTGGGTGCAATCATTAAATCCAAAAAGACGGAGATACCCTCAAGGGTTATACACAGATTATAACCTCTGCCAGAGCCACAGCCTAAAACTCAGTGTAAAAATATATTGTATAGGTATAGAAAATGAATTGTACCTCTACAATTGTATCTGAATGCAGTACTCTTAATAGTTCTTATGTTTAGTTACATTTCTGCTAACATTTGGCAACTCTTATATTATCTGGTGTGCTATTAAAATATTGTATTTGTGGAGCTTTTCATCCTGGGCCTCCACTGAAAACAGACCTGCTTTGGCCAGTCGGACATTCACGGTAAACAAATGTAAGTAAATAAATAAATAAATTAATTAAATAAATAAATGTTTTTTACATTTGCATTCTCTAGTACTATAATATAAATTTTTCTGGCTTCCTTTATAAATGGGCACCTATCTGGCAGAGTTAACACAGTCAACACAGTATAAATAAATAAAATACAAATAAATAAAAAAAATAATTAAATTGAGCATTAATTAATTAATTTCAAGTGGATGATTCATCGGCAATAAAGATCAGGAGAAATACTCCCCGGGATTCATGAAGCTTGCACCAGGAGCAGGCGTAGCATCGGTGTTCTAACACCAAATACGGCCGCCGAGCGATTCAGGTATGAGCTGTTTCCATGTGCACTACCTGTGTACGATATGCCCGCACAACTCCCGAGCCTTGTATGCTAATTACCCCATGTGCAGCAGTGTAGCATGCAAATGAAGGTATGTAGCAATTCAGGAAGTGGTGCAGGTGTAGTGTAATCATGCAGAAATGTAAACCGCAGAAAACAGTTTACATTTTTGCAAACATAAAATCGGAGCCATGACAGCCGACTAGAGACATGCATTATATTGTTAATATATGCCAATGGCTAAATATATAGCCATTGGCATAAAAAAATGTACAAAATATAAAATTAACATTTAATATATATAGTCGCACTATCGCGACGTGGAAGCTCAAGGCAGTGGTGCGCAAAGGGGATCGCAAGGAATATATAAAAATATAGAATAAAACAGCAATGAAACACATATCATGATTTCCCCATAATAGTCAATGGCAGGCATGCTACACCATACTATGGCGCAAGAGTTGCTAAGGGGCAGTGACAGTGTTATGCACAGTAGCTAGGAATTAATAGGCAATGCCATGCAAATGAGAGGAATAATAGTGAATCGCAGATTCCCCGCTGGTGTAAGGGTGCACCTCACAGTGTAGCGTTATAACACCGAGGAGTGCCCTTGAGATAAAGATGACATCAAGAGAGGGGTGTGTCGCCATTGCTGTAAGCACATTGGAGCATTGCAAACCGGTTTGCCCCTAGATAGGCAAAGCTGCAGGATAGGGGTGTGCCAAATTGGCCATAGCTATGCTTAGCTGAGAGTATACAAGGTAACCCAGTATGCATGTGAACAGAGATGAAAACGCACGTAAACCCGGTAAATGGGTATGCTCGGCGCTCACTGCAGCTGAAACAGGAAGGATATAGGAAAGAAATAAGCAAATGCTGCAGCAGTGAAATTGGAGTACAAATGACTAATTAAGACCTAGGAGCCTACAGTGGGCCATTGACAACAGCTAACAAGGCTGCAAGCAGCTACCTGCAGAACAGGGAAGGGGAGGGGCTGTACTGCAAAGAAAATAGTAAAATGTCAAAGCAGAACAAAGTTGATTTGCAGTATATCAGCTACGAGGCACATTTTGCCATGACTGGGTAGGGAAAGTGCAAAACAAGAAATACAGCAGGTGGATGCATACCTGATAATGGGAGGGGATGCAGGTCTAAAAGTGAATTAAAGGGCAACAGATTAATCAAGGTAGGCAAGTAGATCTCCACAGTAAAGGCTGCACACTTGCAGTACTCATTGCAGAACCCATAATTAAGACACACTGCAGCTGGAATAGCTCATACACACCCAATGACATCAGCAGCATCCATAGCACAATGCTATAAAGTGTGAAAGCACCTCACACACATTTGTGCATTCCCATACGCTCAGCACCAGTGGTGTATACAGGCAGGGAACTTTTTATTATGTACATGTTAAGGGCTGCCATAGCTTTGATCCACCAGCATGTGTTGGAGACTGAAGGTGGTGTGGAGGATGATGCATGCGACCACCTCAGGCACCAGAGGAGGAAGAGAGTGTTCAGACCAAGGGAAACCTACCAGGGGCTACATGATCTGGAGATAGTAGAGTGCTACAGGGTGGACAGGGACATCCTACAGCAACTTGTGGAGCTGTGCCGGCCACGCCTCAGAGCCAGAACAAACAGAAGGGAACCTATCCCAGTGGATACGAAGGTATGTGTAAGCCTGAGAATACTAGCTACATGTGCCTTTCAAAGACCAACTTGGGATATCATGGGGATCTCACAGGCATCAGCATCCAGGTTACTACACCAGTTCTTGGATGCCATGTTACCACATGCCAATGAGCACATATACTTCCCCTGAATGCAGGAGGAGTTGGCCAGCAATATGCATATCTTCCACTGTGTGGCAGAATACTCGGAGGTACTGGGTGCAATAGACTGCACGCACATACACATTAAATCACCACCCAGTGAGCAGGGTAGGCACTACATAAACTGCAAGGAATACCACTCCATCAACTGCCAGTTCATGTGCAATGCCCAAAGCATTGTCATGGATGTGTGTGCTGGCAGCCCTGGAAGCTATCACGACTACCACATCTGGCATGCCTCACAGCTGTATCAGTTATTTGCCGGGGGGACATCCCAAATAGCCACCTGGTGGGGGATGCTGGCTATGCACTGGAACTGTGGATGATGACTCCCATCAGAAATGCACACACACCCATGCAGCAATGCCATAATGAGGCACACGCACAAACCAGAATCATCACAGAGCATGTGTTTGGGATGCTGAAATCATGGTTCTGTTGCTTGGACATATCTGGTGGAGCCTTGCAGTACTCTCCAGGTACATGTGCCCACATCTTCATAGTGTGTGCCATGCTACACGATATAGTCCTGCAGAAACAGCCGCAGCAGGGATAGAATGGTGAAGGCCTCACAGCCCACGACCATTGCCAAGGGCCCCACAGGCACAGAGCTACTCAGGCCACGAACACCCTGAGCCAGCCCCAGTAGGCAGATGCAGGCATGCCCAGTATGCCCATGCCTTGGCAAAGAGGGAAAGTATAGCACACGCACTGACAGTGTAGGCACCTAGGGACCCTTTCTCCACCTGCACACACAGTAAAAATGGATGGCACACACACAGGACTACCAGTAAATTGTCATGTATAGGCAGTCTACTGTGTGCATCTAACATAGGCAGCCCTCAACTATTGCACACACAACTGCCACTGGCACAAGGTAAGTTAACACCTGAACAGTAAATTAAGCTATCAGCATATGCTGATACTGTATGTATAGATTCATAGGTAGGTACTTGGCCAACTGCCAGAGGCCATTCATAAGCCCAGCCAAAATGTGTCAGCTTTTGCCACTCCATTGATTCATTAACTGTCTCTCTGTGGAGCAGAGACAATGGCGGGATCCCTGGGGTGCATCTACTGTTCCCCATCCACTCTTCAAGGTTTTTCTTGCAGAGTGTTAGTGAGGGGCTCTTTATAATGTAGTTAGGGATGTTGTTCCAAAGTATGGAGAGTGTCTGTGGCAGGAAGCTGTCCCTCCAGCATCTTCCAGTTATTATTGTGGCAAGGTTCAGCTCACTACAGTGTGTGGCTCACTGTGACATGGATTCCCATAGGTGGAGCATATCCATCAAGCCTGAGTTTGACATGGCTGTGTTGGCCAGTGGAGATCATCTTTGGGTAAACGAGATGCCACTGTGTAAAGCAGGAGTTTATTCAGTCTGGCTACATAGGCCATATGTTGGAGGCCAGTATTCCCCTTGGCGAGGTACATTCGTGGACCTCCCAGCTGCTGGAAGTGTCTTCTGAGGTACATCCCACATGGGTTATTATAACCTATGATGGGACTGATGAGTGATGTGTAAAGGGGCACTATAACCCCAGTATGTCTAGATGGGAATCCTTTAGTAATCAGATGGCCTACAAAGAAGGATGCCCTAACTACTATGGAGATATGATTGCCGAAGGGGAGATCACTATCTACCTTAGTCCCCAGATACCCCATTACCTCGTCTGTATTAAAGTGACTGCCACTTAAGTGTTAATATGTGGGTGCCAATTCCACAATAGAATGACCATGCAGTTAGCGGCACTTGGCTGGAGGCCATGATGTTGACACCCTGTGACGTTCTCTGTGAGGCCCCTTGAGGGATGTCTGTGTCAGCTGGATTATCAATCATTGCTCTCAGTTCGCAGACATACATAGGTTCATAGGTAGGTATGAAACTATCGGCCCAAGGACCTATGTAAGCCTATCCAAAAAGGTTCCTTGGCTTACACCACCCAAGAAAGTTATTTTCCTATGCCACTGTCGAGCAGAGACACAGAAGTGATCCCCAGGGTGTATTTCCTATTTCCCAACCTTTCATCAAGATTTTTCTTGAAGAGTGCTAATTAAGAACTTTTCTTGACATAGATGGGTAGCCTGTTCCAGAGTATGGGAAGTCTCTGGGACAGGAATCTATCCCTCCAGTCTGTCCTGTTTATTGTAATGACAAGGTTTAGGTCCCTAGAGCAAATAAATAGCATCTGCAAGGCCCATACCCAGGACACTACACACCATAGACAAAGTGATTTACCACTAAGCCATGCCAGCCATTGCCAAACATGGTCTGCCATAGTCCACCTGTATTTTCCTGTACTTCTGAGATGTATATACCAAACAGTAGGTCTCCCAGTTCTGAGTCCTGTGGGACACCACTCGTGACTGGTCAAGAGTTGGACCTGGAGACTGCTAGTCATACCATGTGGGTTCTGTGTATGTACAGGCTGCTGTGTTTATCAATAATACCTGAGTGGGGCATGGTGTCAAAAGCCTTGGCGAGGTCCAGGTAGTATGTGTGAACCACCTCCCCCATCATCTAACATCTTGGTGTCTGTATGTAAGACGTTAAACAGGATCAGTAGGCATGAACTGCACTCAGCCAAGCTGGCCTGGGTTGGGTCACGTGTCCGGAGGTTACCAATGTCTTTGTTAATGAGTGCCATGAGGATGCGAGCCATACCATTGCAGACCAGGCTAGTCAGGCTTATGGGGTGGTAGTTACCATGGTCAGTTGTGATTTCACCTTGATGGAGTGGAATAACCATTGCCACGTGCCATTATATGGGCATGTAGCCTGTGGAGAGGCTGAGGTAGGAAAGCTTAATTAGGTGGGGGGGGTCAGGTTGTCTTCTACAGTTTGCAAGATGCAGTCTGGGACAACATCTGTCTCCATTGACACTGTGTTCTGCTGTTAGAGAGGGCCATTTCCACCTGTGTGTCTCTGATGTGTGGGATACTCTACCTTTTGGGTAGTGTTGTGGGCTCATTAGGGGGTGAAGTATGCACTGAATATGTCTGCAAAGATGTTGGTGATATCAGTAAGGTCAGCATATTTTGTGCTATATTTCATCGGCACAGTGCAAATCTGTGTGTCACCACGCAGATCCTTGATATAGCCAAAGAAGGCTTTGTGGTTATCTTTTGAATACTTGCATATTCTCCTGCTGATGTTAGCCTTGGATGATGTCATGAGGGACCTATGTATCATACTAATAGTGTTCATGGATGTCTGCCCTTCGTGGGATTTGCTGTTTGTCTGGAACACTGTTCTACTTCTGTAGTATGACCTCTTTATTGCAGAGGTCCACCAGACCGGTGTCCTTGTCTAGGAGGAGTGAGTCTAGGTTCACCAGTGATGGCATGATCCATACATCCATGTAGGTGCGTATAGACTGCATTTGTAAATCTGTCTGTATCTTGAGCAGTGTTTTCCTTTAGCATGGGGGCTGTGAAACCCCCCACCCCTGTCACTAGTAGTGTAAATTTATCTGTAGGAAAGGTATACACTGTGGTATCCGTGGGTGGGGGAGATGCTTGGGTGTGGAAACAGTGAATAGTTCACGGTCAGATCTAACCAGTGACTGGTTAACCTCTGCCACATTACACCTGTTGCCCATGTTGATGATGACCACTTCTAGTAATTTCCAAGCCACCTTAGGGAGGTTACCACCTGATACAGGGCATATGAAGTGATAAATTCCAGGAAGCGCTGGGCCTGGAAGTGAGTACCAGAGTAAGTTTCCCAGTTAATGGTATGGTAGTTGACATCGACCAATGCCAGGGTGTGCATTAGGACTGTCATGTTTTCCACTGTCTCCAGGTAGGTGGAGCAGTGGTCCTGGGTCATGGAGGATGATCCGTAGCAGGCCACGGTTTACACTGCAGTTGTGGCTGATGTTAGCTGCACATGGATGATCTCACAGGTATCATGCTGCCCCACTAACCCGGAGGTTTAGGTATCCCTGATGAATATGGGTACAGCTCCTCCATGTCTGTGTCAGTCCATGTTCTGTGGCTGAAATGTGTGGTATGCATTGTAATCTGGTAGTGCTGGTGTGCTCTCAGGAACCTTAAGACAGATCTCAGTTACTGCACAGATGTTGATGTTGTCCATCCTGAGGAGTGGTGTGAGTGCATGCATGTTGTGATCACAACCCCTGGTGTTGAGTAGCATAACCCTCATTGAATCTGCTATTGTGCTGTTTACGGAGCTGGTATTCACCTTTGAGACTCTCCTAAATAAGGCACCATGGGGGTGCCAATAACCTTGGCCAGTATTCCAAAGACTAATCTTGACACATAGGCCGGTATGGTATCATTGCATGCATGTTCCCCATCTGTGCTTGTTTTTCATCTCTCTTGTAGGTAACCTACTGGTAAGCAATATAAAGCCTTAAACTTATGCAAATCTTCTAGCTTGCAAGATAGGCTTTTGGAGTGACTAATTATCAGTGTTCTGTATGCTCTTGCTGTACTTAACTGTTTCCTGACTACATGGTGATTTCTCACTGTATATTGTCATCTGAAGGTCTGTTTATTCACATATTATGGCTGTGATGGCCTGCACCTTAGAGTTTCACAGATAGCCTACTGCCTATCTGCCCAAGGGCAATTAGAAGCATAGCTACAGTGTGTTGGCCTTCCCTGCACCATTGATGAAGTAACTAAGCCTCTGTCAAGCATAGCCAATGAAGCAGTTCCAGGCAGAGTTGCTGGAAGCTGTTGAAGACTGGGGTTGTGGAGGGTGACAGGGCCACTTAGTGATCTAAAGAGGGCATGTTAATGTGACAATTCAACCCCATTCAATTCCCCCAAAGGGTCTTGCAGCTATAAAACTGGACAGCCCCCCCCCCCCCCAGCTCTATGGTTCTGTTTTTACATGATCCCAGGGGTGTATATTCTGTTACCCATTCACACAACATGGTTTCTCTTGAAGTGTGTCAGTGAGGGGCTATGCCTAATGTAGTTAGGAATGTAATGTATTGTCTCACAGTACATATGTTATATGTTGTTATTTCAAGAGTACGTGAAGCTCAGTGAGTTCGGGGGCCTTCGCCCTTTGCCTAGCCTAGCTTACACATAGAAATCATCTAAATAGGAAATAGGCAGAAGCAATGTTAATGTCAACAGTGTAATAGTTACAGCATCTGCATAGTATCTGTGCATTCGAGGTTCCAATCCTGATAATGGCAGGGATGTTTATCATGTTCAAAAGTACATCTTAACCACAGTTTGCATATATAGGTAGTAATCGTCTGTATAATAAACATTCAAAACACCCATATAAACCCATATATGCTGGAGAGTGCAGTCAACAGAGAATGTAATGTTATGTCAGCACATAGTGAGATATTACTTCACTGACATGTATATATCCTGAGTAGTTAGTGGATGTGGTCTTGTTTGCGCACACAGGTTATACTTTACAAAGTTTGTTTAACTGTGTTTAACCGCTGATATAATGTCACACAAAACTTTTAAACATGCTTACAACTACTTAAATGAGCCTTATTCTGCAGCAAAAACATTTGCAAAGCATCGCAGGTGTTGAACCCTGGACCATGCATACTATAGTCATGGGACATACCACTAAGCCATCCAAGGTGTATACATGTGTCACAGTCTTGAGACTACACCTTATACCATATGCATTCCACTGTAATGATCACAAATGGGACAGTCACTTTGTGTACATATGTACAGTACATTGTAATGTAATGTAGTTTGTGACCCAACACATTCCAGTCTACATATGTATTACTGTTACAAATTAATGCGAAATATATATTTATATATATATATATATATATATATATATATATATATATATATATATATATATATATGTCAGTGATGTCTGCACACATATAAATATATAATATGTATATATTATACTGTTACATCAATAGCCATATATATAAACATCTATGAGCACACTTTGTGACACAGAAGTACTCCAAAGGAATTGGAGTGTACACAAAACACATGCAGCTCTGGTATTATAACAATTAATATTAACCTAATTCACCATAGAAGGGGTAGTTGTTGTGTATGTGAAGATTAAGGTGGGGGAGGAATGATGGATAATGCAATCATGCATCAAGGAGGGCCTAGGTCGGATGTCCAATAAGTGAACTGGAGGGGTCTACATGGAGTATGGGGACAATATAAAAAGGACACAAAACAAGAACCTTTCTCATTCATAATACACCCTGTCAGGTCACATTGCAACACCTAATTTCACAAACATATGAACATTAGCATGTATCTGACATATGTACACCAACTGACTGTCACATTTGTTTTCAGTAGTGAGGAATGTCTGTAGTACAATGTATATTCTAAACTCCATAACTTTTGTACATATCTCAGCTGCCGTAGTGGTAAAGTCAGTGACTGTGGTATTCATGGTCCCGGGTTCAAAACCTGCAAGGGCTGTTAGGTTATTCTGAGGGCCAGAATAAGGGCTGTTGGATGCAGGTGGATTAAAACACTCTTAAGCAGTTGTAAATGGGTTTCCATGGGTTTACGTGATGGTAAGTGGCATTGAAACACGGTAAATGGAGAAGTGCTTCACAAGTTTAACCTTTGCTTAACATCACGCGGACCATGGGCAAATCTGCTTACAACTGCATAAATGTGCATTATTCACACTTTCCCTACCAGTGCCTACTCTGAGAGATAAAATAATAACACCTTCCAGGAGTAAAACCCGCAACCATATACTCCATCCTCAGAGTAACCTAACACTAAGCTACCTGGGATGTACCTATCGCAGTTGTGTATGCAGAGAGGTTAAAACACAAAAGGGAGGAATGTGTTGAAAGAGGACAACCCGCCATGTACCCAGTTAAAGGTGTATGCTCATATATGTATATATATATATATATATATATATATATATATATATAGAGAGAGAGAGAGAGAGAGAGAGAGAGAGAGAGATACATAGAGACATGTCAATATATACAGGTCTACATATATATGTAAATATATAGATAGGTTAAAACATCTACACATCTATGGACGTACAGATAAAAAAAAAAAAAAAAAAACCCAAAAAAAAAAAAAAAAATAATTTTTCAAAAAATATTTTTTTATATAAAAAATAAAATAAAAACTGTGGGTAGCCTGTTCAGAGTATGAAGTTTTGGGACAGGAACCTGTCTGTCCTGTTTATTGTAATGGTTTGGTTAGAGCAAATAATACCTGAAGGCCCATAGGACACTACACACCATAGACAAAGTGATTTCCCACAAAGCCATGCCAGCCATTGAACATGGTCTGCCATAGTCACCTGTATTTCTGTATTTCTGAGATGTATATCCAAACAGGGTCTCAGTTCTGAGTCCTGGGGACACCACTCGTGACTGGTCAAGAGTTGGACCTGGAGACTGCTAGTACCATGTGGTTTCTGTGTGTAAGGTACCAATGTGATGTATGGGTGTATGTACAGGCTGCTGTTTTATCAATAATACCTGAGTGGGGCATGGTGTAAAAGCATTGGCGAGGCCCAGGTAGTATGTGTGAACCATCCCCATCATCTAACATCTTGGTGTCTGTATGTAGACGTTAAACAGGATCAGTAGGCATGAACTGCACTAGCCAAGCTGCCTGGGTTGCATGTGGAGGTTACCAATGTCTTTGTTAATGAGTGCCATGAGGATGCGAGCCATACCATTGCAGACCAGGCTAGTCAGGCTTATGGGGTGGTAGTTACCATGGTCAGTTGTGATTTCACCTTGATGGAGTGGAATAACCATTGCCACACACCATTGTATGGGCATGTAGCCTGGGGAGAGGCTGAGGTAGGAAAGCTTAATTAGGTGGGGGGGGTCAGGTTGTCTTCTACAGTTTGCAAGATGCAGTCTGGGACAACATCTGTCTCCATTGACACTGTGTTCTGCTGTTAGAGAGGGCCATTTCCACCTGTGTGTCTCTGATGTGTGGGATACTCTACCTTTTGGGTAGTGTTGTGGGCTCTTTAGGGGGTGAAGTATGCACTGAATATGTCTGCAAAGATGTTGGTGATATCAGTAAGGTCAGCATATTTTGTGCTATATTTCAACGGCACAGTGCAAATCTGTGTGTCACCACGCAGACCCTTGATATAGCCAAAGAAGGCTTTGTGGTTATCTTTTGAATACTTGCATATTCTCCTGCTGATGTTAGCCTTGGATGATGTCATGAGGGACCTATGTATCATACTAATAGTGTTCACGGATGTCTGCCCTTCGTGGGATTTGCTGTTTGTCTGGAACACTGTTCTACTTCTGTAGTATGACCTCTTTATTGCAGAGGTCCACCAGACCGGAGTCCTTGTCTAGGAGGAGTGAGTCTAGGTTCACCAGTGATGGCATGATCCATACATCCGTGTAGGTGCGTATAGACTGCATTTGTAAATCTGTATGTATCTTGAGCAGTGTTTTCCCTTAGCATGGGGGCTGTGAAACCCCCCACCCCTGTCACTAGTAGTGTAAATTTATCTGCAGGAAAGGTATACACTGTGGTATCCGTGGGTGGGGGAGATGCTTGGGTGTGGAAACAGTGAGTAGTTCACGGTCAGATCTAACCAGTGACTGGTTAACCTCTGCTACATTGCACCTGTTGCCCATGTTGGTGATGACCACTTCTAGTAGTTTCCACGCCACCTTAGGGAGGTTACCACCTGATACAGGGCATATGAAGTGATAAATTCCAGGAAGCACTGGGCCTGGAAGTGAGTACTGGAGTAAGTTTCCCAGTTAATGGTATGGTAGTTGACATCGACCAATGCCAGGGTGTGCATTAGGACTGTCATGTTTTCCACTGTCTCCAGGTAGGTGGAGCAGTGGTCCTGGGTCATGGAGGATGATCCGTAGCAGGCCACGGTTTACACTGCAGTTGTGGCTGATGTTAGCTGCACATGGATGATCTCGAGGTATCATGCTGCCCCACTAACCTGGAGGTGTAGGTATCCCTGATGAATATGGATACAGCCCCACCATGTCTGTGTCAGTCCATGTTCTGTAGCTGAAATCTGTGGTATGGGTTGTAGTCTGGTAGTGCTGGTGTGCTGTCAGGAGCCTTAAGACAGATCTCAGTTACTAACAGATGTTGATGTTGTCCATCCTGAGGAGTGCTGTGAGTGCATGCATGTTATGATCACAACCCCTGATGTTGAGTAGCATAACCCTCATTGAATCTGCTATTGTGCCATTTACAGAGCTGGTATTTACCTTTGAGACTCTCCTAAATAAGGCACCATGGGTACGCCAATAGCCTTGGCCAGTATCCCAAAGCCTAAGGCTGACACATAGGCCGGTATGGTATTGTTGCATGCATGTTCCCCATCTGTGCTTGTTTTTCTCTCCTGTAGGTAACCTACTGGCAAGCAATAGAAAGCCTTAAACTTATACAAGTCTTCTAGCTTCCAAGATAAGCTTTTGGAGTGACTAAGTATCAGTGTTCTGTATGTTCTTGCTGTACTTAACTGTTTCTTGACTACATGGTGATTTCTCACTGTATATTGTGACCTGAAGGTCTGTTTATTCACATTTTATGGCTGTGATGGCCTGCACTTTAGAGGTTCACAGATAGCCTACTACCTATCTGCCCAAGGGCAATTAGAAGCATAGCTACAGTGTGCTGGCTTTCCCCGCACCATTGATGAAGTAACTGAGCCTCTGTCAAGCATAGTCAATGAAGCAATTCCAGGCAGAGTTGCTGGAAGATGTTGAAGACTGGGGATGTGGAGGGTGATAGGGGCACTTAGTGATCTAAAGAGGGCATGTTAATGTGACAATTCAACACCATTCAATTCCCCCAAAGGGTCTTGCAGCTATAAAACTGGACAGGCCCCACTCTATGGTTCTGACACATGATCCCAGGGGTGTATAGTCTTTTAACCATTCACACAACATGGTTTCCTTGAAGTGTGTCATTGAGGGGCTATGCCTAATGTAGTTAGGAATGTAATGTATTGTCTCACAGTACATTTGTTATATGTTGTTATTTCAAGAGTACGTGAAGCTCAGTGAGTTCGGGGGCCTTCGCCCTTTGCCTAGCCTAGCTTACACATAGAAATCATCTAAATAGGAAATAGGCAGAAGCGATTTTAATGTCAACAGTGTAATAGTTACAGCATCTGCATAGTATCTGTGCATTCGAGGTTCCAATCCTGATAAAGGCAGGGATGTTTATCATGTTCAAAAGTACATCTTAACCACAGCTTGCATATATAGGTAGTAATCGTCTGTATAATAAACATTCAAAACACCCATATAAACCCATATATGCTGGAGAGTGCAGTCAACAGAGAATGTAATGTTATGTCAGCACATAGTGAGATATTACTTCACTGACATGTATATATCCCGAGTAGTTAGTGGATGTGGTCTTGTTTGCGCACACAGGTTATACTTTACAAAGTTTGTTTAACTGTGTTTAACCGCTGATATAATGTCACACAAAACTTTTAAACATGCTTACAACTTCTTAAATGAGCCTTATTCTGGAGTAAAAAACATTTGTAAAGCATCGCAGGTGTTGAACCCTGGACCATGCATACTATAGTCATGGGACTTACCACTAAGCCATCCAAGGTGTATACATGTGTCACAGTCTTGAGACTACACCTTATACCATATGCATTCCACTGTAATGATCACAAATGGGACAGTCACTTTGTGTACATATGTACAGTACATTGTAATGTAATGTAGTTTGTGACCCAACACATTCCAGTCTACTTTGTATTACTGTTACAAATTAATGAAATATATATATATATATATATATATATATATATATATATATATATATATATATATATATATATATATGTCTGCACACATAAAAATATAATATTTATATATTATATTTAATCAATAATATATAAACATCTATCACATTTTGACACAAAAACCCCAAAAGGGAAATTTGGGAGTGTACAAAAAACACATGCAGCTCTGGTATTATAACAATTTTTAACCTAATTCACCATAGAAGGGGTGGTTGTTGTGTATGTGAAGTTTTGGGGGGGAGGAATGAGGGGTAATGCAATCATGCATCAAGGAGGGCCGGGGTCATGCCCAATAAGTGAACTGGGGGGAAAATGGAGTAAGGGGACAATAAAAAAAGGAGACAAAACAAGAACGTTTCTGATTGATAATACACCCTGTCGTCACATTGCAACACCTAATTTCACAAACATATGAACATTAACATGTATCGACATATGTACACCAACTGACTGTCACATTTGTTTTCAGTAGTGAGGAATGTCTGTAGTACAATGTATATTCTAAACCCATAACTTTGTACATATCTCAGACCAGTGGTAAAGTCAGTGACTGTGGTTTCATGGTCCCGGGTTCAAAAACCCGCAAGGGCTTTTGGTTATTTGAGGGGCCCGAATAAGGGCTGTTGGTGCAGGGGGTTAAAAACTCTTAAGCAGTTGTAAAAAGGGTTTTCCCTGGGTTTATGATGGTAAGTGGCATTGAAACAGTAAATGGGGGGTTCACAGGGTTTTAAACCCTTTTCTTAACATCAGACCATGGGCAAACCCGCTTACCGCATAAATGTGTTTTCCCCTTTCCTACCAGTGCCTACTCTGAGATAAAATAATAACACCTTCCAGGAAAACCCCAAACCCTTACTCCATCCTCAGAGTAACCTAACACTAAGCTACCTGGGATGTACCTATCCCCGTTGTGTATGCAGAGAGGTTAAAACACAAAAGGGAGGAATGTGTTGAAAAGGACAACCCCATGTACCCATTAAAGGTGTATGCTCATATATATATATATATATATATATATATAAAAGAGAGAGAGAGAGAGAGATACATAAAACATTAAAATATACAGGTCTACATATATATGTAAATATATAAAAGGTTAAAACATCTACACATCTATATACAGAAAAAAAAAAAAAAAAAAAAACCAAAAAACCTTTGAAAAACAATTTTTCTTAAAAAAAAAAGTTTTTTTGCCCTTAAAAAAAAGTTGGTAAAAGTAAAAAGTGACTTTTTTTGGAAAATTCATTGGTCCCGGGGTTCAAAACCCCCCCCCCCCCCCCCCCCCCCCCCCCCCCCCCCCCCCTTCCCCCCCCCCCCCCCCCCCCCCCCCCCCCCCCCCCCCCCCCCCCCCCCTCCCCCCCTCCCCCCCCCCCCCCCCCCCCCCCCCCCCCCCCCCCCCCCCTCCCCCCCCCCCCCTCTCCTCCCTCCCCCCCCCCCCCCCCCCCCCCCCCCCCCCCCCCCCCCTCCCCCCCCCCCCCCCCCCCCCCCTCCCCAAAATTTAAAAAATATTTTTGGGGCCAAAATTAAGGGCTTTGGATCAGGGGGTTTTAAAAACCAACATTTGGGGTTTCCTTTGGGGCTATTTGGTCATTAAAACCCAAAAAAGAAAAATTTTAGTTTAACCTTTCTTCAGAGAATCAAAACGGTTAAACGGGAAATGTCTTTTTTCCATTTTCCCCTACCGGTTTGAGGGAAAATTTTCCAGGGTAAAAAAAGCCCATTTGGGCCAAATAATAGGGGAAACCCCACCCTTTTTATAAATTTAAAAAAAAAGGGAAAGGGTTTTGAAAAACCCGGAAACCCCAGAAAAAGGTGTTTTTCATTATTTTAATTTTAATATTAAAAATAATATTAGGAGAAAAAAGGAAAAAAAACTTAAGTGAAATTTTGGCCAATTTGTTTATAAGTTAGGAAAAAAATTTAAATTTGGGGCAGAAAAACTTAAAAAATAAAATTATTTATAATACCCCCAAAAACTTATAAATTAATATAAATATATATATTAAAATACAAAACCACAAAATTTTTTCTGTAAAAACACCAATTTTCTTTCTGGTAAAAAGGGCCTGAACCCTTTCCCAAAAAAATTTTGCCCTCTTGAAATTTCCAATACCTATTAAAAATTTTAAAATCCCCAAAAAACTCCCAAGGATAAAATTTTTTGGAAAAAATAAAAGAAAATTTTTTTTTAAAAATTTTTACTTCCGATGATTCCCAAAAAGGATTCAAGGATAAATCCGGGGTTGCAAATCAAAAAATTTAAAAATTTTAAATAACACCCTGGAATCACCATTTTTATTAGTAAGGGATTTTCACCTGGGAAAAACCTTTTTTTCCTTGAAAAAGGGGTTCCTTTAAAATGTTTATAAAACCCACCAAATTTTTCCCCAAAAAAATTTTTTAAATTTGTCAACCATCCATTATTCAACTATGTAAACACTGTTAAAACCTTTAAAAAGGTCGCCCTCAGGGGGTTAGGGAAAAGTTTTGTATTTCACTTAGAAACGGGGTTTGTTAATTTTTAATGGTGGGTTTCCCCGGAATTTTAAAGAACATCAGACTTGATAACAGAACCAAAACTTTTTTTATGTTGGAAATAAACCACTGTAAACCCCTTTATAGGGTTTAGTTATCCAGCCTTAAATTTTCAAAAACCGGGCCGTTAAACATACCCCCAGAAGTTTTGGGTTAAAAAAAACCCGAAATTTTTGGAAATTTAAAATATCCAGAGTTTAAAATTTAGAAAACCCTTTAATCAAAACACAATTTTTACCCATGTTGTTGAAATAGTTTTCCAAAAAACATTGTTTTTTCCAGTGGGGGGAAACCCCAATATTAATCCTCCACTGTGGGGTTAAATTGGAAAGGGAGTTGAGCCGGGATTGCAGGAAAAGCTACTTAGGAACCCAATTGGTTATCGGATAGCACTTTTACTGATCTGTAACTAAAAAAGGGCCCTTTTATCACACATTAAAACTGTATCTACCTGTAGGAAAAAAACACTGAAAGAAATTTTTTGAAACCCCCGAATATTATACTTATTTTAAAATTAAACCTTTTTTAAAAAAAGGAAATTGTAAAAAAACTTTTTGTAGTATTTTTTCGTGAAATTTTTAGTACCTGTTCTGTTGGGGTTACAGGTGTAACCAAAGGATATAGGGGAAAACCTTTTCTTGTAGTGAATGTATTGTTAACAGTAGTAATGCTTTATTAATTCCCTATGTTGTATTGAAAGGTAAAAGGGGCAAACTTGCATAACCAAAAGGGGAGGTATGGGTTTAAAACCCAACCAATTTCCAAAAGGAACGGGTAAAAGTGTCAGGGGATTTGGTCCAAAATTTTAATGTCTTTTTAAAGGGTTTGTATTTCCAATAATTTGAAATAAAACATATTTTAGGGGTTTTTGGGAAATTTAAAAATTTAAAGGTTTAAAAATTTTGATTATTGAATTTTAAGAAACAAAAAGATAATTAAAGACAAAACCCATGAAAAAATTGTTTTTTGGGGGGGATTTTGCCAAAACTGTGAATGTACATTTTTAAAGGCAATTTCATTCTTCTACTTTTGGAAAGTTCCTTGTTTAATGTTATGAAAAAGGTATTTATTTTTAAAGGGCTTTCAATATTTCAATAACAGGGTTTTAAAAATATAAATTTGTATTTTATCTGCCCTTTAGACTTTTGAAAAGCAAAGAAAAGGGGAAAAAGCCAAAATTTTATAAAATTTAACCCTTGTTACCACCTCTAGATTTTTAACCCGCTGTGCATGTGTACATGTTATGCAAATGAAAGTGACCCTTGTTACAGGGGGCCAAATGGCTATGTGCACACCTACATAGAGTGGATATTGAGAGAGAAAACCACTGGTTGCTACCGGGTTTGTGAGCCAACCTCCCCATTGCCAACCTAACAGCCACTTGCACATACTGTATGTAAGGTAGTGCACAGCACTGGTTATGAAACAGGTTGCATACCATCTTTAACTCTAGTGTAACATCTGCAGTAGGAGTGTAAGATGTAGGAGGCAGCTGCCCATGTGTAATAACTGCTTCATAGGTGATGGCTCACACTATCTGATTAAATCCTGATCATGTTGATAGTGGCATCAGAGTCTATTGATGCGTGACTCTGTTTGGAGAGGGTTTTACCCCAACAGAGCTCATGGCCCGGGGATATGTATATATACCCAGAGAAGGAAACAGACCTGTAGACACTTGCATCATCTGTAATCAACTAACAGGATGTAATGTGCTCCTCAGAGGAGGATTGCTGCTAAAGATAGCTACAATGTTTCCCGTAATAGCCAGTTTTTAAATCCATAACAAAAATATTTACATGTGAGAATCACTGTAAAACATCTTCATAAGCAATATGTAAACAAATACAGTACTTGGTACTTGAAATACTGAATGCTCATACAGACATGTCCATTTGTCAGCTACTTTTTTCTAATGTCAGCTTTTGTATGTGGCCATCCTGGGGAATGTAATCTCTATGCCATGTACACTGCCAAACCCACCTAACACCACCCCAACACATTGTTTGGGATGCAGCTACGGGGTAAGCTGGAAGGCAGCCCAGTGTACAGCCATGACTGGACTGGACAGTCATGAGGTGGGTTAACACATGCAGCTCATCAAAAACCAACACATCCCCTTTACCAGAACACAGTAAGGACACCCACACACACTACCAGAAACCACAAAATTTCACAGATGTTTTAAGTATCGGGCCAAACAAGTGACCCCCAAACTGGAAGAGACAGACAAAAACACAAACTGTATGACATAGTTTGAAAACCACACCTCAGAACACGTGGCTGGAAACATCCCCAAACCAGTACTCATTTGTAAATGCAAACTCTAGCACTATGTTACACAAAACCCTATATGAGGGCATACATACTGTCAGCTGCCTGTCTGCCATGATTAGCCAAAACCCATACACTCAGACCACCTTTTGAACTATACACATGGCTCTGGCATATTCCATATTGTTGTGCAGGACCTGTGATCAGTAGCCTGGACTGCATGAAACACATGTAGGAACTTCGGGTTTTTGTACCCCATGCAGGTATGTCCCAAGGCCTGGGTAACATTCTGCCTTTGGGCCCAAGAATGAACTGCAGTAAAAGGGAAAAATTTTTTCCCCAAAATTGTCAGTGTAGTGGTGCAAGTAAATTACCCCTGGGAATCTGGATATTTAGGGCTCATGTTTTCCCATAGTGCCTTCCATGCATAGTTCAAGTAAAGGGTCCACTGCTGTTACAGGGACACCCAAAGCAATAAACGGGGTCTAGCTACAAAATGATACATGTCAGAAACACTATAAACACACATATGTCAATCCCTAACATGGAGAACATATCGGGCAGTGGCTGAGACATGTTTCAATGCCCAGAGCACACCTGCATGACCATGTTATAACACATACCTCACCTCTTTCCCATTATCCCTTTTTTGGAACACAACCCTGTTCCATATTTTGGGGTATGTACAATAGTTTCACTTTTAAACTTCAGATGCATTATGGGAAAACCTTTTTGACAAAGGGTTTAAATTGCACCTTAAAAGATCACCCACCCTACCCAAAGCTAGTTACTTGATAACTTCAGATGCATTATGCTGAGCAACTACCTTTGTGCCAAAGTGGAATTAAATTGCACCTTTAGACAGATCACCCCCCAGGCCGCGGATTTCCCCAAATGTCAAATGTGCTGTAATGGGAAGATTAGGTCTGAGACAGAACCATAATAATGGCTACCCCAACTATTCCATTATGAACTAAGACCCCCATGTACCAACACCTGTGCTCAATGCATGTTGGATTCCATCGCCCCCACTGACCTGGATCACAGTAGTCACACAAAAAGGGTAACAGTATGCTACACATTTAAAAATTCCCAAGCCCAAAAAAATTTTCCCCCGGACAGATGGGAATGCAACCAAAAACCAAACCCCGGGGGACTTTTGGGGCAAATGCTTTAAACAAATTTAATTTTAAAAGGGAAAAATTTTCTGCCAAAAAAAGAACCCAGGGTTTAAAACCCAAAAAAACCCAAAAGGCAAATGGTTTACCAAAATTTTTTAAAAAATTTTTAAAAGAAAATTTTTTAAATTCAAAAGTAACAAAGTGTATATTCCCCCACCCCAATAAGGGTTTCAATTTAAAAAAAAATTAAAACCAACAAACTCTTTAAATAATTCAGCCCATTTAAACCAAGGGGGAGAAACATTTTATTTTTTTGCACAAATGGAATTAAAAAAAGAATCCAAAACTGGAAAGCACTAAAGGGCCCCCTTGGGGAAATACTTTTCCCTAACAAAGGGGAAATAGCACCTCATCCTTTGGGGTTTTGGGGAAACCCAAAAACCCCCTTCCCCCCCCAAAAGGTACACTTGTAAATTAATTTTATGTTTAAAAAAACTTCCCCTTTTTAAATTTAAATTTTCAAAATTTAACCCAAGTGCATTTAAAGCCCTAATCAATTTTCCCTTTGGGACCTTTTTTTCAAATTTTTCCCAAGGGGTGGGAACCTTTTTAAAAGGTAAAGAAAATTCCCGCTTAAAATTTTTCACATTAAAATTTTAATTTATTTCTAAATGTAAGGTTTTGGCCAAAAACCCAAAGAGGGAAGGACAAAAACCATTGAATTTAAAGGGAAATAGTGAAACATTTTAGTTTTCTTAAAAGGATAAAAAATTTATCAAAAATATTTTTGTAACTCATCAATTTAAGCAAATTTTCAAAGGAATTATCAAGAAAAAATTCCGGGGAAAATTGGAAAACCAACCCATACTGTTTCCAGCTCCTCGTTTTAAATAGGGGTATTTATGTGGAGTGGTTCAATGGAGTTTCGAAAACATAAAAATTTCTACCCAATTTCAACACATCAAACCAGTGGAGAAAGTAATAAAAGGGTTTCATTCCTTGGTACTTTTCTTTTTATCTAAAAAAAAAAATAACAAGAAAGGCAATAAACCTTTAAAAAAGGTTTGAAAAAAAAACTTTTTTAATAGGAGAAAATTTGTCGACCCAAAGGGGCTGCTCCAAAAATTTTCAAAAAAAAAGGGCCTTTAAATGTTTTTTCAATTTTTTTAAAAATGGCCCCCAAAAAATTCCTTTTTTAAAAAAAAAAAGTAAAATTTTGCAAAAATTTTTTTTCCAAATTTTCCCTTTTTTTTTTGTTACAAACCCCTGGGTTAAAACCCCCTTGAACCCAACCCAACCCAAGGGCCAAAAAAACAAGGTTTCCCAAAACCAAAATTTTAATTTTTTTGGGGAAAACTTTTTGTTGTTTTTTTTGGGAAAAAAAGCCCCCGCCCCGGAAAAGGTTTTTCCTTTTTTCCTTTTTGAAAATTTTTAATTTACTTCCAAACCCAACCAAAAAAAAACCAAAGGGAAAAAAAGGTTTTTTTTGTTTTTTTGGCAAAAAAAAACCCTTAAATTCCCCCTGAAACAGGGTGCCAAAAAACCAAAAGGAAAATATTAAAAAAGATAATTGCTCCCGCCCCATAAAAAATTTAACAACCCCCATGTGGGGGGCCCAATTAAATTTGAAAAAACCCCCAAAAAATTTAATTTTTTTCCTTTTAAGGGTTTTAAAAAACCCATTTTTTGGTTTTAAAATTTTTTTGGCCTTAAAAACTTTTTTTGCCCCTTTTTTTCCCAAATTTCCCCTTTTTTTTGCTTTTTTCACTTATTTTAAAAAACATGCAAAACCTTTAAAACCCTGGACCCAAAGGGCCATGTTTTCCAAAAACCCCAAAAAAAGGTTTTTTTGGGAAACAAAAAAGCTTTAACCCCTTTAAACCAAACCCAAAACCTGAAAACCCAAAAAATAAAACCCCAATACTTTTCCCTTTTGGACCCTTCCCCACCCTTTCCTTTTAAAAATTTCAAAGGATCCCCCCAACAAAGCCTGAACCAAAAAAATCCTCTTGTCCCCAAAAAAACCCAAAAAAAATTTTTTTAAAAAAATTTTCTCTTTTTGCCAAAAAAACTTTTTTTGCAATTTTTCCCTTTTTTTTTTTTTTTTTTCCAAGGGCAAAAAGCTTTTTTTTTCCCCCCCAAATTTCCCCCTCTCTTTTTGGGAAAAAAAAATGGTTGGTTTTTATTTTTTTCCCCCGCCAAACAAATTTTTTAAACCAAGTTTTAACCCCTGTTTGGAAACAGTTCTTTTGGCCCCCTGCCCTTGAACTTTTGGGGCCCCCTTTTAAAAACCAATTAAAAAAAAAACCTTGGGCCTGTTTTGCCCTTAACCAAAGGCCCTTTGGTAACCCTGTGGCCCTTAAAAAAAACCTTCAAAAAAAATGGGGCCCCAAAGGGCAAAAAAATAAAAACCTACTAAAAATCAAAAAATGACCCAAAAACATGCCTAAAAGGGTTTGGGGTAAAAACCCCCCCAAAAACCCTTGCCCCCCCAAAAACCATCAAGGGCCCCCAAACTTTTTTGTTTCCCCTGTTTACACAAATTGTTGCCCCCCAACAACATACCCCTTGGGCCCCCGGATTGGCCTTTTCCCCCAAAAAACCCTTTTTTTGCAGGGTTGGCCAAATGTTTTTGATGTTATAAATTGGCAAAACACATACATTTCCTTTGGCCCCCCCCAAATCCCCGCAGGGGTCACAAGGGTTCCATGTCCCCCTAAAATTTTTTGGCCTAAAAAAGGGTTAATTAACCCCTTTTTTTATGACAAAAAAATACCAACAAAAACATTAAAAAGGTCAATTTTGCATTAAATGAAACAAATTTTCCCAAGGCAAAAGTTTTTCCCCTTTAAAGGTTTAAAGAAAACAAAGGGGGACAAAGGCCCCCAAACCCGACAATTTCCCCCAAAATTCCAAAAAAAACCAAAACCCCTTCCCCACAATTTTGGGTTTTAATTTTAACCAATTTGTCCCCCTTTACATTGACACCACCCAAAAAATTAAATTTGGTGAATTAAACATCCACCCAAAAAAACCAAACCCGGTAAGTGGTCCCAAATTGGTTTTTTTTTGTTTTACCCCTTAAATCCCATTTTCAGGGGGGTGTTTTAAGTGGTTATTTTTAGTTTGGCCCAAAAAGGGAACGGGAATTTGTAATCTTAAATAAATGTTTTAAAACACAATTTTTAATGTTCAGGGTGTACCCTTTTCCTTGGGTAACTTCCCTTTTGTGAGTTTTACTGTTTAACCTGGGCTTCCCCAAAACATTTTTGTCTTCCCAAAAGGGATTTCCAAATTTTAAGGGGGAAAAAACCTGGGAAAAAGCCCCGCCCCCTTTTTGGGGGAAAAGAAAAAGGTTTCCCATCCCATAACCTTTTCCTTTTTTTTGGGGGGGCAAAAAAACCAAAAAAACAAACACCCGCTTTTTTAAGGCCCCAAAAGGGTTTTTCCCCAAAAGGATTTCCCAACAGCAGTGGGATGCCCTGTGGGAGGAACTCTACAGGAGGGTAACTGATGTTGGCAGTCACAATTGCACCTATCAGCAGGTGCACCGACACTGCACTGACCTCATAAGATGGGCAAAACAGCATGCTAATGCAATCACCAGGGAACAAGATGCAACATGTGGGGGGCCACTCACTCAGCCCCCACTCACACGTACCGAGGAGCTACTTGCCAACCTGGGGACACCTGCAGACCTCCATCCACAAGCTTTAGCTGGTGTTGTGGAGGTGGGTGTCTCTCAACCATTGAGCCTGGAGTTGCCTGGTAAGTCACTACTGCACATATAACACAACTATATTTCACATAGTTACATGTGTTTCTGTACAATATGTAATTTAACATCATATGCAAGGCATGTATGCACACATGCCACATGCTATAGTCTGCTACTCTATGTATGCCCAGATGTGCATACTCCATAGTATTGTTTATTGTACTGGCTTATGAGCTAACATGGACATTGCACCCTGTAGCTATCACACAGGTGTGGATAATGATCGCATTGCTGTGACACTCCTGTTTAGGTACCTCTGGCATTTTGCAGTGACAGCAGCTTGTGTCAGGTGAGATTGCTATTATTTACCAGGTTTGATAATGCATGGAACATATTAATTGCATGCTATCTGCCATAACACATGTACACATAATGTATGGTGGTCCTGTTAATGGACACTGGTCAGACCTGCAATGCATCACAGTGTTTACCCATGTGAAACAATTAAAGACTATATGAAATGTCTACACTAAACCTTCCAAACTGTCATTACCAGATGTGTGGACAATTGTGAATACAATGGTGGAGGTGTGTTTCACTGTAGGGACAGGTACTACATATCAGCATTACACATGTTAGGAATGTGAACAGTACTGTACAGAGAGTATATGTATGCACACACTCTAAATGTGTTGGAGCTGGAGTATGACCGGCCCACAGGATACACTCTTGTGGATTATACCCTTGCTATGAATGTCACACAATGTCCTGTGCTATCTGACATGTCCATGACATGTAGTGGGCTGACTGCAACACTGTTCAACTATCCTGCAAAACATGTCTCATCCCATACATACCACCCTTTGTCTGCATAACCCTGTCCTCAGTGGAGCATATGACATATATGGGTGTATGTCATATGGGATAACACTGACATGTGAAATAAGATGGCCATCACAATCACTGGGCAGAACATGTGTACACATGGCCATGGAGGATGGCCAGAGGCATGAAGCAACCCACACAGTAGAAGTGATGCACATCTGTGTACACCCTGTTGTACATTGGCTCAACACAATACAACTATGGCCTTTGTGCAATGGTGATATTACAGATGTGAAACACTAAACATCATACAGGTCTGTGCACAGCTTGTGTAGGCATAACATGAAACCACCACATAACATGTCTTGAACATCTTGAGTGTGTCACAACATGAAAGCATTCACCAATACAGTATCCATATACATACATGTGTTGCACAACATACACATACAACCACATCAGGCTACAGATACAGTACATTCACCTTGCTGGTGTCAGACATCACTGTCATGCCTGCTCCTCATGTGTGTGAGGTACACAGATGGCATGTGGGACACTGAGTACTGCTAAGTTAGCCATGTATGGGTATAGTTGCCAGGCATCAGTAATATGGTTGCAGATGTGCAGGGGTGTCATCCGTATACCCATCTGTGACCTGTGTCACACATTCCACATTAGGGTTTAGTGTGTATACACCTCAGTGACATGGGTCACATTCCAAATTAGATATGTATTGTATGTGAACATAGTCATGGCTATGAACTGTGTCAGTAGCTCACACTGTATAACAATTGTGAAGCCACATGATGCCCTGCAATGGCTATGCACATCAGCTGAATGTGCAGTATGTCTCTGCCTATTTGTAAGGTGGACAGACAACATTGCATCAGCTGAAAGCCCATGTTAGTATAACACGTGCCTGCATTGGGACACCATTATCATACTGTAGATTGTCAAAGACACCATAGTGTTACACATGTGTGCATGTCATTCAACATGTCAGCAGAAGACGTCATACTACATGTGATTGGCAAGGTCATACATCACACAGCAGGCCAGTGTACTGTAAACCTGAGTGGTTTGTGACACCATTGCAAAGTAGGGACAGCCATGTCAAACATGTGTGTACAGCCACATGCACAATGTCTAGACTCAACTCAGGGGTAGGCGGAATAATGCTGAACAGACATATACTGCTTTGGGGAGATATGCAAGCTAGGGCTCAGGCAAACATAGTATGCAGTTACTGCTCATGCCCTCACACATAGGGGTGTGACCAAAACAAAGCATCAGTGGCAGATGTACAAAGGTCAGCGATGGTCTGTTAACATGTGGTGTATGTTGCACACACCATGGCAGTGCGGTGCAATAGTGCAAAGTGCTTGCATTGTGTTGCAGGTATGGGTCATAGGCTACTAACACAAATGGTGCAATACAGGTATGTATGCTAACCGCCACTATAATCGTGTAAGGTGCATGCCATCTGCTATAACACATGCATGCTGTTGTGTGCAACTCAGGGATGTATGATAACTACCACTATAATAATTGTCTAAGCTGATACTATAATTGTCTAAGCTGTACGCCATCTGCCATATCACCTGCATGCAGTGTGTGTGTGTGTGTGTGTGTGTGTGTGTGTGTGTGTGTGTGTGTGTGTGTGTGTGTGTGTGTGTGTATGTGTGTGTGTCTGTGTGTGTGCCTCTGTGTATGTCTGTGTGTGTATGTCTGTGTGTCTGTCTGCGTGTGTGTCTGTATTTTTCTCTGTGTGTGTCTGTGTCTGTGTGTGTGTCTGTGTCTGTGTGTGTGTCTCTGTCTGTCTGTCTGTGTATCTCTGTCTGTCTGTGTGTCTCTGTCTGTCTGTGTGTCTGGTATAACTTGTAATGTGCAGTTCTTGTCTTCCCCTCACAGGTGTTGATGTAGGTGCATTGCCCTCCTGCAGTCCATCTGATGTTAGTGTCCCCACAGACTCTAGCAGTGATGATGATAGTATGATTGAGGCACAGGCAGGGTTGTCAGGGGCTGAATCTGTGCCATTGGTTGCCATGCCACCTGTCTCCCCCTCATCCTCGCACACAGTTCCCCTGCCTACACATACCCCATCACCACTGGCCATAGAGGAAGGACAGTTGTTGGGTGGTAGCATGGAATAGGGAAGTGTGGAGACTATGGAAGGTGTGCCTTCACACTATGATCCCAGTCAACTGACTGGTGATGTCCCACACAGGCATGTGCCCAGAGCTGCTTGTAGGAGGACCACTGGCCAACATGCCTCTATGAGACAAAGTACATCAGCTGTAGTCACCAGACACATGTTTTGGGCTGTAATGGAGGTACAGGCATGTGCTGAATGGCACAACAGAGAAGGTCTGAGGCTTCAGAGGGCTGCTGTCCATTCATTAAGTGACAACATCCAGGCACTTGCAAATGCTCACCATCATCTTGCAGATGTTTTGGATAGATGATTGGGTAACATGGTGGGAGCCCTTGACCGTGGCATGTCAATCCTTGAGCATGGAATGTCTGTGCTGGAACATCTGGTGGGAGTGAGGCATGAGGCACGTGGACGTAGGTCAGCTACATCACCTGTTGAAGGTCTAAGTGAACATGCTACTTTTTCTAAGATTGTTTCCTGCCTTTACTGTGGGTAGTGTAGCCTGGATATAGATTTGCTGTGTCCAAGACTATTTGTAGGCTTCTAGGGCCCAAGCCTTTCTGTGTTGGAGGGAAGCCTTCTAACTTAATTTTGTTTCTTAGAACTAGCCAGTTTTTTGTTTCAGCACCTGTTCAGAACTTATTGTAAGCACTAAATAAGCTACAAATTACTTTCTTCACTGTCTATAGGAAAACAGTTTCTAGTACTTAACAAATAAGCACCTATCCAGGCATGTCTAAGGCTCAGCCCCCGGTGTTTTCTCCTGTCTACCTGATGAATCTGGGCATCTTGGGGCAATACAGTAATTGCCTCAGGTACACAGACAACCCTCTCCTCCTACCACCCAACACTACAACCTGTGAGAGATGCACTTATATAGCCAAACTGGAAGCAAAGCTCTCTTCACCCAAGACTGGACTAGACAGTCAAGAGGAGAAGGTAAACACTTGCACCACACCACACTCAGCACATAGTCCATCAAAACCTACACCACCAAAACACACACATAGAAACACAAAACACACACCTACATTTGCGGAAGCTCTCAGTAAAAACCTGCCCAAGCAACAGGGACATCCAAAGCAGAAACACAAGCAACCTCCACCCCCCAAAACAACCCAAATGACACATAGCCCACAAACTCAGTGTGCTACTCAACCACAGCCCATAAGGCAAAACAATGTACCCAACACTCTAGTCATAGGTGACTCTATAGTCAGGCATACTGATGTTCCACTCACCAGGCTAAACAAGGAGAAAGTTACTGTCAGCTGCCTGTTGGGCACAAGGATCTGCCACATAATGCATGCACTCAGGTCACTCCACAAGTACAAATATGACTCTGTCATTGTCCATGTTGGTGTGAATGACCTGAGATGTTCCTCCTTTGGACTACATGAAAAGGGACATGGAGGAGCTGTCTGATCTTGTAGCCCAGGCAGTTATGACCCTAGCCCTGAGTAGCATCCTGCCATCTCCCAGAATGATACCACAGTACAAGGACAAAATAATTGACTTCAACAATTGGCTAAGCTTCTGGTATCATTCTAAGGGGATCTAGTATCTGTCTGCCTGGGATGACATGATCGACAAGCCACGATGCTTTGCCAGAGATGGCCTGCACCTGCCACCACTGGGATTCCGGATACTGGCTAAGGCTCTAGCCACCCCTATAGTGCCTTTTTTAGGCAAGGTTCAAATGACAAATTCACCACCCTAACAGGTTCAGGAAAGAAGAATCTGGGGGTATTGCTACTCAATGCTAGAAGTCTAAACCTCAAAATGCACTCTTTTGAGGCACTCCTTAAAATGGAGAACATCGACATCTGGTGCAGTGACAGAGACCTGGTTCAAGGCTCCAGAGAGTACCCCTGCATTACCAGTCTATAATTCATACCACATCTTTCGGCCACCTAACCTGGACCGAAACACTAAAGGTGGAGGTGTGTCCATATTCATTAAGGATATCCACACCTCAAGGCTAGCTGCTCAGCATAATGCATCCGAGATTATCCAAGTACAACTAACTCTGGGCAAGACCGCAATCCAAATTGTAGCTTGCTACAGATCCCCCACCATGCCCCAGGATTCCCGCTCCTCATTTCTTAATACACTGGAAAATATTAGGGTACAACCTAACACCCTAATAATGGGTGATTACAACTACCCTACCATTAACTGGGAAAACTACTCATGTACCAACTCTTGTGCTCAACATTTTCTGGAATTCATAAATTCCAATGCCATGGATCAACTTACCCACAACCCCACCAGGGGCAGCAATATCCTAGACCTGGTTATTAACAACATGGGCAACCGGTGCTCCATACCAGAGGTCAATTCCTCCGTCAGATCCGACCATAAGCTAATCACCCTAGACATCCACATCCCTCCCCCACCCCCCATTAGGGAAACCACAGTAAAAAATGTCTCCAAAGCCAACTTCACACTTCTTAAGACAGAAGTGGCAAACTTCACGACACCCATGCTGATGGGCAATAGAGGTATGACTGCTGAATCCTACACAGATGCACTTTATAAGCACTTACATGAGCGCATGGATCGTGCAATCCCTAACAGAACCAAGATGCTATCCTCCAAAAAAAGGAAGCCAATCTGGTGGTCCCCTACCATAAACAAACTCTACAACAGAAGAAAGAAACTGTTGCAATAAAGAGTAAAATCCCATGATTGGAGAAACTCCCTGGTCAGCTTCAATAAGAAGCTGAGATCCCTCATAAAATCCTCCAAAGCTAGTTATGAAAACAAAATTGCCAATGACTCTAAAGACAACCACAAAGCATTCTATAGCTATGTCAAGAATCTCAATGGCAACACTCAGATCTGCTCTGAGTTACAGCACAATGGCACTAAATATACAGAACCAACGGATATTGCCAACATCCTGGCAGATAGATTCAATGCTAACTTTACCCCTCCGCCATCCCCTAAAGGGCCCATCTCTATACCAGAAGAATACAAAGCTCCTGTAATCACGGCTGCACAGGTAAAAAGCACACTATCCAAAGCCAAGAATACAACATCCATGGGACCTGACGACATCCCAGGCTGTGTTCTACATGAACTACAGAATGAACTGGTACCCCACCTAAGTACCATGTTCAATCATAGCCTCACCTCAGGCTATGTACGCACTGAATGGCACACAGCGACAGTTATCTCACTCAACAAAGGGGGAGCCACCACAGACCCCGGAAACTACCGCCCCATTAGCCTAATGAGCCTGGTCTGCAAGGCTATGGAGCATATCATCATGGAACTTATAAACAATGACATTGGTAATCTCCAAACTCAGGACTCCACCCAGTTTGGGTTTGTAAAAGGCAGATCATGTCTCCTAAACCTGACAGACTTCTTTGAAGCAGTCACCAAAGCCGTAGATGAGAGTAAGGTAGTTCACACAGCCTATCTAGATCTCGCCAAGGCTTTTGACACCATCCCCCACTCTGGAATTATAGATAAACTCACTAAACTAGGTATAAATCCCTATGTCACAAGATGGGTTGCCAACTGGCTCATTGACAGAACCCACACTGTGAAAGTAGCAGACTCCAAATCCAGCTTCAGACCAGTGACAAATGGAGTACCACAGGGTTCAGTCCTGGGTCCTCTCCTGTTTGGTATCTACTTCTCTGAAGTACAGGCCAACACAGAAGGTCTTTGGCTAATGAAGTTCGCAGATGACTGCAAACTAGGAGCCATAATCAAAACTCCAAATGATGTGGACATCCTACAAAAGGGCCTTGCTGAGACAGATGCCTGGTGTCAAAGTCATGGCCTCAAGCTCAATGCCAAAAAGTGCATTGTCATTCCATTTGGTAAAAACTCAGTACCCATGAACTACCACATAGGTGGTAGTCTACTTAATGCTGAAAGTGTGATAAGAGACCTTGGTACACAGGTGGACAGTAGTCTCTCCTTTGATAATCACATCACCACAGTAGTCAGGAAATCCTTCTATGTGGCACACCTCATCACAAAAGGTTTCTCATCCAGGAAAAAAAAGGTAATTGTTCCCCTCTACTCATCACTCATTAGACCCATTATAGAGTACAATGCCCCTTTTGGTATGTACCTCACAAGACATCTACAACAACTGGAAAGGCCACAGAAATACCTCACAAAGAGGATTACCAGCCTCAAAGAGATGCCCTATGCAGACCGTCTCAAAAAACTGCAGCTTTACTCCATTGCATATCACCTACTCAGAGGCGATCTCTGCCTAACACACAAAGCTATAACAATCACAGAGCTTTTAGACATGCTCCACTTAAAGAAATCCCAATCCCTAAGAGCTACACACTCTAGAGACCTAAACCTCATCACCACAATAAACAGAACATGCTGGAGGGATAGATTCCTGTCCCAGAGACTTCCCATACTCTGGAACCAACTACCTATCTATATCAAACAAAGCTCCTCATTAGCACTGTTCAAGAAAAATCTTGATGATTGGATGGGAGATAGGAAATTCACCCCGGGGATCACTTCTGTGGCTCTGCTCAACAGTGGCACAGGAAAATAATTTTCTTTTGTGGCGAAAGCCAGGGTACCTTTGACTAGGCTTATATAGGCTCTAGGGCCAATAGCCTAGTACCTACCTATGAACCTATGAACATGACCACTCCCATAGTGGCGGTAGCAGCAGCAGTGCAGCTGGTGCTGTGCAGGCCACACCAGAACACAGCAGGCCATGTGCATGTGGTCCTGGATGGTCCCAACAGGGACATGATTCCAGTGGACGTGTCATCATACAGTACCCAATCTGGATCTATGCCTGGTAATGCCCATGCAACCCCTGGCAGGCGCAGGTCACGTAGCTGTGGCCGGACACCGTGAACTCTGAAACCTGCCTTGTAAGGTTTGCAGCTGTCAATAATACCCCTGTGTAGGCCAGCCCCATACCAGACCTGTGTGCATACATACACACACACCAGAAACAAATGTAGGGCACCTCAACACACAAATGCATAACATCCATGCACGCCTAATGATATCACAGGCCCTAACACTTACACATGATGTCATCCAATGGTGCAGCCTAGGCCTCTGGAAAACATTATCACCCTGTGCATATGATGATGC
This sequence comes from Protopterus annectens, assembly GCF_019279795.1. Taxonomy (NCBI): domain Eukaryota; kingdom Metazoa; phylum Chordata; order Ceratodontiformes; family Protopteridae; genus Protopterus; species Protopterus annectens. The sequence continues at coordinate 428,984,293 of NC_056742.1, read as the reverse complement.
CTGTGTCACATCCCTGTCATCCACATCATCGGTGCAGGGACATGCTCATATGGTCTGATGCACAGGGTGTACATACTACATAGACAATTGTAGATTAATATTGTTGAGTAGTGTTGACAGGCGGCAGACATGCCATGTATTACAGTTTTAGAATGCATTTTGTACGTTTGACAGTGTGCATCATGTGTAACGACACTAACAGCATGTTGATCTTGACGGTCTGCCTTCCTCTTTCAGGTGTAGTTGCATGTGCCAGGGGAGTTCGGTGTTTGCTTTTAGTGTCCCATATGTACATGTTGACTACCCACAAGTCAGTTTGATAATACCTGCATGCACTTTGTAGCTTCAACATCACAGTTATATTCTCCCATGTTTCAAATATGTTTACTGTTCTAATGATCCAAGAGCATGATAGCTGTGTAGTAAGCTACTGTGTTCAGAGCCATCACATCCATAGTGGGTGACATCACAGGTATAGTTACCTGGAGCGGGATGGAGGTAAAAGAGTGGTATGCTGGATGACAAGGGTAAAGGCCAGTGGAAATAGTGGCTTCTCATTGGGAAGCAGTAATACCCACTGCCATGGCAACATGCACACACAGACACACCCATACACTCAGGGAATTATAGACACAGTAACACACACTCTGACACACACACAGTTGCCAGTGTTCGGATGACAACCCCTGCCTATGTGCATATCATCATTATAGTATTATGCAATTACAAGACACTCCACAGAGATTACACATGTACAGGTAGTCGGAATGGCCTAAGATCGAGTACATCAACAGTGATACAACAGTGCAGTGAGTGTATGTGGGGAGGGGGGGTCAATCAGTAGGCTATGTAACAATAGGTCACACCCCAGGATGTACATGTTAACAGGCAGTTAGAATGCCAGTCTATGATTGATGATATCAACAAGGATGCTAGATCACATTGAGTGGATGGGGGAGGGAGCATTTACATTTCACTATGGTAAAATACAGCTTCACTCCAGGGACCAGACAGCCATACACACATACACACACACACACACACACACACACACACACACACACACACACACACACACACACACTGTGGCATTTACAAAGATATACACCTATGTCACACACATACAGGCACTTTACATGTGTGAGGTTCAACCACCTGCCTATGCCTTTCTTTCTACACTTCACTCTGTACTAGTGTCAACAACAGTGTTCAGGAGAGTGAAAACTTGTGGGATGTATTCCCAACCATACATGACATATATGGACACACACACACCCACAAGTGCCAGTACTGTGAATCAAACACTTGCCAATCTCATGATAGGTATAACAAAAGTACAGCACTATTGTATCTGGTACAAAATTTACTGACTCTTTCCTTTGCCAATTGTGCTGATATATGCACAATATATGCACAGGGGAGGTATTACTATTACAGGTGTCATGAGGTTTGCCTTCAGTGTCACCCTTACAGCATTCCACACTGTCTGTCTTCCACTTCAATTAACAAAACCTGACCTTAGAAGTTACACAGGTTATTGTAGGAATGGTTGTAACACGCCAGTGAGCTGTCCTCAGTAATCATTCATCTGCAAAGAAGCCCTACCACTTAGTAGTCATGTCCAAACATCTGTCCATACCTCATGCACGGCTTACTGTAGTTAGAGCATATCACCATATACAGTTGGCAATGTTGAGGCTGCATAGCAACAGCATGATGTACTAAGACAACAGTCACCTTCAGACATCAGACACTGCACACACATGGAATCGACACAAACATCAATACATGTACACATATGCGGTTTACATCAGTAAGTGCACTAGCAGGTCAAGAGGATACATTCCACACCTTCCCCACACCATGTGTGAAACATAGCCGAGCACTACACCATAATGGATGTTGTATTCATGTACTAGTAGGACACCACCACCTTCACCGAGTAGCCAAGTGTACATATATGACAACAGCACATATCAGCAAGATACACACAGCATTATTTCATGTCATGCTCCTACAAACTGTTACTTGACAGTGCCATGATGGTCAACAGTGAGCACATCATATTTGCCACACACCTCATGTTTACTGGAAGAGTCCCAGCAATGTGCTCTGTTAGAGTGAGGCAGTACACTCATTCAAGCATGTGCAAGGTCTGTGGCTTGTAAACATCTCACCCCAGCATGTACTGGCTATTGTGGTACTAAGGCTAATGTCCAGACAGCACACAGCATGCATGGCTTGCAATTGTTGACATGGGGTATATGTAGGAGCTGTGGCTACACATGGCTGTACATGTCATGAACATATCACCTGTGACTACACAGGAACATACAGAGCAGAGCTGGATTTCCCTACATCTGTCAATACAGGCCTTGTGTAGGTCCTATGATCCTGTTATTTGTGTAAGTTTGTAGGCATTGCATTAGGTGGACATGTCTAATGACATACATGTCACATGGGGTGTTGTATGATATGAAAGGTGTCATGGGTGACCAGTGGAGAGGGAATATCACCTCTGTTAACATATATATCAAACCTTATGTATTGTTAGCATGCTATCTGCCATCTGCATGTGTGTAATGACTGTAGCCACCTGTATGTAGAAAGGATAATGAAAGCTATGGTAATGTTATTTATGTTGTATGAGTGTGGGATGTACATATCCAGAGCAGGTACAGTTAGGTCATATCCAACCATGAGGGTGTTGTTTACTGGTGTACAGCAACAGTCAACCATGTTAATGCTGACAATATCTGAAGGACCCTGGTATGTGTACAACTGAGCTGGTTACAAACAGTGGTATTATTGCATTGCATAACACATTATGCAGCTGTGTCTGTACATGGGTACTTTGCACAGTTGATGTAGGCCTAGGTACAGTCCACCAATCGAGGGTTATCTGGTGGTCAACCATACTATATCATACCACATATGGATGTGTGTTGGTAGTCTGGGGACAAGGTGGTGGATGTATATGAGGATACAACCTAGAATGTAGCATTTGCCACTGTCACCTGTACCTGACTCTTCTGTGATACGTTATGTCAGAGTAGTGGTCTTTACATGTGAGTACTCTTTATGAATATGTGTACACCACCTCCTGGAATGGTCCATACCACTATTATGGCCCACATGTCTGGATCTGAGTTATATGATGGTAGTGCAATTGTGGACTACAGAGCCTTTAGTCAGGTATTCCTCACTGTACAGATGTCAGTATTCCCCATTGTAGGTTCTACATTGAGCAAATGGATTACTAAAGCCACACATCTAGCAATGGTTAGCATAAGCATCCAATGCAATTGATTTGTAGGTGTCAGAGTGTTACTTCTGGGTGTAAGGCATTTGCCTTGGAATGCAGCTATATAGGTAAATGTGACCTAGGTATTATTCACACACACTTGAAACATGGATGCATGTGCTCTGTGTTGAAGGCTTGTCATTCAGTCATATATCATACCATAGGATTGATCTATTTTTGCTAGATGCTTTGTTTTAGGGGACTTTAAACCCTGATAAGTTTAATTTTTTGAATGTGGAGCACCTAGTCACAACAGTGGTATTTGGGATTCCCAAAATCCACAAAAACTTGAATGATACCCCATTTAGAGCTGTTGTTTCTAGTAGAGGTTCCAAGACTGAACCTATTGCTGCTTTTGTAGACAAAGGAATCCAGCGTGTAGTGGCTGGGGTTCCACATATCTTAAAAGATTTGTGGCATTGTCTTGAAAGACTGTCCACACTTAATGGTGAAGATTTAGATTGGACATATTTAACTATAGATGTGGTCAATCTATTTACAGCTATACCACAACATGACAATATAAATTATTTTACACAAAGTTTGGTAAAAAGTGGCCAACTAACAAGTGACAAAATAAATCTGATAGTAGCATTAATGGAAACAGTGCTCAAAAATAACTGTTTGTCATTTGAGGGGGAAATCTATCATAGGTTTCTGGAGTGGCAATGGGAGCAAAATGTGCCCCCAGTTTTGCCAACTTGGTCCTACTCCACTAGGAAGATGAATTTGCATTTCATTCACCTTACAGAGATAAGATTGTTCTTTACAATCATTTTCTGGATGATGTTTTGGTACTGTGGAGAGGCAACAGTGTTGAAGCGGCAAATGTTGTGGAATATCTTAATAGTACCACTACTTTTTTTAATTCACAAGTAAATGGGATAGCCAAATGATAGAATTTCTTGATATCAAGTTAAGTAAAACTGCACAAGGATTACAGAGTAATATTTATAGAAAAGAGACCTATAGTAACTCATTGCTCCATTTCAATAGTTGCCATCCCCATCAATGTAGGGGTATTGTAAAGGGGCAAATTGTAAGGTTGTCACGTCTTATCAGTGACAGAGAAGTTTGTAAAGAAGAGTTACATACATTGATTGGGATGTTCCTAGATAGGGGTTACTCCTTAAAAATATTGATAAAAATGCATAATGAAGTAATTGCTAAAAGGGAGACTAATTTTCCACCCATATTAAAAGGAAGAAGTATAGAAGTAGGAAACAGAAGTCATATGGACAACTTTGATTCCAGGGTTTTGATTTGAAATATAATTGTCAAACAAATGATATAGTGGACACTATTAGGACTTTATGGGATATAAGTTTTGATAGTGAACTTAAAAGCAATCTGGGTGTGTATCCCAGGATTGTATTTTCAAGAGGAAAAAATCTAAAAGAATATTTGGAGGGGTTGAGGCCTTGAAACAACATCTCTTCTACAATTATAAATGTGGGACTTGTAAGTCCTGCAGATTCATCAATGATGGACCCTATGTTAGTGTCCCGAGTTATAACAGGAGCATTAAATGTCCAGGTAGGTACAATTGTAACACCTCCAAAGAGGTTTACCTAGCTACGTGTATGTCCTGCACTAGATTTTATGTAGGAAAGACTACACGTAGGTTGAGGGAACAGATAGTAGAGCACCTAAGAGCAATAAGGATTAAATACCCCCACAATGCTTTATATATGCACAGTACTAAGTGCATACATTTCAAGAATTTTTTTTTTTTGTGATTGATAAGGTTTTTCAAAATGGCAGAGATGGTGATGCCAAATTGGAAGTTGAATTCTTAGAGTATCAGTGGCAAGTGATTTTAGATGCAACAACATCACCTAGTTTAAATAAACATATATCTTTAGGACCAATATTGAGATTAAGAGCTGCTAAAATTTAAATATGTAATTTATGTTCATTTTTCATATAAATATTTTACAACAAACAATTAATTTTAATTTTTAGTAAAAGTTTTTATATTATAGACATTAGGTTTATTTGTTTATGGGACAGGGTCATATCCTGGTTGAATATGATGTATGAAGTGTGTTTTGCTTTAAGAAAAGTGTGATTATATTAATTTATGCTTGATTGATTAATTGATATGTGTATTTAATGAGTTGTTTTGTGGTTACTACTCACTCTGAAGATGCCATTTGTATGGTGAAAGCGCTTAGTGTGTGTAGCTGGATTAAAGAAGCTGTTGGATTTGTACTCTGTTTCGTGTTTCCTTCCACATTTTACAAGTGACCTACCCATTGGGTAAATGTTTCAATTTATGACAGCCCAGAATTACAGACACTGGACAACCTCATAATAACAACAGGACATTGGCTCATTGTTTTGGTATAGCAGTTGCCATTCATACCATGACATCACTATGAGTGGCAGTAATGCCCTTGGCAGCAAATGCCTCATGTACAGTGATGGACAGCAGCAGAAATTGTGTATATGATCAATGTGAGATACACGTAGGGTAGCAGTCCTGCTAATAATGACAACTACTAACACAGCCAGGAGAGGTCATCTTGACACCTGCACCTCAGTTCCATTACACAATGTGGCTCACACATTATGCTTGCACATGTCACTGTTCCACGTATAATGCCACTGTCCACAACCTGCTATTAATGTATGCCTTTCAGGGCAGCAAGGTATGTGACACATGCTGTAGGTAGCATCTGCCTGTGTGTCCCAGGTAACCTATTGTCTGTCACGTCCACACGTGCAGGAATGTGTATACTTAACATATATATGTCAGTATGTCATGTACATGTATGCATGTGTATCACACAGCACAGACACAGATATATAATTTATGGGCCACATACAGGTATCAGGTAGTAAACCAGTATGATGTGCATATATACTGACAGGTAAGATGTACATAGCTGTAAACCTGTGTGTTTACAGTAGGAGTCCATTACAATGTGTTCTGTACATGTAAGTGTATGAGTATGCACACTATGGCCTTCTGTGTATAGAATCTGAGTGCATCCCAAACAGCCCTGTGCTACTAAGTGTATGAGCGTACCCACTGTTACCTTGTGTAATTTGAGTCAGTGCATCCAACAAGCCCTTTGTTACTAAGTGTATGAGCATGCCAAGTATAACCTTGTGTAATTGTAGTCATAGCGCATCCCAAATGGTGCTGTGCTACTAAGTGTATGAGCATGCCCACTACAACCCTGTATAGTGATAGTAGTTGCCCAGCCCACAAATGGCCATACTCCAGTTCAGGTTCCTGTTGTGCTACAACTATACCTCTCAGGCCTACCTGCAGATGATGTGTCTTGTTTGTGTATACAGGTTGTGATGGACACCTACTTTAAATACACAGGTTTACAGCTATGTACTTCGTGACTGTCAGTCTCCCTGTTGTTGCCCTCAATCTTAGAAGAGCAGACTGACTGCCTTGGAATGTGCAATCTTTGTGGCGCATCTCGTAACTGTGTAGTACTGTAATAGTGATCTGTAGATGGCAGGAGTTCTGATCCTACCACTGGCAACTGTGTGTATGTGTTTGTGTGTGTGTCAGCAAATGGCTGAGTGTGTTTGTGTGTATCAACAAATGCCTGTGTGCATGTGTCAACAAATGGCTGAGTGTGGTTGTGTGTGTATTTGTGTCTGCATCCTGTCATGACAGTGGGTTTTGCTGCATTCCAAAGAGATACCTCTTTTGCACTGGCCTTTATCCTTGTCAGCTGCTAAACCTCTCTCTTCCCCCCTCCCCACTGCAAGTAATCAGTCCTATGATGTCACCCAGATCAGAAGTGTATGTGTTCTGGGGCACATACCCCTACTGCATACCACTGTACTAGTTACCTTTACATAGGCAAGATGTGTATGCACAATACTGGTAAGAGTGTGTGTGTTTGTGTGTGTGACTACCCTGTAGCCAGGCATACACATGTGTAATGACTTTTAGCACACCATGGTAGCCATATGTGGTAACCGGTGTCTACAAAGTATTACATAGTTAGGAATGGTAAAGAATACAGAGTCAAGCATGACTACAGTTGGGTATGTTATTTTCCTGTGCCACTGTCGAGCAGTGACACAGAAGTGGTCACTGGGGTGTAAGTCCATACCCATCATTCCCCCACCCTAACTCCACAATTCCCGGGATAGATTACATTTGCCATCATTCCCCCAAACTCCACATACACAACAACCATCCCTTCTCTGGTGAACTGCTTAAGATTTAAATGTTATAACACAAAAGATGCCTCTGTTTTGTGTACACGTTGGTTCCTTTGGAACCCTTCTGTGTCAAAAAGGGTGTTCAGATGTGTGTATACATATATATATGGTTATAGCTGTGTCTGTGTATATGCATATATATATATATATATATATATATATATATATATATATATATATATATATATATATATACATGTGTGTGTGTGTGTACACATCCCGTAGGTGCATATATATGTCAGTAACCACATCAGGGACACATTAAATTATTAGTGCTATTAACCTGTCACATTGACAGACTCAGAGCATATGAATTCATATATATTTTCTGAAATAAATGATGTTTATAACTCTTAATTGTTGTCATTATTCATTACATGTAATTCACCACCTTTCATCCAAAAGTCACTAGTTTTAGAAGGGATTAAGTGAGACAGAGCTAGAATTTGACTCGAAATCAGGGACATCCCTGGAAATCGGGGACAGTTCAAAGGTATGGTCCCTATTTGTTCCCCCAATGGTTTATGTCCTGTCCAATGAATTTGCTCTTAGGGGTTGGAGGTATGGGCATCAGCTATGCCCATTTTGGAATATTACTTACATCCCCAGGGTGGTCCTAATACGACTGCGATAGCCAACACCTGCACGCCTAGGCCCATAATTGCGTACCCATAGTTCCTCCACCTGCCCCTCCTCTACAGCACTCATCCTTACTATGAGTGCAGGTGGGGTGTAAATACACCACTACACACTGCCCACTTTCTGCATGTCAGGACACATGTCGTGCATTATGTCGACCCATAAGTTATCAGGCTTGCACAACCTACTGGTCCACGTACGTCTACAGCCTGGTTTGATGAATCATTACTGGGAGTGACTCCGATGAGCATTCATTTTTGGGTGTCCCACAAGGTGGTCTGGGAAACAGTGGTGTGTTTACTTTTATTGTGTGTATGTATGTCTCACCGGCCTAGCTGGGGGGGGGGGGGTTGCTGCTATGTGTTACACATTTGTTTATTGGACCCCTCACCCCCATATGCACAGCCCGTGAACATATGTAATTCGTAACTACTGTATCATATCCTAGCAATATACATGTGCATATTTACAGTCGTATATATATATATATATATATATATATATATATATATATATATATATATATATATATATATATATATATACATATACATTACTATATACAGATATATCTGTATATGTATGCATACATGTATATATTTATATATATATATATATATATATATATATATATATATATATATATATATATATATATATATATATATATATATCCAACAACATATGGGTTTATGGGTGTCTGCATATGTATATATTTATATGTGGGCATGTATATGTATTCTGTCTCTGTATGTATACATTTGTACTATGTAGAGGGAGAGGCTTATCTCTATGTCACTATGGGTAGAAATACACACACATACCCTACATATATACATCTACATCTGGTTATTCCGTTCCTTGCCATATAAATTACACTTTGCTGCAGTGGGACTCGTAGTGGGTTTGACTGCTTGTTGGGCGATGCCTCTGCC
>NC_056742.1:428880212-428972712 GCF_019279795.1 Protopterus annectens | reverse complement strand
CTTCATTATATCCTTACTCCCGTTAACATAACACTACAATAAATTAATAATAATACTATGTGCTAATGCACATGTTACAAATAAGAGCCTAATTATGTACATGTTCGACGTATTTCTTTTACAAATAGACCAGTTTAGTTATTGGCGTTGCCGTAACAGGCAGATTATAGGAATGATTCCATGTGTGGGAAAGTCCTCACATTTGATTTTTTTCAAATCATTGACTTCGGACATTGTACACACTTCTGCATTTTAGCAGTTTCGTCCCTTCCCTGTTATGCACAACCTATTATTCTACCTACTGTCAAGGTTTGTAAGGGCACATTCATGTTATTTATGTCTGCAAATGGAATGAATGTGTTACAGAGAATGTACTTCTACATATAGATGTCTGCATGTGTGTATGCATATATACTTATAACGAGCTCGCTGATCTCCACGGGGTGGTCCAATTAGAAACAGTCCATCCAACCCTGCATGCCTGGCTCCATAATTTTATACCCATAGTTCCTCAACCCCACCCGAGTTCAACATACATGCATACCATCCATTGTCCAGTTGTTATCGCAGCCATGACACACCTCCACACATTGCCCTCTCCCGAGCGTTAGGGGCCTTACACGTATGTTGTCCCAACCCATGTATTCTCAGGCTCTCCCACCATTTAGTCCTTGAACATACCTGCCCTTGATTGTGTAATGGTTGGATGGCCAAATAGCCTATCAATTTTTGGGGAGTCCCACTAGGGACTACCTTCTCTGTGTAAAGTAGACTTAGCAGATCAACAGTGTTACTGCCACTGGTAATATCCTGCCTGTGGTGTGAGTAGCAGTGCTTTGTTCACTCCTGTCCAGTTTGATATGACATAAGCTAACAGTGCTATATAATACTGGGGTTGCTGTTGATTCCCTTCTCATTCCTTTTGTATGCTTTATTGTTACATCATTCTTTCTTCATATATATATATATATATATATATATATATATATATATATATATATATATATATATATATATATATATATATATATATATATATATACATATATATATATATATATATATATATATATATATATATATATATATACATACATATATATATATATATATATATATGATGCTGGGCACTGCTTAGACCTGCGCAAGCGCACTCAGACTTGCTTACTGGTACTTACAAATGTTTACTGCTGCTTATTTATGCTTACACCTGCTTACTAATTCCTTATTCATTATGACAGTGCCACTTTGATTGAATGATATTTAAGTTAAATATCTCATGTAATATTCTTATGTCGGTTTTACAGCAAAACGACATTCATTCCACATGGAAAATGATATGTGTTATTGTTGGGCGCGAACTGTGAATGCCTGTTCATTAGGCGGATGCTCTGAACACTACACTATTTACATTTATGTTGTTTCAGCATTTTTTTCTCTATTTGAATGAATTTGATGTGTAATCTACGCTCGGCGGAGGGCAGTGATGCCCAAACACGCTGCGCTTTGCTTACACCTTTGATATTGCAGCAATTCAAATGTATAATAGGGACACGGGGAATCTAATTGTGAAAGTTCTAGGGACAGAGCTCAACATTCCACTACATGCTTGTGTGTTTACTACTTCGATTCTATTTCAATGCTCGTGGACACTCTTGTATGCTAAGCATACATTTCGGTATCCACAGACACTGAATTACAGTCGTACTATTAGAGGCTGGCTCTACTAGTAGGCATAGTAGGTTTTGCAACTGTCGGGGCATGTTTACACCTCTGTAGAGCACTTGTACATGCCCCCTGCACTCGCACATGTTTCCTGTGCACATTGAGGGTGCGGCGGCACACCCTCATACATATTCATATGGCGCTGCTGCACCATCTGTAGTGAGGACGCTCGTCACAAGGCTAAAACCGTTCTTGCACTGAGCTTCTTGAATCCAGGGGACTATTTCTTACAAAAAATACCTGTAATTCAGTTTAATAGGCATTAAAATTTTGAAACATGATATACAAGCAGCTTTGTGGGGAAAAAAAACATATGAATATAAATCCTATAATCTAACATAAACTTTTCTGCTGATTTAATATGAGAATATCCAAATCATATTATATAAATCATAGATTAAAGCAAGAGTGCTCAGTATCTGTGGGTTTTTCTTTTGTTAGTAATATAAGAATTTGTAAAAAAGGTCTGGATGGAGCTATAATCAATTTCTTTGCAAGGAGGAGGTGCAGTCTGTTATAGATTATTTACAGATGACTGCATCTTGATGGCAAAAAGATAGATAGTGTTACTCCAAAAATAATGTGCACCTTTGAGAACTGTTCTCAGTTTTCAAGCTTAACTTGTAATGTCTAGACAGCTTATCTAGTTTACCTAGGTGAAGACATAAACAAAGAGTCACGTATGTAAATTCAAGACAGTAATCGTCCAATTTATCTCAGTGTAAAGTTAGGTTGATGAGCATAATAAGCAAAAACTTAGACAATCTAAAAAAGTGATGAGTATATTAAGTAAATGAAGTAAGAAGGTTAATACACTAAAAAGCAGACACTATAATTAAAATGATGGTTTAATCCATCACATTATATTTGCATATATATACAGAGGCATATATCTGTCTCTCTCTATACATATATATCTATCTAGTTTTATATATATATATATATATATATATATATATATATATATATATAAAATCTATGGGTCCCCTTTACATGGTCGAGTTTTCAGAAAGTTGACTTTCGTATGGTCGAGACCATATGATTGACTTTCGAAAAGCTGACCATGGGGAACCGCTATCTCCGTACAGTGCGGAATGGGAAAATTTCCTCTTCCACACTGTAGTGCAATCTCATAGTTGGTATATTTAAGTTACAGGGGGCATAGGGGGTGGAGCCCCCCATGGGGGGGGTGCAGGGGGGGCTTGTCTCCCTACTAACAGTTGAATGGTAAGTGTTTGGTGTGTATGTGTTTATTTTACATGGTCGGCTTTTCAAAAGTCGATCATATGGTCTCGGCCATATGAAAGTCGACTTTCTGAAGAGTCGACTATGTAAAGTAGTGAAAACTCAAACCTCATATGGTCGAGCCCATATGATCGAGTTTTCAGAAACTTGAAACTCTAAAGTATTAAAAAAAAGACTTTCATTTACTTGAATATAATGTTTTTGCAGGGAGGAAGCCCCGTGTATGCTCTACTTAAATGTACAATCTCCGTGACTGCACTATAGCGAGGAAATGGGAAATGTCCCATTCTATGCTTCTGCATACAGCGCGGAATGTGAGATTTCCCTTTTCCCCACTGTAGCATGATCTCTGAGTTGATATATTTAATTAGAGGGGTGTGGGGGTGCAGGCGGGCTTGCTCCCCTGCAGAAATTATGTGTTTTACTATTTTTGTTTTTTTACTTTACTTTGGAATTTCGAGTTTCTGAAAACTTGATCATATGGTCTCGATCATATCATATGAAGTTCGGGTTTTCAGGAATTCGAGATTCTGAAGTGAAGGCATATGCCTTTTCCCCAATGTATTACAATCCTGGAGTTAATATTTATAGTTAGGGAGGGTGTAGGGTGCACAGGTCCCCACATTGGGGGGTGTGGGGGTCATAGCCCCCCACCTATTCTGGTTTTATATTGTCCACTTTACAATTCAGTATGTTGAAATTTAGCATTGTAGGTTTCAGTCAAGTGATTTTTCAGTATTTTGAAATTTCAGTTTTATGGTCTCAGTCAAATGAGTTTCAGTCATATAAAATTTCTATTATCTGATCGGGGTCCATATATATATATATATATGTATATATAGAGAGAGAGAGAGAGAGAGAGATGGATATATACATATATATATATATATATATATATATATATATATATATATATATATAAAACCATATAACCTTCCAGGACATTATGAAATTAAAACCTCTAAAAAATATGTGTAAAAGATAAATCAGGACCAAGGATAAGAAAACAGAGGTAATGGCCTCATATGATTTGACCTAGTAGGTATGATTGAATGAAGAATCAAGGAGTGAATGAGGAAAGAAGAAAAAAACATGCATGTCGGCTATTAGGACTGAGTATGAAAGAAAAGAAATTTTGTTTGAAAGCAAGGTTTTAGGCCATTAGATAAGATATGGTGAGGAGAAGGAAGACTTTTAGCAATCTGGCAGAATAGGCCAGAGGACATTTATAAGCCTAGCCAGAATGTGTTGGCTTTCGCCGCCCCCCTTAGATTAGTTACCTCTGTTACTGTCCAGCAGAGTCACTGAAGTGATCCTCAGGGTAAACTTTCTGTTTCCCATCCACTCATCAAGGTTTCTCTTGAAGAGTGTTAGTGAGGAGCTCTGCGTAATGTAGATTGGAATCTTGTTCCATAGCATGGGAAGTCTTTGGGACAGGAATCTATCCTTCCAGCACATCCTATTTATTGTTGTGGTGAGGTTTAGATCCCTAGAGCATGTTGCTCGAGGTGATAAGGTTTTCTTTAGGTTGAGCATGTCCATCAATTCTGGGTTGGACATGGCCTTGTATGTCTGGCAGAGATCACTTCTGAGTAGGTGGAATGCAACCAAGTACAGCTGGAGTTTCTTCAGTAGAGCTGCATAGATCATCTGTTTGAGGCCAGTGAACCTCTTGATGAGGTACTTCTGTGGTCTTTCCAGCTGTTGCAGGTGTCTTGTAAGGTACATCCCAAATGGGGCATTGTACTCTACAATGGGTCTGATGATTGATTTGTAGAGGGGCACAATGACCTCTTTTGATCTGGATGCAAACACTTTTGTGATTATGTAGGCCACAAAGAAGGATTTTCTAACCACTTTGGAAATGTGATTATCAAAGGAAAGCCCACTATCCACCTGGGTCCCCAGATCCCTCACTACGTCTTCTGTATTTAGGGGACTACCATCTATGTGGTAGTTAGTGGGTACTTTGTTTTTTCCAAAGGGGATGACTATGCACTTTTTGGCATTTAGCTTGAGGCCATGATTTTGACACCAAATATCTGTCTCAGTGAGACTCTTTTGGAGGATGTCTGTGTCAGCCGGAGAGTCAATTATAGCTCCTAGTTTGCAGTCGCCTGTGAACTTGGTCAGCAATAGTCCTCCTTTGCTTGCCTGTACCTCTGAGAAGTATATGCTGAACAGGAGGGGTCCTAGGACTGAGCCCTGGGGATTGCCACTTGTAACTGGTTTAGAGTCGGACTTAGCTCTCACAACTCTCACCATGTGGGTTCTGCCTGTGAGCCAGTTGGCAACCCATTTTGTGATGTAGGGGTTTATGTTCAGGCTGGTGAGCTTGTCTATAATACCAGAATGGGGTATGGTGTTGAATGCCTTTGTGAGGTCTAGGTCAGCTTTGTATACTACCTTTCCCTAGTCTATAGCTCTGGTACTGTCTCAAAGAAGTCCACTAGTTTTAGGAGGCATGATCTGCCCTTAACAAAGCCGAACTGGGTAGGGTCTAGTGTTTGGAGGTTCCCAATGTCTCTCTTAATGAGTTCCATGATGATGCATTCCATAGCCTTACAGAACAAGCTAGTCAGGCTTATAGGGTGATAGTTCCTGAGGTATGTTGTGGCTCCACCTTTATGGAGCAAAATAACTGTTGTTGTGTGCCACTCTAAGGGTACATAGCTTGTGGAGAGGCTGAGTTTGAACAGTGTGTTTAGGTGAGGGTTAGTTTGTCTTTGAGCTCATGTAGGATGCAGCCTGGGATACTGTCCGGTCCCATTGATGCTGTGTTTTTGCCTTTGAAGAAGGCTGTTTTAACCTGAGTGTCTGTGATTTCAGGGGCTCTACATTCTTCTGGTATGGTTATGGGCCCTTTTGGGGTGAAGTTTGCACTGAACCTGTCTGCCAGGATGTTGGCAATATCAGTCGGTTCAGTGTATTTTGTGCCATTCTGCATTCTGATATTTGGAAAATATCTTATTGAACTCCACCTCCAACCAGAATTCAAATAATGTGTAAACAGAAAACAGTACCAAATTTAAACTGAACAGGAACTAGAGAATCTGGGATTCTAAAATCACAGAAAGCAGCTGTCATTTTAGTTCCACCTTGCTCAGAAGTATGCAGTGTAGACTGTAGTTCTAGAATTTATTGCCTGGAGAGTTGTGCAAAAAATTATAGTATTGTAATGTGAACTTAACATAACAGAATATGTTCAAATGAGCACTGCTGCAGTAGCCTTAGCTATATGGGTTATATCCTGCCAAGGATATAACAGCCAGCTCCCAAACTTTCAAGGCTTCTTCTATGTGCCCAAACTGTAAAATAGTTCTAGCTGAGCTTACTAAAAGACAACTTTGGGTGCAAAGCCCTTTAGAGCTTTTCTGCCAGCAGAGAGGACGAAGCTGAGCCCTGAAAGGACAAGCTAGGAAATACAAAATAAATGTCCATACATTAACATAAAAAAACACACCAAAAAAAAAAAGAATGGGGATGGAGGGAGGGAGTAGCTACTACAGCAGTTATCATTCGAAAATCTACTGTTATGGTAAGTTCAACTTACACAACCATACTATGTTCTTCGCATTGATCCCTGCTGCAGTAACCTTAGCTATATGAGTAGATTACAGTAGCTGTTTATGCCGCAGTGATACGGTGGTACCATTGTTACCTCACAGCAAGAGGTTCTCCCGTTCGATTCTCGGTGTGGCTTGGGAGTGCCTTCTGTGTGGAGTCTGCATGTCCTCCCCACGGTTGGGTAGCATTCGAAAGACATGCTTGCATAAATGGGCATGCCTTCGTTGAAGGTTGAGCATTGAGCTGGCACCTCGGGGTTTCGGAAAAAAATCTACTGCCAATCATAAGCCGACTGGAGTTCCGCTGTGTCGACCCCTTACTGGGAAAAGCCAAAAGACAAACAACAACAGTAGCTAACTATTATTGATGATGAAAAAGAACAGTCATGGAGCCCTTGGAGAATGGTCCTAGCAAAGTATGATCTCAGCCTAGAGAAGGAACTTAGTTTATATCACTGTGTTAAAGTATGTACAGAGGACCAAGTAATAGTTTCTAGAATACGTCTGGAATCCAAACCTTTCCAAAATGCCATAGAAAAAGACAGGGTCCCTTGACCCTGCCTGGAAAAGATTAGTCATGTGAGTATAACAAGAGGTAATAGCCTTAGATAACCATTTGAAAATAGTCAGTTTTGACACCAGTTGTCCCTTCTTCTTACATTCACAAGAAATGAGCAACTGATATGATGATCTGAAAGATTTAGTTCTGTCAAGATAGCACCTGAGTTGCCTGTGGACATCCAAGGTATGGAGTATCCTTTCTCCCTCATTTTTAGGTTCAGGAAAGAAAATGGGGAACTGGATAGTTTGACTTAAAGTTAAACTCAGATAGCACTTTAAGGCATAAAAGAAGGATTGGTTCTCAAAGAAACCTTGTCCTTGTGGAAAATTAGTTAGGTTTGATTCACTATAAGAGCTTTTAACTCAGATACCCTTCTTGTAGAAGTCAGAACAATCAATAAAACTGTTTTCCATCCATATTAAGAACCTCAAGTTAGCCAGATTAGCTCGTTCAAATGGAGCAAGTGTTAGTTTCTGTAACACAAAATTAAGATCCCAATGAGGTGCCATCAGTTTACTTGGAGGCATCTTATGCAACACCCCTTTCAAGAACATGTTGACATGCAACTGCCTTAAAAGAGGAGGATCCATGAGCAGACATGCTAAAATGGCTGAGAAATTAACCTTGATAGAGGAATAAGAAAGGTGAGAGGATAGTAACTCACACAAATATTGTAAAACCAGAGAACAACTAGCCCTGAATGGGGCCTGGTTATGTTATTGGTACCAACTAGAAAAAATCTTTTCCATTTGCTAACATACAATTTTCTAGTAACAGGCTTTCTTGCTTTCACTAGTACTTGATGCCCGTCCTAAGAAAACAGGTGCCTAAAAGGAATTAAGAACCTATCATCTAGGCAGTTAGTTGAAGACTATTGATGTCAAGATGCATCAAACAAACCTGTAATTTTGTGAGTAGATCTATTTTGTAAGGAAGCTTGTGCTTGTCCCCCTGGCCATTTCCAAAAGATGTGAGAACCATGGTTGACTGGAGCAGAATGGAGTCACCACAATGATCTTGAAGGATTCCTTCAGACCCTTCAGAACCTTCAAAACCTGGATATTAAGGGAAAGGGTAGAAGGGTAGGCAGGAATAGTCCTGTCCAAAGAAGAGGCATCTGTCTTCCAGGCCTTCTTACATGGAGTCCCAAAGAAAAGGCATCTGTCTTCCAGGCCTTCTTACATGGAGTCCTATAACAGAATTTTGCCATTTGATTGTTCAAAGATGCAGCAAGGAGGTCTAGTTGAGGAACTCCCCACAGATGGATGAAATATTTGAAGAACCCAAGATCTAGTTCCCATTTGTGAAGGTCTGCCAGGGAATTGCTCAGTCTGCCACACAGTTTTGCTCTGATGGAATGTAGGATGCTTGCAGAATGAGACTGTGCTGTGAAGCTATATCCCAAGCTAACATAGTTAGTCTGCAAATGGGGTATAACCTGGTTTCCCTTTGCTTCCTGAAGTACCATATCACTGTGATGTAACCACATGAAGAGGTCCCATGGACCAAAGATGGTTCAGAAAAATGAGTGTCTTGATCAAGGCAAGCATCTCCTTGATATTTATGGGCTTGCATCTGTCCTTGGTGTCCCACACCTCTGATCTTTTATCTCAATTGATACTGTTCTCCAAGCAAAGTCTGAAGCTGGGACTAGAGAGATTTCAAATACCACTGTATCTTTCTCATGTGGAGTCTTGCCAGGGGTATCATGATAATCATAGATGCCATGGAACCCAGAATCTGTAAGTATTCCCTCACAGTGACTTAAGTCTGGGTGAAAATTCTTAAAAATAGATCTAAATAAAGATCAATTTCTTTCTGTGGAAGAAAAGCTCCCTGAACTGAGCTATCTAGTTGATATCCCAGGTACACAATCCTAATCCTGTGTGAGGGAGTCAAGAAAGTCTTGAATGTTCTCTTGGAATCCATGCTTGTGCAAGAGATCTCTCACACAAGAGAGAAATTCCTAACATTTAGAAAAAAGACTCTGCAAAGATAAGCAATGTGTCTAAATAAGGAAATTGTGTATACCCAGTAGCCTGCAATGAGCTATAAATAGATCTAGACACTTTGTGAACACTCTTGATTCAGTGGATAATCTAAAGGGTAAAGCAGAGAAATAATAATGTGATCCAGACACAGAAACACAAAACCTTAAAAACCTGAAGTGTGGATGAATAGGAATGTGATAAACATCTTTTAAGACTAGTATTACCACAAAACTTGAAAGAAGAGGCAAAGTGTTGGGAAGTGACATTATTTTGAATTTGGGCACTATCACAAATAGGTTTAAGACAGAAAGAAAGATCTAGAACTGATCACAAAGTGTTTTCTTTCTTTGGGACTAGGTACATCCTAAAATAAAAACCCTTCCTCACCTAGGAAGGAGGAACTGGTTCTATCACTCCCTGGGACAGCATGTGATGAAGAAAAGAAGGAAACAAAACAGTCTGATCTAAACAATGAGGAATGACCCCCTGGAAAGGAAGAAAGTCCTGACACTGCCATATGTATCCCCGATGAATGATTTTCAGAACCAATTTGCCTGAAATAATCTGTTGCCAAAAAGAAAAATGGAGATTTAGACTTTGTGGAAGAATAAGAGGACCAGTGAGGGAGGGAGGGAGTCTCAAGGTCACTTGAATAGTCATTCAGACCTGTTGGTGTGCCATTGGGTTCGTGAGGTTTGAGACTTCTTTTTGGAAGTCCTTGCCATTTCTTCTTAAATGTATGTTTACCTGAATTTTGCTGTGACTGTTTAGTCTGTCTTTTGTTGAAACTGGACGTGGAGAAAGAAAATTCCTTGGACAATTTGGAAAAAGATGACTGAAAAATCTTGGAGATTCCCTGGATTGGCTTGCCCCTTTCAGCACACTTTTTGATCACCTCTTCAGCCTAGGGACCAAACATTAATTCTCTATCCAAAGGAGAATTTAAAATCATATTTTTGACATCATGTGGAAGGTTCTGAGTATGCAGCCAAGCAAACCTCCTTAAAACCATACAAGTGACCATAAGCCTGGAAGAAGTATGAAGCCATATGCACACTGCGAACAATGAGTAGTTATTTAAAGCAGATTCTTCCAGCAGAGGACTCCACTAAGGCTATAGCTTTTGGGTCAAGTTTAGGAATAATATACAAAAATTTAAAAGACTGAGGAACTTTGTACATACTATCTGCCTTTTTAGGGATGGCTGTCTGACTCTCAGGAAAATTGCAGGTAGTAAGACACACATCCTCTAAAGCAAACAGGATAGGAGGAATAGGTAGTGCTTCTGGAAAATCCTTCTGTAACAACTCATAGTATTTTTGAGAGCCTGAAAAACTTCAGTGTTCTCCCACTGAAAACACTGAGACATTCTGGCAATAGTCTCAGAGAAAGGGAAACCCCCACAGGCAGAATCACAAAGGGAGCTCTCCTCTGAGTATGAATTGGAAATCTGACGACAAAACCCTGAATCCATCCCTGCATCTTCCTGTTCAGATTCAGACTCTTGAATCTCTTCAAGAAAGGTGGTACCCCTCTTTCTTTACCAGAAAATACTCTATAAGAAGGATCAATAGCCTGAATCAGTCCCTGATCCTGTTCCAGTAAACTACTCCTATCCAATGAAATTTGAGGAGGAGTAGATACATGCTTTGTTTTCTGTTTCTTTTTGACAGGATACATGGGGGTAACTGTGTTATAATGGCAGCCACTGCTTCCCCAGGGGTGGGCACAACATTCTGACACAACAGGGAAACCTTCCCAGGCCCTGCTCTCAGGACCAAGAGTGGTTCTCCCTTGGCCAGTGAAGGACCCTAACAACTGCAGAGGATAATGCTAACCTGTGGTTCATTGTGGCTGCAAGTGCTATACCAGAGGTATCCAAGGTAAAAGATGAGTGATCTGGGGTACAACAAATGGTCACAGAAGAGTCACCCACCTGTGACTGAGGCAAGTTGCTAGTGTGATATGGTGGCAAAGGCTGTTTTATTATCTTTTTCTTTTTGTGGCTGTCACTCCCATAGTCAGTCCTTCTATCAATCTGTCCATGGCAAGCTGAAAATGATGCCTTCATCCTGTGGAAAACCAAGCAACAATGCCAGTAAAACTATTCGTCCACAAAAGTCACTTTTATGACATAAAAACATAGTAAAAAGCTTTGTCAACACTATGGCAGCCCCACAACCTCAAAATAAACATTTTTTTTCACAAAGAATAGTTTACCAGTTAGATAACATTATTTTTAAACTGACAGAAACAGCAAGTGCTCAGTTTAAACGTGTGTTACAGTCTCAAGACCATCCATTAAAACACAACACTCCTAGCTTTAAAGTAACTTCCCTGAGGAGGAAAGTAATAAAACATTAGTAAAAATAAGAAAACAGAAAGTTTTCCCCAAAGGGAACTTATCTGCCAAGCTAAGGAAAGCACAAGCCATCTGTCGATCCTCAAAAGTCTCACAGAAGCATACTCTTTGATGGCAATAAAGCTCTGAAGGGCATCACATCCAAACTTTCTCAAGCCGCTAGACAGTTTGGGTGCATGAAAGGTGCCCCGAAGCTTTGAAAGCTGGACAGCTATTATATCCTTGGCAGGATATAAGCCATACAACTAAGGCCGCTGTAACAGTGGTCAATATGAAGAGCATCTGTTCAGACTTAAAAATCAGAGACACACAAAAATAAAACATATCTGAAGCCACTTCTAGTGTATGGACCAGATATGATTTTAGAATGTTATGTCTGTTTAGAAGTGTATATTTTCTAAGCTTATTTTGCAAGTGTATTTCAGTTTATGCATTTGATGTTTACCAACTGCATTGCTTGGTTATTTGCATTTCTAGAGGAATTTTATTATTAAGTTTTAATTTATTAATGTTGCAAGTTTGCTTATTAACTTAAGGATATATGTATTGAAATGATATGAACACCAATGTTGGCTTTTACCTTTTGAAGAGTTACCATTTAAACTGTTACTACAATACCAGTGCTAAAATGTATGCACATGTACATACCCTGAAAGAATGTTATCATAATTAAATAATTTTAGTACAACAGCATGGCATATCTACCTAAATAGAGTTCCCAAATGAATGTGAATATTTTATATTTCTTTAAAGTAAGTCAATAGAGGTGTTGTAAACAAAAGTGTGTCTGTAAAAACAAAAAGTAACTTTTATATTATCTAGAGTCATTTTTAAATAAGAAAGCTGTTTTAAATGCAGAGACTGCCTTTACTGTATTAGCAATATCAGCTTTGCATAACAAAATAGTTAATACAGTAGGAAGACATATGTCAAATCAAACACCTGGGGAATAGTAAAAGCAGCAGATACCACCTATCTTATATGTTACAGATGGGGTGTTTGATCTTTTTGTAGGGAAATTCACTATCCAGAGCAGTAAGTTTGGAACAAGGACACTGAAATGTAGTCCTAAAATAAAGTAGCAGGAAGAATCAGACAAATCCTTCTGTAACAAGAGTCCGAAAGACAGAGAGAAAGTGAGAGAGAGTGACTTACTGGAAGACACTACACCCTAGACGTATGAGAATGTATTGAATGCAAATGTTGTGAAGTTCTGTTAAACCTTAAGACTTTTGTTTTTGGGAAAAACTACATTTTTATGTTTAGTACAATAAGTTATGCTGTTTTTCTAAGATAGGTGGTATCTGCTGCTTTTACTATTCCCCAGTGGAAGACTGCAGTGAGTATTTTTAGCATAATTCTCCATGTCAAACTCCAGAGACTGAACCTTGGGCTTCTTTCAAGAATGCCACCTATTTTGAACATAATTTTCCTCAATGTGAGAAAGACTGTCCTGTGGTGTTTGCTGCAAGTTTTTTTTTTTTTATCTTTTATGTTGTAGACAGCTGCATTGGTCTATGTGGCATTATGACAGCTGCAGAAGAACAGTTATGGTGGACCATCATTGCTGCAACAATGGAAAAAGTGGCCAAATCAATAGTTGCACCAGGGACAGTTACACCACTCAAACATAGTTTGTCACCATTGTGGGGGGGGGGGGGGGGCATGATCACCAGGATAGTTGGGCCCAAGCTGAGTGGAATGGGATCTGTTCAGCTCAGCTAACTAGTGAACCACTGAAAGCCTTCCTGGAATGAAAAGGTTAAAAAAAGATGTTACTTGCATTAGCTGGAGGTACTTCTAAGGCAGAATCTCTAAAGTTTCATTGCTGGACTTTTTTTTAATAATAAGATAAGATCATAATTATGTGACATAAAGTATATTATTAATTTTGCTTGATTCAGATGGTTTGCATATTAAAAATAAAATGGCCGGAAATTTAGTCAATGAAAATTTTAAGAAAACTTTAGGTACTCTTTAAGAAAGTTAGTATGTCAAACTTACCCTAAGGATGCTGTAAATTGTTTGTGCTAGTAGAAAAAAATGTTATGTCTTGAAACTGTGTATGGAACTAGATGTTCTAAATTTGTAGAAAAAACATCTCAGATGTTAGTAAAAACCATAAAGTATTGGCTACATCTTTCTCTCTCACTCTCTCTCTCTCTCTTTCTGCCCACCCTAATAAGATTAAATGTGTTAGTCAATTAACAAGATGGAGATCACTTCTATTTCAGAGCCATGGTATAGCTGGAATGATAAAGACCACATTATTGTTATTATTATTATTGTTATTATTATTATTGTTATTATTATTATTATCAAACACTTCTAGTCCTCCATAAACTCCATCCTCCACCCAGGTAAAGTCAGTACCCCTCCTCCTAACATCCTCACTCCTCAGAAAATATTGCTACCTCATTCAACACACACTTCACACAAACCATACTAGCACTAGCTAAACAACACAACCCCCCTCCCCTCCAACCCACACCTTCAACTAGTAATCTCCCCACGGCCTTCTCTTTTTCTCCTGTACCTACGTCCAACATAAAAAAAACTCTTAACTAAACTTAAGCCCACCAGATTAGCAGCAGACAACCTCCCAAGTGAATACCTACAAATCACAGCTGATGCTCTGGCCTACCCAGTATCCATCTTGATTAACCAATCTCTGTCAGAAAGTTACGTTCCCACATTGTGGAAAGTATCACATATAATTCCCCTCCACAAAGGCGGACCCTCCACAGAACTAACCAATTACCGCCCCATAGCTATTCTCTCTCCACTCTCCAAAATACCAGAGAAATGCATACACTCTCAAGTCTCAGACTACCTCCTTAGTAACAACCTCCTTTCCAATACTCAGCATGGTTTCGGACCAAACCATAGCACCACCACTGTCTTACTCTCCTTTACTAACACTATCCTTCAGCATAAAAACAATGGCTATCTCTCCTCTGCTACTTTCCTAGACCTATCTAAAGCATTTGACATGGTCCCACAAAAACAACTTATCTCTGTCCTCAATAACCTGTCCTTCTCACAATCGGTCACCAACTGGTTTCAGAGTTACCTGTCTGACTGCCAACAATCTGTTGTATGGCAGAATTACATATCTCCCCAACTACCTGTCTCCATAGGGGTTCCCCAAGGATCCATCCTTGGACCCCTACTCTTCTCTGTTTTCACCAATAATCTAGCCTCTGCCACCAAACATGGCACACTCATACAATACGCAGATGACTCAACCATCATCTGCTCAGCCTAGTCCCTACCCAAACTGCGAAAAGTCACACAGGAAGCCTTTTCCTCTGTTGAAACTTAGTTATCTGATGCCCAATTAATACTCAACCCAAACAAAACTAAACTACTCATCTTCCAACCCACCAAACATACTCAAAACAACTCTCACTTTAACATCACAGCAAAAGACAACACCACTATATACCCAACTGAACACACCAAATTGCTAGGAGTGGAAATAGACAATAAACTAAAATCTGACATTCACATACCCTTGACCATAAAAAAAGTCCACAAAAAACTAGGAGTGCTATACAGAAATAAGCAACTTCTCACCAAAGCAGCAAAGATTTCAATAGCAAATTCCCACCTTATCTGCACCCTACTTTATGTCTGTCCAATATATACCAACCTAAGGCAATGCAATTTAAACAAGCTAGAGACCTGCTACAACAAAATCGCCAAATTCGCCACAAGGGCATCCTACCATAGTCACCACTGTCTCTCACTTGCTGAACTCGGCTGGCTTGAACTCCCTCACCTCCTTCAATGGTATCAACTCTCACTTGCCCACAAACTAGTAAATCATCCACTAAATGTCCCATCCCTCCAGAATCTACTCCAACCCTATCGCACCACCAGACCACTAAGATCCAGAAACAAAAATCACTTGCAGATCACTAAAGCCAATAACTCTGCTGGTGAAGCACTATTCTCTTGCACCATAGTCAAATTATGGAACTCCCTCCCACCCACAATTACCTCCATACCATCATGCACCCACTTCAAAACCTTACTAAAAGTGCACCTAAAAACATGCTGGCTATGCCCTTGCAACTCCCACTCTAATATCACCCTCCCCATCCAACCACTACCTTTCTTTCCACTCCATTAACTACCTTGATTATAGCAAGCTCAGATGCTCATAAATCAGTAATTATTATACAGCAGGAACGTCTTCTTGTAACATTTGTTAATGTCTGTTATGTACTTCACAGATAAAGATTCTAGTTGTCTACTGATGTACTATGTTCTTCATCTGTAAATATGTTGTAAGTAATTGCTATGTAAATTGTTAATCGCTATGTAATCCAATGTAACTACTGTCTGTTTATTTTAACTGTGGAACGTTTCTCCCCGGGCCTCTGCTGAAAATGGACCTATGTCCAGTCGGACACTCCCGGTCAACAAATATAAATAAATAAATAAATAAAATTGTCCCGTTACTAAGCCCTGACTCAAACACTGCCATGCCAGACCTGACCACACTAACATTCCCTGTAACAGACCATCTATCATGTTATCAAACTTATCTTCCCTACATGAACTGATACACACCAGACATATGCACTCAGCCTCTTTCATGCCCCTATAGATATGCCCATACAAGTCCACACAAGAACACAGCTGCCCAGCCATGGCTCTGTTATATTTACCTGCATCATGAGTGCTTTCATAGAAGTTAATGGGTGATTACAATCTTTAGAAAATATTTACTTTGGAGTAAAATTTTGCTCAGCAGAGTGATTCTCTGACTACCTTAGTCAAATAATTTGGTTCCTGTGAGCATTTCTTGGCAACAGCACATGGTAAATTATCCCTAGTGACTCCCCAAATGCTGCATTACCATGTTACTTCATTTGTAAAACCTGTGCTGAGGCCCCTGTGACTGCAGTTTATGAATCAGAAGGGATTAGCACCATATAGAAACATTCTGCATCACATTAAGCCTTTCTCAAGACAAGGGATTGTGTTTTAAATGTGGAAAAATGGTCACATATCTAAATCTTATACTAATACTAGTAACAACTGGGAAAACTATAACCTGAACTGCCTATTACTAATGATGCTATACCTGTGAAATGTGATAATTTATCTGCTGCAATAACTGTGTCGGCATTTTATAATTGGGTTACTGCAAAATTAAGTTAAAAGTTTTAATTGATGGCAAATAGCTGTAAAGACTGTCAGATCTATCAGTATAGTCATGGTGGTAAAAGGGTACAATGTATGTGTGATGATGTGAGGTATTGCCAGCTATGCCAGAAGAAGTAGAGCAGTGGATGTGTAACATTTGCCAGAATAGCTGGCTGCAGTTTTTTAAATAATTATATGTCATTTGTATATCAAACTGATTTGTGCAGGTGCTTGTGTTGAAATGTATTTGTAAAGCTGCTTGTGTTAAAAATATACCAACAGCAGGTCCAGCTGGACAGGAAAGAATTATACTTGTATGTCCGACTGTTTTGTAACTGTTGAAATGAATATATTGTAACAGAGGATACCAGAAGAGAAGAGATTATTCTCATTCCAGCTAACTTTGAAAAATGCTCAAATTAAATTATCTAGTTTAGGCCATATATTTTACAGTTTCTGATTACAGCTAGAAACAAAATGTCTCTGAAAAAACAGGACTAGGAATCCTAAGGAATTGTCCTTAGGGGTGAGTTAATTTCTACTGTGGAAGGGTAGATGTTTTTGAAATTGTTTTACAGCTTCCAGATGCTGTAACACATCTTAGTAAGCTCAATGTGTGTGTGTATTATGACACATATGTGCTAGATTCTTGTTCAGTTTCTAGTAAAGGGGGTGGTGTAGGAATCAGAGTCAGATGAACAGTCGTGATGTCATTCTATAGCCAGTACTGAAATATTTAGATATTAGTGAGAGATGTCACTTAGCTCTCAGCAGTTTGTTTGTGAAACCCGACAAAGAAGGATCTCTCATCCACTTCATCTTGCCTTCCTCTATTAAATGAACTAATACATAAATATTAAACTTTTGATTGTGGCTGGTCTTTTAGAAACCATTTTAACCCTTGAGAGTACTTGTATTTATTTGGTGACACTGTCGCTGCTCCTGAAAGACTTACTGCATTGGTCAAACACTACCATTTTTTCAAGTGTTAATTTTACTAAGCATAATTGGATACCCTGGTAAGACCCTTAGAGTACCTGGCTTTGGAGTATTCTAGTGGGAGTATCTACCTTATAGTTTGGGCAAAGAGGGCATAGCTGGTATATCTGTGCATGCCTTTCCCAGGTGTGTGTGTGTGTGTGTGTGTGTGTGTGTGTGTGTGTGTGTGTGTGTGTGTGTGTGTGTGTGTGTGTGTGTGTGTGTGTGTGTGTGTGTGTGTCATCTACTTGGAGCAGGGACACAGAGCACTGGTTTCACAGAGAGGGTGGTGAAGGAGTTGGCTTGAAACACTCAGCTGAGGACTCAACTGCATAGCTGTGGTCAGTGTGGACTCTTATGTGTGGCCTGGAGACAGACAGGGAACTCAGTCCCAGGTGTGAGTGGGCTCCTGTGTGATCTTAAGGGAAATTGTGCTTGGCACAGAGACCTGCAGCTGGAAATACTGTGTGTATCTATTTTTGTTCCAAGTGAATATCCCTCACCAGTGTCAGTGGTGAGGATTGAGGATCTTTGATTTCTGGCCAAGAGGAGGGATGTCATAGTATCTAAAAAGAAACCCCCAAAAAAAACAGTGGATGTAGCATGCATTAATTATGGCAAAAGGTATTCCCATTATTAAAGATCATCCTTACAATGTTTTTTTTTATAAGTGTTCTTTCTATTTTTATGCTGGTGGTGATCATCTTGTTTTGGCTGAATTTCTGGCTTTGTAATTTCTGTGGACTGTTGATATCAAAGGAATTTTTTTAGTTATGTTTAATCTCAAAAGCACAACACAGCAATGCACTGGGCTGATTGTGAATGATGTTACCTACACTGAGACTGAATATATAGCTATCCTACGAGCCAATAAAATTAGCTATAACTTTACCCATATGTCCCCTATGTCTTTCTCTCAAGATATACGTGAAATTGTCACACCTCCAGCTATCATACAAGACCAAGTCATAAAAGTGCTATCAAAATCTAAAAATACGGCATCGATGGATCCTGACAATATCTCTGGATACAACTTAAATATTTATTTTCATGTTCATTATTTGTATTCAGGTCATCATCCCTGGCTTAATTTAGTTATTATAGGATATTTTGTCAGTTAGAATGTGTTAAAAAGATTCAGGAAAAGCAAAGTTCGATTAAGACTAAATGTCTTTGTTTGGTCATGGTTTTTGTTCAAACAATCACTGGGTGAAAAAAGTATTTTAAAGTATCCAGTAGAAATACTTAAGGAAATTGTCACATACCAGAGGAATGTACTTCAATAAGGACTACCTTTACACAGAGGATAATGTGACTTCTGTGCCAAAGCTTTAAGGTCAAGCAATTAAAAACCTCATTGCACCATCCTTGGAGAAATCACTTATTGGGACAACTTAAGTGAGTTTTAACATCTATACTGAAAAATAGTTATTGAGAAGGGTGACAAAAGTGGATCAGTTAAACCCACATCACCTGTTTGCCATTAGAAAAGTGCTACAAGCCTTGACAGAATTCAGTCATTTTTTAGTTATTATATGCTAGACAGCTTGTGGAGTAGTTGGATACTACAAATGAAACTTGGGAAAAAGAGTATGTGACTGTTACATATTCACTAACTAGAGGTCTTTCCAAAACATCCTTCTTTCTTAGTATGTGATGTTAGGGTCTTACCTAATGGCTAAACAGAGTGGAGTTCTGCCAGTATTGTCAATGGTAAGAAATCTGCATGTTGGAGGAAAATAACAAGCAATACCTTCTATAAGGATTTTCTGTACTGTTAAAAAGGGATATAGTGCCTTATTTAAGAATTCTATAGATAATCCTTGGCACACAGACTATTTAAATTACTGTATAAAATAATGTCAACTATTAAAGGTGAGGATATAAATACAAGGTTAGAAGTAAAGGAGTACAGCCAGCAAATAATGTAACTGTACCCTAATGACAAAGAGTCTTAAAGCTATATACAAGGATAGACCTTTAATGCACTGATTGTAACTAATCATCTGATTATGATGTCATTGTTAACTTATAGTATTTTTTGCAGCTTTTATTTTTTATTTATTTTTTTTTTCTGTTTGATAATTGTGAAAGCACACTTGTAAAATGTTCACTTTTTAGGAGTGACTGAGGAACAATGTCTGAATTACACAGTTGGCAAGTGAAGATGGAAAGACCCTTTAATACAGGAAGCAGTTCATTAACAGCTCAGAGACTTGCGTTTTGATATCTGTCTTAAATAATTAAATTTATTTGGAGTATAAAGTTCATATTCTATATATTTTGTGATTGTGTTCTACATTCTGTGAAATATATGGTATCAGGCTATATGATACATAGACCAATGATATCAGGAAAGTTCATTAAATTGCAAACTACTTACAACAGAAAACTGACCCAGAAAAAAGCACAAAAGCAGCAATTATAAAGATTTATTTAATCATAAATTCCCATCAAGGCATACATATATGCAAAACACCTTCAATCTTCACATGATTACCACATAAGTAGTGCATCATGTATATTGAGAAATTCCTCCTTGAATATTCACTTTTATGTCATAAACAGCACTGTTTTGAGTCACATTGTAGCCATTAAAATGAATCAATTTCAGTGGTTAAAAACCCATTTTGGTTTAAGTCAATAATTGTGTTTGTTTTTAATAATCAGTTCTGTAAAGTGAAGGAAAGAAAACGACTGCCAGACATTTTCTTTTCTACAGTAATAGATAGATTCAGGAAGGCTTACACAGAGTTCAAGAGTAGTGTAAGCCTCCGTGTAAGCCTCCTGATTCAGGAACAGCCCAAATCTCCGTGTAAGAGACAGCTAACACGTCTCTTACACGGACTGGGCGTGGAAATGCTCAATACCTCATTTGCAGCTCAAAGATATGCAAATGAGGTATCTGAGCGATCCATGAAGCAGAAACCAGTCCGTGTAATGGACGTGTTAGCTGCAGAAATGTACTCAGCTGACAACTGAGTACATTTCTGCAAAATTAAAAACAGAGCTATGTCAGCTCCAAATAAAGGGTGCATATGTTGCATTAAGCATGCCAATGGCCAAATATGTGGCCATTGGCATGAACAACTGTTGCAAAAATAAGTTATATAACTTTTTTTTTTTTTCACGGGATTTTGGTTTAACTGCAGCGCACACCGCAAACGGGTGCGCTACCTAAAACTGAAAACCGAAGCTTATAAGCCCACAATTGTGGGATTTATGTATTACATTGAATGTCAATGAAGGGACTTGCAGACCAAAAACAATATGGCCTCCGTTTAGTTGTCAAGGGGGGGAAGCTCCGTGTAAGACATGTAACTAGTCATTACTAGGCAATCCTATGTAAATGAGGGTTACAATACTGAATCACACTGTCACATAGGTAATGACCACTGTCTGAGTAGTGTAAGAGTTAGAGAAGGGGGAGGAACAGAGTAAGAGGTAGGTGACATCATGGGGGGGAATGATAGCAATAAATGTACCAGATTGGAGGGCAATGTAAGGTAACAGATGACAGACAGACATCAGGGAGGGAGGTGTGTCCCAACAGAACACTAGGAAAGTCAAGAAATTGAGGGTATACGCTATCCCTACACTCAAAGTTTCTTGAAATACGTGCATGCGCGTGTGTGCGCACGTGTAAGGCAGGTTCAACATGTGGGAGCGTGTTGCAAACCGTTTACAACGGTTTGCGCGGGCGTGCACGTGTGTAAGGCAGTGTGCGTGCGTTTTAGCATGAATCAGCCTAGTTCACACCGTGTAAGGATGTGTGCACGCATGTAACACCGTGTAGGGATGTGTGCGTGTGTTTAAGTGACTGTGAGCGTGTTTAAGCTGGTGTGCACATTGCTCCCCCTCAGGAAACAGAAAGGAAACAGGAAACAACTAAAATCCAGGGAAACTGCCAGAAGATACTACTGGAGTTAATTGGTGGAAACAATTAGAAGCAGGCAATTACACAGGCAGACTAGAAGCCCAACCCAGCACTTAAAACACTGCAAAGAGCAGTGCAGGCTGTTTCTCACAACAGATACTGCCAGAAACTAAGCTATCAGAATTGAAAACTGAAAAAAGCTGAACTCAGAGCAGAAATGCTAGGGGCTGCCATAGCTATTATAATCAGGCATAGGCGAATTGCTGAGGGTGGTGACAATGCAGATGCTGACAGACAACCCAGAGTGAGGAGAAGGAGAAGAGTATACAGGCCCAGGGTCACCTACCATGGGTTACATGAGCTGGAGATAGTAGAGCGCTACAGAGTGGACAGAGACCTTCTGCAGCAGATTGTTGAGCTGTGCAGGCCACATCTCACACACAGAACCAACAGAGGTGAACCCATCCCAGTAGAAACCAAGTTATGTGTTGGCCTAAGAATACTAGCAACAGGTACCTTCCAGAGACCAACTGGTGATATGATGGGGATATCACAGGCATCAGCCTCCAGAGTACTGCACCAGTTCCTGGATGCCATGTCAGCACATGTCAGTGATCATATATATGTCCCTAATGACCGTGAGGTTGTGGCCAGCAATATGCGTCTCTTCCAGCAAATAGCGGGATACCCTGAGGTGCTGGGTGCAATAGACTGCATGCACATATGCATCAAAGCACCAGCCGGTGAGTGGGGTAGAGCCTACATTAACCACAAGGGATACCCCTCCATCAACTGCCAGGTCGTGTGTGATGCCCAGAGCATAATAATGAATGTGTGTGCTGGCTGCCCTGGGAGCTACCACGATTCCCATATCTGGCATCTGACGCAGCTGTACCAATCATTTGCCAATGGGGACTTCCCACACGGACACCTAGTGGGGGATGCAGGTTATGCACTTGAGCCGTGGCTGATGACACCCATCAGAAATGCACACACACCTGAACAGGAACGTCATAATGAGGCACACGCACAAACACGTAATGTCATAGAGCATGTGTTTGGGCTGCTCAAGTCACGGTTCCGGTGTCTGGACACATCTGGTGGAGCCTTGCAGTACACACCAACTACATGTACCCAAATGATCATGATATGTGCTATGCTACATAATATGATCCTGCGGAAACAGCTGCAGCAGGACCAGCACAGGGCTGGGCCAAACATCCCCCCACTATTGCCAAGGCCACCACAGGCAGGGGGTGACTCGGAGGAGGAACAACCTGACCTTGTCCCAGTAGGCAGAAGGAGGCATGCCCAGTATGCCCTGGCCTTGGCAAAGAGGCAACGCATAGCACATATGCTTGGTCAGTAGGAACACTGGGACTGATACCCGCTCTGACTCACTCATACAGTAACAGGGATGCCTAACATGACACAACCTGCTTCCAAACATGTACAGGGAGTGTAGTATGTGTATCCGACAGAGGTGGCCCTGCAGCACCACCTGAGGCATGAATGCCATGTGTTAATGTAATATCATGTACCATATGCACACCTGAGGACCCCAACTAACATCCACCCTCAAGAATCATAAACCACAAAACACAAACCCACCTCATGGGTACCACAACGGATAGGAACCTAGATGTAATGCTACCCAATGCCAGAAGTATAAACATCAAGATGTGTGCAGTGTAAACACACACAGTATAGAGAATGTAGATATCAGTGCTGTAATAGAAAACAGGGTCAAAGCCCACATCAGCACCCTGACACTACCAGGTCACACGTCATACAGTGATGTACATGTGCAAAACATGGAACAAGATACAAAATGAGGGTAACTAGCAATAAATAGCATGGATAACCACACACCCATGTTTGTACCACAACAAGAAGCAACATGGAATAGCCATGGTCAAAAACCAATGGCTAAAACCGACTACTACTATATAGCTTGCTGCAGACCACTGTCCTAATAGCAGGAACTGCCCCAGGCCTATGTTCATAGGTTCATAGGTTCATACTAGGCTATCTGCCCTAGGGCATTAATAAGCCTAGCCCAGAGTTTTGTGGCTTCTGCCACCTTCAAGTTGATGGATAATATGCCCATTATTTTGCTGTGCCTCTGTCAAGCAGTGATACTGAGGTTATCCCTGGGGTATACCTGCAATCTCCCATCCATTGGTCAAGATCTCACTTGAACAAAGCCAGTGAGGTGCTCAGCCTCACATGTACCAGGATGTTGTTCCACAGCATAGGGACTCTCTGGGTGATGAATCTGTTCCTCCAGCACATCCTATTAATATCTGTGTTGAGGTTTAGGTCTCCTGCCCTTGTAGTTCTGATGGATGTAGAGGTCTTGAGGTGAAGCATGTTCAATAATTCTGGGTTGGACATAGCCTTGTATGTCAGGAACAGGTCACCTCTGAGCAGACGGTAAGTGACTGAATACAGCTGGAATTCCTTCAGTCGGGCAGCATAAGAAATATGTTTGAGATCCTTTCACCTCCTGTTGAGGAATTTGTGGGCCCATCCAATTGCCGCAGGTGTTGGGTCAGATACATTCTGAATGGGGCATTGTATGCAATCATTGGTCTGATGAGTGATGAGTACAGGGGAACAATGACCTCCCTTGATCTAGATGTGAATCCCTGCATGATGAGGTGGCCAATGTAGAAGGCCTTCCAAACTACCCTGGCAATGTGAGTGTCAAACAAAGGTTACTGTCAACCTGGGTGCCCAGGTCCCTGATAACCTCCTCTGTGCTTAGAGGATTGCCACCTAGATGGGAAGTAGTGGTAACCTTGTTCTTCCTGAAGGGTATGGCTATGCATTGTTTAGTGTTTAATGTAAGGCCATGGCTGTGGCACCAGTTATCCCTGTCTATGAGACCCTTCTGAAGGATGTCTGTGTCAGATGGGTTTCCAACTATGCTTCCCAGTTTGCAGTCATCTTCAAACTTTGTCAGCCATAATCCTCCTGTGTTTGCTCGTACTTCTGAAAAGTAGATGCTGAACAAATGTGGGCCCAGGACTGAGCCCTGTGGGACACCACTTGTGACAGCTCTGGAGTGTGACATGGCACCAGCAACTTTGACCCTGTGTGTTCCATCACTTAGCTAGTTTGCAACCCATGCTGTGATGTATGGGTTCACAATTAAGCTGGTGATGTTTTCAATGATACCTGAGTGGGGTATTGTGTCGAAAGCCTTTGCCAGGTCAAGGTAGGCTGTGTGGACTGCCTTGCCCATGTCAATGGCCTGGATGTCTGTTTTGAAAAAGTCAACCAAGTTTAAAAGGCATGATCTGCCCTTGACAAAGCCAAACTGGATTGGATCCAATGTCTGCAAGTCCCCTATGTCTTCATTTATAATTCCCATTATGATCCTCTCCATAGCTTAGCAGAACAGGCTTGTCAAGCTGATGGGATGGTAGTTTCCGGGGTTGGTGGAGGCACCTCCTTTGTGAAGTGGGTCCACCATTGCCGTATGCCACTTCTTGGGCACATATCCTGAGGTGAGGCTAAGATTAAACAGCTGCCCTAACTGCGGGTGTAATTACTCATTGAGTTCATGGAGCACACAACTGGGGACACCATCTGGTCCCATGGATAAAGTGTTTTCTGCGTTGGATAGAGCAGTTCCCACCCCAGCATTGGAGATGTTTGGGGGGCTACAATCCTCTGGTGTAGATACTTCTCCAGTTGGGGGGAGGGGGGGAGAAATCTGCAATGAACCTGTCAGACAGTATGTTGGCAATGTCTGTAGGTGCAGTGATATCTACATCATTCCGAACTAATTCTGAGCATATCTGGGAATTCCCTCCCAGGTTTCAAACATAGGCAAAAAAGGCCTCATGATTGTCCCTTGAGTCCTGAGTGGGTTTACTCTCAAAACTTGCCTCTGATGATTGTATGGGGGAACCCAGTGTTTTACTCACAATGAACAGGGGTGTCTTCCCTCCTACGGATTACGCTCTATCTTGTAGTAGCTCCTTCCTTGTGTTGTAGAGCTTGTTTATGGCTAGGGTCCACCAGACTGGATGCTTGCCTGTGGTACAAAGAGTCTTTGTTTTGTTTGGGATTGCCTGATCCATGCAGTCCTGGAGGTGCTGGTAGAAGGCATTTCTAAGTGATACAGTGGCTTGGGTAATGGTGTCCGCTGGCTTGGGGGCCTTGAAAGAGACCACACCAGTCCTTAGAAATGTGAAGTCGGCATTTGAGAAGGTCTTCACTGTTTGTTTTCCATCTGGGGTGTGGGTGGGATGTGGACTCCCACTGAGAGTAGTCCATGATCTGATCTCACCAATGATGGGTATACTTCTGGTGTTGAACAGTGTGACCCCATGTTCGTGATGATGAGTTCTAGTATGTTGCCTCCACTTGAGGGGATTGGGACCAGTTGCTCCATGGCATTTCAGTGTATGAACTCTTGGAACCTTTGTGTTAGAGTGTTGTGGCATGATTAGTGATCCCAGTCTATATGTGGATAGTTGGAATCACCCAGTAGGATGGTGTTTGGAGATACATTTATCCCCTTCAGTGTTTGCAGGATAGCTGTGTGAGGTACCTGAGTTTGAGAGGGTGGCATGTAACATGCTACAAACTGCAGAGCAGTCTTGCCTACGGTCACTGGCACCTGGATGGTCTCCAATGCATCGTGTGTTGCCACCAACAATGAGTTGAGGGTGTCCTTGATGAATATGGACACCCACCATCCTTCTTGGTGTTGTCCGGATGCTGGTGCCGGAATGCATGATATGAGGTAACACCCGATAGTGCCGGGGTGCTGTCAGAAGCTGTGAACCAGGTTTCAGGCACAGCACAGACATCAATGTGCTACATACTGAGAAGGGCATAGAGTGTGTGCAGCTTGAGGTTGAGACCTCTGGCATTGAGCAGCAGTACCCTTAGTGTCTTTCCTTTACTGTGTTCTAGGGTGGTAGGTGTAGAATCTGAATCTTGCATAAAAAAGGCACAATTGGGGTGGCAAGAGCATCATCCAAAATCCGGAAGCCCAGGGGTGACAGGTGCAAGCCATCCCTTGCAAATCACCATGGCCTGTCCAGCATGTCATCCCAGGCAGACAGACATTGGACCCTTTGAATGACACCATAGTCTAAGCAAAATATTACAGCTGATCATCTTGTCTCTGTTTATGTGGCATCATACTTGGTGAAGGTAGGATACTGCTGAAGGTCAGGGTCATACCTGCCTGGCCTACATAATCAGAGGGATCCTCTATGTCTCTTTCCATGAAGTCCAGGGAGGTACATCTCAGGTCGTTCACACCAGCATGGATAATGACTGGGTCAGACCTGTACTTGCAGTTGAGTGACCTGAGTGCTTGCATTATGTGGTGGATTCCAGTGCCCGATAGGCAGCTTACTGTGACCTCCTCCGTACCCGATCTGGTGAGCGGGACGCCAGTGTGTCTGACTATGGAGTCACCTATGACAAGTGTGTCTGGCATTGTGTTTGGCCTTAAGGGCTGTGACTGTTTGGCACACCGACTCTGTGGTCAATGTGTTGCATGTGCTGTGCCCTGTGGAGGCAGTTGTGTGAGTGTCTGCTGTGGTGGCCACTGCCATTCTGGTAGAATTCTGATCAGAGCCTCCGAGAGTGTCTCTGTGTGTCTATGTGTATGATCTTAAGTTGTGATAGTGCCATGTGAGACTGGATTTGTGATGTGTGTGTGGTTACCTTCACCTTCTCTCTGGTCTTGCTAGTCCTATGTTGAGAGAGCTCAGCCTCCACTTTGGCTATATAGTTGCATCTCTCACATGTATGTGTGTTTTATGGCAGAAGGAGAGGGTTGTCAGTGTACATGAGGCAAGTGTAACATTGCCTCAATATTCCCAGGTTCACCAGCTGAGCAGGAGAGGACACTAGCAACTGATCTCTAGACATGCTAGAAGGAATAGACAAAACAATGTTGGAATACAGGGAGATATCAAGCCCCCCAAACCACATCATACTGTTTGATTGACAATAGCTACACATACACCGGTGTTTCATAGTGTCATAGTCTACTACTATGCTATCTGCCCTAGTGCATGTATAAGCCAAGCCATAGTGATGTGGCTATTGCCACCCCTTATACTGGTAATAAGTGTACAGAATAGATTCTGAAGATTGCGCCTCTGACTTAGTAGTGACACAGTATGACCCCCTTACGTAATTGAATAACATGACTGTGCCTCTGTCTAGTCTGTGCCTCCATCTCATATGCAGTTGTCCAGATGTCTCCTGAAGAGAGTCAGTGAGGGACTCTGTCAAACATGGACTGGGATACTCTGCTAGAGTGTGAGATGCCTCTGAGTTATGACTCTGTCCCTCCAGCATGTCCTATACATGTATGTGCTGAGGTTCAAATCCTCAGCTCTCATGGCTCTGGTGGATTTGGATTGCTTGCAGTGGAGCATGTCCACCAAATCCTGATTGGACATAGTCTTGTATGTCAGGCATAGGTCACCTGTACGTATGCGGTATGACACTGAACAAAGCTGGATTTCCTCTATTCTGGAAGCATATGACATGTGTTGAAGAACCCTGATCTTCATGGTAGGTACTTTTAGGGTGTCTCCAGCTGTTGCAATTGCTGGGCGAGGTACATACCATATGGGGCTTTGTATTCAATCATGGGCCTGATAAGGGATAAGGATAAGGATAGTGGAACAATGACCTCCTATGATCTTGATGGAAAACCCTCCATGATAAGGTGGACAAGATAGAAAGTCTTCCTAACCACTTTGGCAACAGGGGTGTCAAAAGAGATGTCACTATCTACATGTGTCCCCAGGTGTCTGATTTGTTGTCTGTGCTCAGTGGTTTGCTGTCTATGTATTGATCTGTGGGTACTTTGTTCCTCCCAAAGGGGATGAATACACATCAGTTGCATTCAGTTTCAGGCCATGCGTCTGGCACCAGCAATCCGCCTTTGTGACGGCATTCTGTAGTATTTGTGTGCCGGCTGATGTATTCACTATGGTGCCTAGGTTGCAGTCATTTGCAAACTTTGTCAGCCACAACCCCCCTATGTTTGCTTTCACATCTGAAAAGTAAATACCAATTAAGAGGGGTCCCAGGACACATCCTTGTGGGACACCACCTGTGACTGGCTTCGAATCTGACAAGGCACCTGCAATGTTGACTTTATGGGTTCTGTTTCTTAGCCATTTTGCAACCTATCCTGCGACATATGCTGTTATATGTCAGTGTTGAGCTTGGCTATGATGCCTGAGTGTGGTATTGTGTCACAGGCCTTAGCCAAGTGCAGGTAGGCTGTGTGGACTGCGTAGCCCTCATCAATGGCCCTACTAACAGTTTCATAGTAGTCAACTAGGTGCAAAAGGCAGGATCTGCCCTGTACAAAGCTGAACTAGGTGGGAACAAGGGTCCGTAGGTCAGTAATGTGTCTGTGTAAGAGCTCCATAATGACTCTTCCCATATCTTTGCAGACAAGGCTGGTTAAGCTTGTGTGGTGGTAGTTGCCATGGTCTGTGGAGGCATCTCCTTTGTGGAGTGGGACCACTGTTGCCGTATGCCAGTGTTCAGGTACATATCCTGTAGCAAGACTAAGGTTAAATAGCAGTTGTATATACGGGTCCAGCCCCTTCTGGAGTTCACATAGCATGCAACTGGAGATACCAGCAGGTCCCATGGATGCTGTGTACTTGTCTTTGCTGAGTGTGGCTCTCACATGGACATCCAAGATGACAGTGAGGTTACATACAGCAGTGATAACTATCTTCTTTTGGGGGTGAGGGAGGGGGGGGTAAATTGCACTGAAGCTGACCGCCGAATGTTGCCAATATCTGTCAGGTCACTGGAATATATGTTGTTGTGTACCAACTCTGAGCATATCCGAGGGTTCACAACCAGGTGTCTGACATAACTGAAGAAATCAGTGTGGTTACCTTCATTGTCTTTGGTGATTTATGTCCCCAAGTTGACCTTGCATGTCTTTATGAGATAATGTAGCTTTCTACTAGTGCTGATCACAGCTGTCTTCCCTTTTGGAGATGTAGCTTTGTCTTGCATTAGTAACCCTCATCTGTCATACAGTTTGTTTATGGCTGGGGTCCACCAGACAGGACACTTTCCCTTTGTGTAGAGGGTCCTGTTTTTATTTGTGATTGCATGGTCCATGCTGTCTGGCATCCAGCTAAGGGGAGGTCATTGTGGTTCTGCAGTTATCTTTCATCAGCATTATAAATGACCACAACAGCCCCTGTGCGGTGTACCTCATGCAGACACATCCAGCACCTGTAAAGTCCACAACAGTACCTCACCAAGAGTATGACAGAGCTGGAACACATGTAATGTGTAGTCTGATTAAACAGAGTGCAGCTCCACACACTGCCATGCTGTCCACCCAGATGCAAGCTGTGCCTGATGTAGAAAGCCATGTCCAAGCTGGAATCAATGCACATGCTGCACCTTGTACAATCTGAATGGCAGGGAGCTATGCACATGAGGGACCTGAACCCCAGCACTGACATATATAGGACAGGCTGTACTACATTATCCAAAACACAGAAGCCACCCCCACACATGAGTAAACTACCAGTACAGGTTGTCTGTAGAGACACTCGTTGAGTCCCCTCAACAGGAATCCTAATGAGTGGATGGGAGATGGGAGGTTTACCCTGGGTATCAATGTTATGTCACAGGTAGACAGAGGCACAGTATACTAAACAAGACATATGTCATGGCAAACTTCACTTACAATGTGTTGATGGACAAACACACTCTCCGACTAGCATTAGAAATGGCCTAGGGCACATCAGTAGTGTTCGCCAATGTACACCCATGTTGTGGAATACACTACTGATGTTGGATGAGGCTGTTGTAAGTAGTTCACATCTGAACATAATGCAACATGGTCAGATAGGTTCATAGGTACATAGGTTTATACTAGGCTATCTTCCGTAAGGCAGGTATAAGCCTAGCACAGAGTTCATTGGCATACACCACTCCTTATATGGAAACAGTACTGTGCCCATTATTGTGTCATGCCTCTCTCCAGCAGTGACACCGTGACGATCCCGGGTTAAACGTATGACCTTCCATCCACAGGTCAAGATACCTCTTGAACACAGCCAGCAAGGTGCTCTGCCTCACATGGACCGGGATTGTATTACAGAGCATAGGGAGTCTCTGGGTGATAACTGCATCCCTCCAACATGTCCAACATACATCCCTGCTAAGGTGTAAGTCACCTGCACTAGTGGTTCAGGTGGATCTGCCGATTCTGAGGTGGAGCATGTCCATTAATCCCTGTTTGGACATGGCCTCGCATGTCAGGCAAATGTCACCTCTAAGCAGACGGTATGTGAGTGAATAGAGTGGGAGTGTCTTCAATCTGGCAGCATATGACAGCTGTTGGGGTTCCTTGATCCTTTAGGTGGGGGACATTCAGGGTGTCTGCAATTGCTGCAGATGTTGGGTGACATACAGCCAGAATAGGGCATTCGACTCGATCACCGGTCTGATAAGTGAAGAGTACAGGAGAACAATGACCCACTAGATCTGGATGTGAATCCCATCCTGATCAGGTGGGCAATGTAGAAGGTCTTTCTAGCCACTTTAGCAATGTGAGTCTCAGAAGCACGGGGACTGTCAACCTGGGTCCCCAGGTCCATGATAACCTCCTCTGTGCTTAGAGGATTGCCACCTATATGGTAGCTTGGGGTCACCTTGCTTTTCCTGAAGGGTATGTCTACACATGTTGTGCACTTTGACTTCAGGCCATGGCCCTGGCACCAGCTATCAGTTACTGTGAGTCCCTTCTGAAGGATATCCGTGTGTGATGCACTGTCCACCATGGTGCCCAGTGTGCAGTCATCTGCAAACATTGTCAGCCAAAGTCCTCCCATGTTGGCCTGTACTTCTGGGAAGTACATGACAAACAATGGGGCCAAGGACTGAGCCCTGTGTGACACCACCTGTGACCAGCATGGAGTCTAACATAGTGCCAGCAACTCTAACCCTGTGGGTCCTGTCCTTAAGCCAGTTTGCAACCCATCTTGTGACATATGGGTTTACATTTCAGTTGTTAGGGTTTTCCACAATACCTGAGTGGGGTATTGTGTTGAAAGTGTTTGCAAGGCCAAGGTAGGCTGTATGGACTGCCTTTCCCCAACAATGGCCTAAGTGACCAATTTGAAGATGTCAACCCAGTACAAAAGGCATGATCTGCCCCTGACCAAGCCAAAATGGGATGGGTGCAATGTCTGCATGTCCCCTATATCTTTGTTTATGAGCTCAATTATGATCCTCTCCATAAATTTGCAGACTACACTTGTTAAGCTTATGGGGCAGTAATTACCAGGGTCTGTAGAGGCACTGCCTTTGTGCAGATGTGCACAACTGGACCCTAACCAGGCTGTTGTGCACATTATGGAAATGTAAAGCGGTGATAGGACTAAAGCCCAGGATACTGACCACCACAGTGAAAGTACTGAAACACTACACTATACAGTGCTACAGTGTTAGGTCAGTATGAACGGATGTTGACAATTGTGTGCAAAGTATCCCATGCAAAACCTGCAGGCACAGTATACTCCCTGTTTTGTTCACACAAAAGCATTCGACAGTAACTACACAACATGGCACAGAACACACAACCATAAACTGGAGGTATTTGTTGAAGGTCACACTCATCCACAAATGTGATGGGCTGCAGAGTTCAACATATGTAAAGCCCACACTGGGCATGCTCACACACTTAGATAAATGAGACATCTTTCACACAACATGCCATGGGAAGGCTGAACTGGGCATGCTCACACACTTGGTCCAAATGTTACTCCTAGCAACTGTGAAAACACACCAGAGGATGCTCATTCCCCTTTCTAGACACTGATCATGTAAGCACCCTATAAGTATATCGGAGAAAAGTAATCTTTCAGTAATCCGAATAGCGCGCTCTGCTAATGCGTCTGTCTGTAGTGTCATAACCTGGTTAGGTAGGGGTTTGAATCCAGCAGGTGGCAAGTGTGTGTGAAGGGGGGTACGTGTGTATGAAAGAAACGTCCCTTTTGGCAACTGGGAAAACACACCACAGGATGATCATTCCACTTTCTAAACTCTGATGATGTCAGCACCCTATAAGTATATCAGGGGAAAGAAAATCCCCCAGTAATGAAAATAGCTCGCTCTGCTAATGCGTCCGTCTAGTGTCATAACATAGTTAGGTAGGGGTTTGAATCCAGCAGGTGGCAAGTGTGTGTGAAAGAAACATCCCTTTTGGCAACTGGGAAAATACACCACAGGATGATCATTCCACTTTCTAAACTCTGATGATGTCAGCACCCTATAAGTATATCAGGGGAAAAGAAACCTCCCAGTAATGTAAATAGCACGCTGTGCTAATGCGTCCATCTCTAGTGTCATAACCTAGTGAGGTAGGGGTTTGAATCCAGCAGGTAGCAAGTGTGTGTGAAGGGGGGTAAGTATGTATGAAAAAACATCCCTTTTGGCAACTGGGAAGACACACCACAGGATGATCATTCCACTTTCTAAACTCTGATGATGTCAGCACCCTATAAGTATATCAGGGGAAAGGAAATCCCCCACTAATGCAAATAGTGCGCTGCGCTAATGCGTCCATCTCTAGTGTCGTAACATAGTTATGTAGGAGTTTGAATCCAGCAGGTGGCAAGTGTGTGTGAAGGGGGGTATGTGTGTGTAAGTGTGTATGAAAAAAAATCCCTTTGGGCAACTGGGAAAACACACCACAGGATGATCATTCCACTT
This sequence comes from Protopterus annectens, assembly GCF_019279795.1. NCBI lineage: Eukaryota > Metazoa > Chordata > Ceratodontiformes > Protopteridae > Protopterus > Protopterus annectens. Next base: position 428,939,486 of record NC_056742.1, on the reverse strand, counting down.
TCTAAACTCTGATGATGTCAGCACCCTATAAGTATATCAGGGGAAAGGAAACCCCCCCCAGTGATGCAAATAGCGCGCTGTGCTAATGCGTCTGTCTCCAGTGTCATAACATAGTTAGGTAGGGGTTTGAATCCAGCAGGTGGCAAGTGTGTGTGAAGGGGGGTACGTGTGTGTTTGAAAGAAACATCCCTTTTGGCAACTGGGAAAACACACCACAGGATGCACATACCCCTTTCTAAACGATATCACAATTATGTATGGCTTTTGATTACAGACATGCCACGTGTGTTTTGCACACACAGAATGCCCATGTGTGTGGGTTGTCACTCATAATAATGCATGACATTGATTAAACCAGTTATGGCAATGCACACATGATGTATGTGTGTACCAAATACACATATGTACCTGTGACCTTCAATAGTTACCATGTGTGATGCCTGCCACATGTGAATACATGGTATTTGCACAGAGTAACATTATGACCGTGGTCTTCTGTGCAGGTGCAGCATGTGGGATGTGTATATACAGTGTGAGATGTAGATGCTATCAGCCTAGTAGTGAGGGGTGCACACCTGGTCTGGGGCATATAGTCTACATGTTGTTGATGTACAGGAGCTGCATGTTTTCACCTGTTGTGGGAGTGGTAAGACAGTATTCCATAGCAATGCAGTGACTGCATGCTAAGAACCATTCAGCTAGGGTGTTGTAGCTACACTAAGTCATTAGCATTCAGTAATTTGTCAGAATCCCTGGTGAGGGTCTGATGCCAACCAAGGTCAGGGGTCTACTAGCCTGTGTCACTTGCTCAGTGATCCCTTCCATGTTCCCTATCATGTATCCCAGTGAGGGACATCCCACATCAGCTGTGGTGGCATGGACAATGACTGAGTCATATGTGTCCATGCATCTGACTGACTTGTATGTTTGTGTTATGTGGTGAACCATAGTGCCCCATGAGCATATCACTGTGACCTACACCTTTTCCAGCCTGGTGAGCATTGTCTCACTGTACTGGACAATAAAGTACCTAACACAACTGCAGTAGTGTTGTATAGCTGTACAGACTGTGCTTGTTTGACACACAGGATTTGTGTGCTATGTGTTGTGTGCTGTGTGCAGGCCTAATGTATGCCTGTGTGCCAGCTGCAGAGATGTTTGCCAGTCATGCAGGATGCTATCCTTAGGCTTCACAACTGACCTGTTGTGTTTCCATGCTTGTATTGCTGTCTGTGTAGGTCCACATCAGATTGGTATTGCTGTCACTGTAGTATTTCATGCCACCAGACAGGTTATGCCAGTACTGGGTTCAGAGTGCTTAGTCCACAGTTTGGCCATGTGTTTCCATCTCATACATGTGATGTACATCCATGGGTAGAGGATAGGGTTGACTGTGTACATGTGGCAGCTGTGACATTACTACATGACACACATATTCCACAACTGTACCATAGAGGTGACTGACAACTGACCTTTGCACATGCTACCATAGAATTGAGATTACATTGGTGATTAACAGCACATAGGGACAATGGTGATAAAGATACATAGGTCCATAGGTTCGTACAGGGATGTCTGCCCAGGGCATGTATCCACCTAGCCAGAATGTGTGTGCCTTTCAACATGCATTGTGAATCTGTCTTGCTATGCCCTTTTCCAAGGTTAGTATACTGTGCCTCTGTCTCACAGTGACACATACGTGATACCCAGGGTAACCCTACAATGTCACATCCTGTCATTAATATCACTCTTGAAGATAGTCACTGAGTCAGTCTGCCTAACCTCTATTGGGATAATATTCAGGAATGAAGGGAGCCTCTGAGTTGTGAATGTGCCCCTCCAGCATGTCCTGTGTATATCACTCCTGAGGTTCAAGTATTTCCAGCGTGTATCCTGGTGGGATCTGGATATTCTGAGATGCAGCATGGCCATTAACTGAGGGTATGACCTGGCCTTCTATGTCAGGCACAGATTGCCTATGAAGAGGCAGTATGTCACTGAGTAGAGCTGCTGTTACTTTAACCAGTCAGTATGTGGCATCTGTTTGAGCCCTTTGATCCCGTTGTCGAGGTACATATGTGGTATCTCCAGTTGCTGCAGGTGTCTGGTAAGGTGCATGCCGACAGGTTCATCATAGTCAATTATGGGCATGATGAGGGATGAGTAAAGGGGCACAATGTCCACCCCTGATCTACATGTGGATCCCATGATGATGTGGCCCATATAACATGCTTACCTAACCACTTTGTCCATGTTGTTGTCAAATGGTAGAATGCTATCAACCTGTGTACCCCAAGGCCCATAATTCCTTCGTCTGCACTTAATGGATTAACACATATGTGGTACGTTGTGGTCACTCTGTGTTTGACAAAAGGGATGACTATACGCTTTCTGTCATTCACGTTGAGGCCATGGCTGTGGCACAAGTCGTGTGTTTGCAAGAGTCCCTTTTGGAGGGTGCGTGTGTTAGCTGGTGAGTTGATTATGGTGTCCGGTTTGCAGTCACCTGCGACTTGCTGAGCCACAGTACTTCCATGTTGGCTTGTACCTATGATAAATATATAATGAAGATGACAGCTCCCAGGGCTGTGCCTTGTGGGACACCACTTGTACCAGGTTGGAGGCTGACATGGCTCCAGCAATTCTACCATGTGTGTTCTGCCCTTGAGCCACTGTGCAATACCCATAGTGACATAGGGGTTAATATGTACACTGGTGAGCTTCCCTAGAATGCACAACTGGGGTATTGTATCCAAGGCTTATGCAAGTTTCAGGTAGGCTGTGTAGACCTCCTTCCCCTTGACAGTGGCCTTGGTGACTGTTTCAAAGAAATCAAACTGGTTGGAGAGGCAGGATTTGCCATTGACAAAGCCAAACTGTGTATGGTGACATGTCTGTAGGTCCACAATATCTAGATATGTGAGGTCCATGATGATCCTTGCCATAGCTTTGCAGACAAAGCTAGTCAGACATATGGGTCAAGTAGTGTCCAGGATCCGTGAAGGCACCACCTGAATGTTGAGGGACCACTGTTGCTGTATGCCACTCTCTGGCCACATATCGTGTATTAAGGCTGGGATTGAACAGTGGTGTTATGTCTGGGTGTAGCTCTTCTCGTGGTTCATGTAGGACACAGCCTGGGACACTGTCTGGTCCCATTGATGCAGTGTTTATTGCTTTGGGAAGGGCATCTCTTACCTGAGCATCTGTGATGTCAGGGGGGGCAGCACTGTGCCGCGAGACATATTTGCCCTTTTGGTGTGGTAGGGGAGAAGGCAGCATTGAACCTGCCCACTAGGATGATGGCAATGTCTGCATGTTTTGTATTTTGTGTGACATCTTGGATTACCTCTGAGCATATCTGGGTAGTACCACCCAGGTTACTAACATAACTACAGGCAGCCTTGTGATTATCCTCAGTGGCTTGTGGAACCCTCTCTCAAAGATGGCCTTAGACAATCATATGGGTGCCTGTAGTTGTCTTCCAATACTCATCAGTGGTGCCTTCCCATTTTGGGAGGTTGTTGTATCATGTAGTGGCGTCATCCTTCTATTGTATAGTGTGTTTATGGCTGGTGTCCGGCAACCAGGACATCTGCCTTTGGAGAATTGGATCATGCTTTCATATGTGACTTCATGATCCATGCATTCCTGAATGTGTCCATAGAATGCCTTTATACAGGTATCTGCAGTCTGGTCCATATTGTCAACAGGCCTTGGGCCTTTGAAGGTTTCCACATCATTTATGAGGGGTGTGAACTGGCTTGACATGAGCTGTTGACAGACGTGCCGCCCTCCAGACAGAGCAAGGTGAGGGTCACAGTTAGCTACTTGTCGGGTGATAGCATGTGCCACATAACACAGGCACACAGGTCACTCCACAGCAAGTACAGCTATGAGGCAGACATTGTCCATGCTGGTGCAAACAACCTGAGACGTACCTCCCTGGACCACATGGCAAGAGACACAGAGGAGCTCTTACAGCACCCTCTCAAACTCAGGACTCCCACACAGCCTTCATGCTGACACAGGACAGTTTAGATTACTCTGCAAACACCATCATACTGGGTGACGTCAGCTACCCAAACATAGACTGTGAACATTACACAAGCCACAATACCCAAGCTCTAGGGTTCCCATAGATCAGACATTTTTTGGCTATGGAACAGGTAACCAACCTTCCCACAAGAGGGGCAGATATACTAGACCTGATCATCACAACCATGAGTACAAACTGCGCACCACTGGGAGTATATCCCTCATTGTTGCAATCAAACCATATACTCATCACACTGGAGTACTGGATCTCCCACATATGCAAACCTCAAACACATCGATGTGTGTGTTGGAAATGTCCCTATTAGCAACTGTGAAAGTACAGTACAGGATGCAGATTCCCCTTTTGAAACACTGATGATGTCAGGACTGTATAATTATATTACCTGTAGTAAAGCCCTCCAGTAATTTGCATAGCGTGCTCTGCTAATGCATCTTTCTCCAGTGTCATAACGTAGTTAGGTAGGGGTTTGAATCCTGCAAAAGGAATGTATGTGTGTTAGTATGAGTGGGGTTTATGTGTGTGCACTATGCTGGGAGCGTTAACTGCCTTTTGACAACTGGGAGAACACACTACAGGGTGCACATCCCTCCTCCTACACACAGATGATGTCAGCACCCTCTAAGTACAGTGTTAGTAAGGATTTCTCCAACTACTGCAAATAGCACACTCTGCTAATGTGTCTGTTTCTACTGTCATAACACAGTTAGGTATGGGTTTGAATCTTGCAAATGGAAAGTATGTGTTTTACTGTTGGTGGGGTTAGTGTGTGTGCACAATGATGGGGTGGGATGTGGCTTTTGCCACATGGAGCTATGCACTGCAGGGTGGTCATTACCCTTAACAAGCAGTGATGTTGATAGCACCCTATACAAACAAAACTACAAAAGAGAAGGTGGTGGTACCAATAACACATGTAAGGTAACACTTCTTCAAGTAATGTCCACAAAACGGAGTAGGAAAATCAAACAATTATTTTATTCTATACAGACAACATGACAACAGACAACTGCCAGTACTCAGTATAGTGTTACATGCTACTGTAACACGCACATGTACCCAACTATACCTAGATAGTGCTCTGAAGCCTGAATGTGGCAAGTGTGTGGATGTGGGATGTGTCTGTGTGTGCATTTCCATATGGGAAACATGTTTGATGTGGCAATCAGGGTACTACAGTACCTGATGCACATTACATCTTTCAACCGATGAGGTTGCCTGCACCCTGTGAGTACAGGTAGAGAAGGGGATGCCAGTAGTAAACAACATAGTGCACTTCTCAAATGTGTACCTGTCATGTATCAACAGCTACTCATGTAGGGTGACAAATAATGGGAATGGCAGGTGAGCGTGTGCATGTGTGTGGGTAGCAGGGTGTGTATAAATGCATGTGTGACAGAACAGTTACATATAGCTGAATCTACGTAACAGCACAAGATGCGCATTGCCATAGTCAATGTTAGCATGTGATGGTGTGCAGCTGGTACACTTTGGTAAGTAGTATGGGTGCATATAACAATTGAGGACAGTCATACAGTTACTGCAGCAGGACTGCTAGGATATACACACAATTATACTGGAACAGTGAACAGTTACCAACATGTTACTACTTATACACATCTATGTAGTCACCCTGTGTATCAGCAACGTGTTTACCTTTACCTGCACCGATGTTGTAGTATGCAGGAGGTGGCACAGTGTCATCATATGCACAGGGTGTGGGTTAGGTATGCCCAAGCCAGCCACTGGTAACACCAATTGACATGTGTGTGTATGTGTGTTTGTGAGGGGCAGCAGTACAGGGTGGACCGGTGTTGGTGCAGTGTGTGTGTGTATGTGTTTGCCCTAGGTGTTAGGTTTCTGCATGTGTGTAAGCACACACACAGTCCCACATAATGGCTGCCATGTACAGGGTTTTGTGGACAGCCACAGACTGCACCTGTCAGGTCATCCAGATCAGTGTCTGTGGGCATGGACACGGTACCTGTGCCTGGCAGGGGTGCTACGGGCCATATCCGGTACTAACCCAGACTGGGTACTGTCATCGGAAGCAGGGGTGTGTTGACTGGACACAGTTCCCTGTTGGGACTGTCCAGAGCCACGTGCACGTGGTCTCCTGGGGCGTCTGGATGACAGCACAGACCCAGCATTGCTGGGGCTGGTGCTGGCACTTGAGGTGCGCGAGTGGGCCTGTTGTCGTCCGTGGCCACTGCCAGCTGGTGCTGTTGCTGGCATACGGCCATGTCGACGTCGCAAACGCACACCATCGCCCTGGCCCATGGACATCTGGTTGTGGATCAGCTGTTCTATGCCCCCACAACGTCTGTCAATGACATCTGTGAAGTTACGGATAGCATTTGCAACATCACACATGCCATCTGTCATGGCTGTGCGACATGCTCTCAGCTCCCTCAGACCCTGTCTGGTGTACCTTTCCATACGTGCCTGTGCCTGCATGACAGTTTGAAACATAGTGGAGGTTGACATACCTCCTTGGGCACGTTGGCCAGAGGCAGTACGGCCACGGATGCCCCCACGAGAACCCATGGGCGACTGTCTGCGTGGTACCATTGGAGGCCCCTGCTCATGGCTGCCTTGTGAGGATGCATGTACCACAGGTACCACATTACCCTGATCTATGCCCACTGCAGACTGTCCATCACCTAGGGACAATGGTGACAAAGGATTTGAAAGCTGTGTACTGTCAATTGGCTGACCAATGGTGGACCCAGACACACCTTCCTGCACCATTACAGACATTTCATCATCATCAGTACCTGGGGCACAAGATTCAGGTTCCCTGCTGCAGGTCACCAGAGCAGCACCAGAACCTACAGGAGGAAAACATGGAGCACAGATTACAGTCTCCATACATATTTGACAGAGATGCATTTCAATACTAATGCACACATTCAGAAATGGACACATGCACTCATGGACACTAACACACATGCACACTTGGGCACAGGCACACTTGCACACATGCACACCCCACAGTAAACACACACATCAGTACCGTGTTACACTTCTCAATCTACTACAACTGTATTACGGGTATTGTGAACACAGTTACCAGCAAGTCTACTACAGAGTTACACTACTCTTCCTAGTTTTATAAATTGCTTTACAGATAATGTTAAAAAGACTCACCGGCATGTATGGCCTGCCTCGTTGCTAGATGGGAGGGACCTGGAAGTGTGAAGAGAGTAATGTCAGTGGGCACATGTGTGCCATTTGTTTTGCACATGATACAGTACAGTAGTACACTAGTTCCCTTATACACATCAGCTGCACATAATGTCTGTATATATATCATGATGACAGATACATACCACATGCACACCTTATGCGTGCATGAAGTAACAGTGTACAGAACAGTCATATGTACATACCAGGGGTTAACTCTAATCTCACCCTTACCTCTCTTCAAACGACACCTCAAACTGTACTTCCGAAACCACTGGCTTTGTTCTTCTTGGAGTACAGGCTAACGTCCCTCTCCCTACCCTCTCTTTACCTTTAACCCCTCATTGTGCATAGAAACTAGCTTCTACCCTGTTTCTTTCACCTTGATGTCCTTCTATGCTCTGACCTACTTCTCCCATCCCTCCCACATCCTCTTGACTGTCTTCCTTCTTTTCCTCACTTCCCTTCTTGACTCCTGCCTCTTCCATATCATTGTATCTTTCATACTCCTTCTACTTCTCTACCCTTCTGAGCCCTAACTATTATGTATCTGGCTTTTGCCTTATTGCATAACCGTTATGCTTTAGGTAGGATTGCTTTTAAACCAACGGTACATTGTGTATGACTCTAAACTGTTTGAGTTCCTTACATGTATGTTGATTTAGTTAACAGGCTGGTGTACAATTCTATCATGTTGGCTGTCTGTATTAACAACTTGTCTGTCTGCCTTTATTACGTTATGTGTGGAGCTTTTCTCCACAGGCCTCTACTGAAAATGGACATATATCCAGCTAGACTATCTGGGTCAACAAATGTAAAAGTAATAACAATAAATGAATATGGCATCTTACCTGCACGCTCGGTGTCTTGCTGCTGTGTGGATCCAACCTCCATCATGATGCATGAGTGTTGCTGTTGTTGTTCTGGGGCTGGATCCACAACACTTAGCAGTAGCCCCTCCTGTCTGGTGAGGGTGGGATGTGTGGCCACCCCCCACCTGTGGCAACCTGTTGCCTGCGGATATCTGCAGCACGCTGGCGGACATTTCTTATCAAATCACTGCAGTGATGTCTCACCTGCTCATATGTCCTATCATGCATGCCAACATCATTTATCCTGCTAACGAGGTTTTGCCACAGTGCAGACCTCTCCTGCTGATTCTGGGTGGTGCGTGAGAACAGGATGGCATAGTCACGCACCAGGCTCTGGTGAATCACATCATCCTCTGCAGCAGAATATGATGGGTTCCTTTTTGGAGCCATGTCAAGCTGGAAAGGTACACAAACAGGTTATCAGCATAGTATCTCAACAATACATGGTGCACATTCTATACAGGGAGTTTTAACTTCTACTTATTACTGCTTGGTTAAAACTTGATTACAGTGTAGCTATCATTCTATGTCATTTGTACTAAGCACTTGGCCTTCAGACCAGTTGTTTTACATTAGGGAGGTTGGTGGCAAGCACTGTGGTGGCAGGACACATATCTTTCATCCATTGAAGTTGAGAACTGCTGATTGAGGGCCCAGTGTACAAGTGTATTAGTTCTGGTATGGGCAGTTGGCCTTCAGGCCAGTTATTTAACATTAACAAGGTTTGTGGTCTGCACTCGTGTGTGACAATAGGCTGTACTCTGCCATTCATAGCTGGGGACATCTGGTTTCAGGTTTATAGTGCCTGCATATCTGAGCTGTATCTTACTGACATTGCTACACCTTGTTTGCTGTAGCAACCACTACATCCAGGCCTCCTGGATCTACCTTTGTTTATATGCTTGTTATTTGTTAGCTTGTTATTTCACTGGTATGCTACTTCCACATAGTACACAGCTTGTCAACATGTCTGTGACTCACTACTGATATCTGCATTGCTTACTGTACGTATTTCCATGTTACACATGACAGCAAGTGACTGCTTCTCATTGTTGCATTTACTTAATTGTGACACATTGCACTTAGGTTACCTGGCACTTGCTCACTGACGCTTTTATATCAGTCAGCAGTTGTAGGTAATGTCAGTACACCCTCACTCCCCACTGGACCTTGTTTTCAATCATTAATTATTACAGAATTCAGAATAGTATTCTAGCATGTCCAGAGGTCAGTTGTCAGTTCCCTCCCCAGTCCAGCTGGTGACTGTGGTACTCCAGAGACAATGTTGGAACAGATGCATGTACACAGACAACCCCCTCCTCCTAACAACAAATTCAAACTCATGTGAGTGATGCAACCATATACCAAACTGGAGGCTAGGCTCTGTCTACTCAATACCGCCATAACCAGTCAGGTGGCCAAGGAGACCACACACTACACTTCCAGTCTCACATAGACCTACCACAACAGCGAACCTAACACATGATCACACATGAACATACTTGTAGGCTCGGACCACAGCTATGCCTATGCAGCAGAGACCTCCTAAGCAGACATCCATGCAACCACTACCATGGAAACGAACATGTGCAACACATATCACACAAAGCCAATGTGCTGAACTCTCACAGCCATTAACAGTAAACAACACACCTCATACACCTGTACTAGGTGCCTCTATCATCAGGCACACTAACATCACATTCACCAGGCTTAATGAGGTGAGGGTCACGGTGTGCAGCCTGTCGGCCACTATGACCTGCCACATAACACAAACACTCAGGTAACCCCAAGGCAAGTACAGGTATGACTCAGTCAATGTCCATGCTGGTGTGAATGGCCTGACACATTCCTCCCTGGACTACATGACATGAGACAGTACAGAGCTCTCTGAGCACGTAGCCCAAGACAGTTTGACCCTGACCTTGAGTAGCATCCTACCCTCACCTAGAACCATGCCACAATATCAAGGCACGATGATCCCTTCCAACAATTGACTGACATACTGGTGTCATTCACAGGTGTGCCAATGCCTGCCATCTTGGGGTGGCATGCTTTGCTAGGGACAGCTTGCACCTGGCACCCCTGTCCTATTGGAATTTGGCGGAGCCTCTTGCTACACCCATAGTGCCTGTATTAGGCAAGGCTCATAAGGCAAACCCACATCCATTTGTATCACAAAGGATGAGGAAGTAAGAGTGATGCTACTCAACACCAGAAGTCTAGACCTAAGGATGCACACACTCAAAACCCTACTTAACATTCTGGACATCGATATCTGTGCAGTAACATGAACCTGTTTCAGGTTTGACAGGAGCACACTAGTACTACCAGGTTATAGCTGTTACCATTCTTGTCGGCCCCAACACTTGAACAAAGGAGGGGGAGTATCAGTATTCAATGCAGATTCCCACGCCTCCACATTGGTGGCACAGTACAACATAGGTGTTAGGCCATTGAGTATAGAAGATGTAGTTGGAACCTGGGGAAGAAACATGGTAGCGGTCTGTCATTTGTCAACCACATGGCCAATGTGGATTGAAAGACATGTTATATAGCCCAGCTAATCATGAGGGATTCACATGTATGGCAGGGGAGGTCATTGTGCCTCTTTACTCATCCATCATCAAGCCTATAATTGCGTACAATGCATCGTTTGGGATGTACCTAACCAGACACCCACAGCAACTGGTACAGGACAACAGTACCTCATCAAGGGGATGCAATGGCTCACACAGATGTCATATGCTGCCCAGGTAAAGTAAATCCAGCTGGACTCAGTGGCTTACTGCCTGTTCAGAGGCAATCTGTGCGTGCCATATACAGCCATGTCCTACCCAGCAGTAATGAACATGCTGCACCTCAGGCAATCAGAGTCCCATACAGCCACATGCTCAGGAGAGCTGGACCTCAGCACTGACATACATGGGCATGCTGCAGGCTCCCTTCACTCTGTAATGAGCTCACACTACAGGTTAGGCAGAGTCCCTCATTGACTCTCTTCCATAGGAATCTGGATGACTGGATGTAGATCATAGTTGTACCCCAGGTATCACTTCTATGTCACTGTTAGACAGAGGCACAGTATACTAACATCGGACAAGGGCATAGCAGCATAACTTGTAATTGGGTGGTGAAAGACAACCACATTCTACTAGGCTTACCAGTGCCCTAGGGCAAATAGCCTAGTATGAACCTATGAACATGTGTGTACTGCTATAGTACTTCTGCCATATGTTGCATGTGTGTGTGTTGTGGGGGATGCACAGGTAATGGCCGGATACTTCTGCACAGGCGACACGTCTGACACATTCTGGGTGTTCATCCCTACATACTGGATGTGTGTTGCCATCCAACCCAACCCTGTGATGTGCACACATTACTCAGCATGGATTTACATATCCGAACAACACCACAAGCACAGTACACTACCTTGCTATGTATGCATTTAATTACACAGTTATTCAGTAGTTATGACAGTGATGCTATCCATGCAGCCCATTGGGCCAGTGGAAGCCACAACACACACTGCCAGCACCTTTGCATATGCTTACCACAGACATCCCACATACTGCATGTACTGTGCACACACATATCTAACCCAGAACAACTGCACACCACTTATTAATCCTGTCCAGTGGAGTACAGATACAGGCATATTGTATAACAATAGTAGGAGGCTACTGCAGCACAGGGCAGATTCACATGACAGCAAGTCATCTGTGGTCAGCAGTGTTAAGATGCTTCACATTCACCAAATGCACAGATATTGGCAACATTGTTGCAGACAGTTTAGGTGCAGGTACCCCCCCATTCTCCTACACATGTGGTATTAGTTATCCCAGATGACTGTCACCTCCCTATCCTCTCACATGTCCAGGTGAGAGCCACCTTCATCATTGCAGAACACGTAGCATCACTGTTACGAAATGGTATCCCTGGATGTGTGCTACATTCACCCCTGGAGGACATAGCACCACATGACAGACTGATATTAATCCCTGGCCATACTACAGGATATGTACCTGAACAGTGCCATACATACACAGTGGTCCCACACCAATGAGGAGGAACCTCTACTGACCCTGGGAACTACTGCATCATATGCACAACTGGCCTTGTGTTCTAAGCTATGGAAGTGTTAAGTATGGGCAACATGTACAGCAATATTACATATGTTTATATTTCAGGACTATGTACACACAACCTATCTCATGGACATACCTATAGATAGTGAACTATGATACATTTGGAGGTGTCACAGTATACACAGGATTAATCTGCTACTTTGCATTACCTGTGTTTGTGGCAGCTGTTGCTGTGCCAGTGGTGCTTGTTGCTGCTTGCTCCTTGCTGCTTGCTGCTTGCTGCTGCTTTTGCTGCTGGCTGTCGTTATATTTGTTCCAGTAATTGGGACTATAAAAGTCTGCCTGACATGCTTTGGGTAGTAGACATACTATATTGCCTTTATCTTCATTCCTACTATTACATGTTCCACTTATTTAGCACTATATTCCTGTATGAGAGTCATGGCTTAGTGGTAGGTCATACAGACTAGTGTTACAATGGTCTTGTGGTAGGGCCTACTAGTATGCTTATATTCTGCTTTTGACTTGAGTATAGGGCCTATCAATCAAAGTGCTGGAGGCACCTTTAGGCAGTTAAAGGGGTTAGTAGGTCTCACAGGAGCCAGGCTGTGTTGCAGATTCTGGTTGCTGCATTTATCTTCACTGTTTCCTGTAGTGAGTGTGTATGGATACTGACACCTACAACTATATTTCATATGTATTAATATATATTTATATATATGTATGTGTAGCTATACATACCTTCATATATGTACATTACCTTACTTTATTATGTACAAGCTAACAAGTAGCAGGGCTGTTTCTGTTAACACTGAACTAGTATGGGAATCCAGTAATTTGGCCATTGAAACTCTACCTGACATGCTTTGGATAGTACACCTCCTATATTGCCTTTATACTGATTCCTACTATTACATGTTATATTTATTTTAGCACTGTGTTCTTGTAAGGGAGGCATGGCTTAGTGGTAGGTCATACAGACTAATGTTACCAAGGTCCTGGGTTCGAGACTAACAGTGGGAATTTATTTTTATTTGCAAGCTTTCAAACTGAGTACAGGGCCTGTCAAAGTGCTGAGGCCACCTTTAAGCAGTTAGAAGGGTAAGTAGGTCACACAGGGGTCAGGCTGTGTTGCAGATTCAGGTTGCTGCATTTATGTTCACTGTTTCCTGTAGTGAGTGTGTATGGATACTGACACCTACAACTATATTTCATATGTATGAAACAACAAAATATATTTTGTATATGTGACTTAATTGTTTGAATGTATAATTGATTGATTGTTTGTGTTTTGTATATATTGAAAAGTGTTTTATGAGTTTTATTGCTTTACTCTGTAAAGGCTGTTGGCCGAGGCGCTAGAGAAAGGACTTGCTTCAACTGAATAAATTTTATCTGGAAGGTAGAGCTGGGACTCACTGTTGGTCTTTGTTGTTTCATATATATTTCCTTGTTTCTTGTTGTTTAACTATGACAAGTAAGTCCATGTGCTCCTTTCCGCGAATTTTTAGAGAGACTGGTATGGAAATATTTAACCGGAATGGAGAGAACACTGGCCGTTCTAACAATACGTCTAATGACACTGGCACATCAACTGTAAAAAATGTAATACCAGAAGCCATGGGAGATTCAGGCTTGGGTATTATAAAAAAATGGGAAAATTCTAGGAAAAGAACTACTATTAACCCGTTTGCTATGGTAGGCAAAAAGAATATCATTTCTGACAATCCTGATGCTCAAGATCTGTGTTCTAAACTTGAGAGATTGATTTTTAAAGAAACATCAACTTTCTACAATATTGGTAGCCTTGAAAGGTATATTGAACTTGATATAACACCTAGAGGTTTAAGGTCAATTAAGAATCCATCTACACCGTTTGACCTTACCAATGAAACAGAAATTAAACTCCATGAGCGATGGATAGCAGCTGCACATCGGTGCAGCTTAGAATGGGTGACAATTCTGATCGAAAGGGATAACATGAAAAAAGACAAACTTGTAGTGGAAACGAAACAAGTTTGTGAGCAGCTGGTTAATATTACCTCTAACTCGACTCTTGAGAACTTCCTTTCAGGTATTAATATGAAATTAACAAATTATGAAAAAGATCTAGTGGAAAGAAAAAAATCAAAATTAACAAGAGACATTCGGGACTACGAACACAAGAGGGCGTTCGTGTTTCCTAGTTTCCAAAGAAATCGGAAAAAGAGTGTCTCTTTTCAAAAAGGAAATCCGGCCTCAGAAAAGCTCACAAACAAGAACTTCCTGTCTGGCGAGAGCGGGGCATCATCATGGGAAGATGATGACAGAGACAACTTTCCCGAACTACCAGGTGCAGCAAATTCGGAAGCTTTTCGTAAAACCTATTCAGAATCCAATGGACACTATGTTAACACCAGGAAAAGGGGTTGGAACAGCACAGAACGCTATAGAGACTCGGGCGATGGACAATATAAGAAAGGTAGATGGACATAATTTACATAGTAGTTATGTGGTTAATTTGTCGAGTTATAAACTAGACAATACTGAATTATCTATTTTAGAAAAGGGGCTTAAATTTGTACCCACTTGTATACCTAAGAAACATGAAGTTAAAACTGAACTATTTCAGTTATGTCGAAAAATGCATTTAAAGGAACACTTTTTTAGATTAAATAAAACAATTGATTCTGATGTTAACTATGACCCCTCATCTATACCTGATAGTGATATGGAAAGTGAAGAAAGTTTTCACTCATGTGTATCGGATGATGAAGGGGAAAATAATGCTTATGATTTATTAAATACACATATGCTCAAAGGTACTAATTATTTCCTACCTCCATGTAAAAATCCTAACATAATAAAATTTGAATCACTGTTAAACACAATGTTGGAGAAGGAAATAGAAGAATTTGTGAATAAAAAGCATGTCTATAATTTAACCAAAATGGAATGGGAAAGATTGCAGCGATTAAGCAGGAATAATAATATAGTTTTCAAACAAGCAGATAAAGGGGGAAAACTTGTTATATTAAATTCCTGTGATTATTATGGTATGTGTATGCAGCACCTTGACAATAAAACTGTATATTGTAAGACAAATGTTAGTCTTTTAAGAAAGGCAGAAAAAGATTTTGATATCTTACTACATAAAGGTGTTAGGCTACACTATTTGACTAAAATGGATGTAGACCGAAAAATAAGTATTAAGAATAAAAATCGCTAAATTCTTTTGTCTACCTAAAATTCATAAAGACTTGAACCGACCACCCGGTCGGCCTATTGTCTCAGCTTTTGGTTATTTTACTTATAATCTTTGTGCTGTGTTACATGAAATATTAATAAAAAAGGTCTTGATGTTACCTTCATACATACAAGACTCATATGATTTCCTTACGAAGATAAAAGATATTTATTGGTGTGAAAATATGTACTTCATTACGGTTGATGTAGTGAGTCTCTATACTAATATTTCACATATTTTGGGCTTAGAAGCTATAAAATTCTTTCTTGGTGATAGCCCTAAAACTCATTATATTCTGGAACTAGTGGAATTTTGTCTCATGAATAACTTTTTTGAATTCAATGGCACTCTCTATAGACAGGTGACAGGCACTGCTATGGGGGCTGCGTTTGCGCCAGCCTATGTCAACCTGTTTATGGGGTTGTTTGAAAATGAATTTCTTTATAGACTACCTTTTTTCAAAAACAATGTTCTGAAGTATTTTAGATTTATTGATGACCTGATTTTTATTTGTAATGGCAATTTTGATGCATCGGTAAACTTTATTGATGCACTAAATAATAATAGATTTGGCATCAAGTTTAGTGATGTACAACGGGGAGATCAAGTACATTTTCTAGATATTTTTCTTAAAGGTAATAATGGTTTTCCGATACATACTGGCATTTACAGAAAGTTTGATGAAATAAGCTGGAAAATGTGGGGAAATAGTTGCCATCCTCCCCATAAATTATCAGCTATTCCCTATGGGGAATTTCTCAGAATAAAAAGACTGAATTCTGATACTAAACTGGCTTATAATGAGGCATATAAAGCAGCCAAGATATTTAAGGCTAGAGGATATAACCCAGCAAATATAGAAAATAGTCTTTGTAGAGTATTTAGAGATAATAAAGGTACTATTAGACAGAATAATTACAAATATAATAATAATAATTACAACATTGATCAGGAAAAGATGTTCTTTGTTACAAAGTACACTAATTTTTCCATAATTATTAATAAAATAATTATGGAGTACTGGAATTTTATTAAGAAAGATGTTGTATCATTAAAAGACACAAAATTAATTATATCATACAAGAAAGGTAAAAGTATACAGGATTTTTTAGTACATAGTATTTAAAAAAAACCCTGGATTAGTGGAATAAATACTGTGCAAGATGTGGGAACATTCCCTTGTGGTAAATGTTCCATCTGCAAACATATAGTGAATGAGGTAGGTAAAATAAATGGAAAAAATTTCACTACAAGAGCTAAATACTCATGCATGAGTAGAGGTGTTATTTATGTTATATTTTGTGATTGTAATAGATATTATATTGGGGAAACAAAAAGAATGTTAGCGGAAAGGATTAAAGAGCATATTAGGGATGTAAAAAATAATAAAATTAATAGTCCCATTGCTGAGCACTTTAATTCTGTACATCATGGAAATATTGAACATATAAAAGTTTCTATCTTGGAACATGTTCCTCTTTATTATAATGATTTAGATGGGCAAAAAACTATATTAAGACAAAAGGAATCTATTTTGATTATGAAATTTGGGACCTTGCAACCATATGGAATGAATAGAGAATGTAATTGGCAATGCCTTATTTAAAACTATAGTTTTAAATATATTTTGTATATGTGACTTAATTGTTTGATTGTATAATTGATTGATTGTTTGTGTTTTGTATATATTGAAAAGTGTTTAATGAGTTTTATTGCTTTACTCTGTAAAGGCTGTTGACCGAGGCGCTAGAGAAAGGACTTGCTTCAACTGAATAAATTTTATCTGGAAGGTAGAGCTGGGACTCACTGTTGGTATTTGTTGTTTCATATATATTTCCTTGTTTCTTGTTGTTTAACTATGACAAGTGAGTCCATGTGCTCCTTTCCGCGAATTTTTAGAGAGACTGGTATGGAAATATTTAACCGGAATGGAGAGAACACTGGCCGTTCTAACAATACGTCTAATGACACTGGCACATCAACTGTAAAAAATGTAATACCAGAAGCCATGGGAGATTCAGGCTTGGGTATTATAAAAAAATGGGAAAATTCTAGGAAAAGAACTACTATTAACCCGTTTGCTATGGTAGGCAAAAAGAATATCATTTCTGACAATCCTGATGCTCAAGATCTGTCTTCTAAACTTGAGAGATTGATTTTTAAAGAAACATCAACTTTTTACAATATTGGTAGCCTTGAAAGGTATATTGAACTTGATATAACACCTAGAGGTTTAAGGTCTATTAAGAATCCATCTACACCGTTTGACCTTACCAATGAAACAGAAATTAAACTCCATGAGCGATGGATAGCAGCTGCACATCGGTGCAGCTTAGAATGGGTGACAATTCTGATCGAAAGGGATAACATGAAAAAAGACAAACTTGTAGTGGAAACGAAACAAGTTTGTGAGCAGCTGGTTAATATTACCTCTAACTCGACTCTTGAGAACTTCCTTTCAGGTATTAATATGAAATTAACAAATTACGAAAAAGATCTAGTGGAAAGAAAAAAATCAAAATTAACAAGAGACATTCGGGACTACGAACACAAGAGGGCGTTCGTGTTTCCTAGTTTCCAAAGAAATCGGAAAAAGAGTGTCTCTTTTCAAAAAGGAAATCCGGCCTCAGAAAAGCTCACAAACAAGAACTTCCTGTCTGGCGAGAGCAGGGCATCATCATGGGAAGATGATGACAGAGACAACTTTCGAACTACCAGGTGCAGCAAATTCGGAAGCTTTTCGTAAAACCTATTCAGAATCCAATGGACACTATGTTAACACCAGGAAAAGGGGTTGGAACAGCACAGAACGCTATAGAGACTCGGGCGATGGACAATATAAGAAAGGTAGATGGACATAATTTACATAGTAGTTATGTGGTTAATTTGTCGAGTTATAAACTAGACAATACTGAATTATCAATTTTAGAAAAGGGGCTTAAATTTGTACCCACTTGTATACCTAAGAAACATGAAGTTAAAACTGAACTATTTCAGTTATGTCAAAAAATGCATTTAAAGGAACACTTTTTTAGATTAAATAAAACAATTGATTCTGATGTTAACTATGACACCTCATCTATACCTGATAGTGATATGGAAAGTGAAGAAAGTTTTCACTCATGTGTATCGGATGATGAAGGGGAAAATAATGCTTATGATTTATTAAATACACATATGCTCAAAGGTACTAATTATTTCCTACCTCCATGTAAAAATCCTAACATAATAAAATTTGAATCACTGTTAAACACAATGTTGGAGAAGGAAATAGAAGAATTTGTGAATAAAAAGCATGTCTATAATTTAACCAAAATGGAATGGGAAAGATTGCAGCGATTAAGCAGGAATAATAATATAGTTTTCAAACAAGCAGATAAAGGGGGAAAACTTGTTATATTAAATTCCTGTGATTATTATGGTATGTGTATGCAGCACCTTGACAATAAAACTGTATATTGTAAGACAAATGTTAGTCTTTTAAGAAAGGCAGAAAAAGATTTTGATATCTTACTACATAAAGGTGTTAGGCTACACTATTTGACTAAAATGGATGTAGACCGAAAAATAAGTATTAAGAATAAAAAAATCGCTAAATTCTTTTGTCTACCTAAAATTCATAAAGACTTGAACCGACCACCCGGTCGGCCTATTGTCTCAGCTTTTGGTTATTTTACTTATAATCTTTGTGCTGTGTTACATGAAATATTAATAAAAAAGGTCTTGATGTTACCTTCATACATACAAGACTCATATGATTTCCTTACGAAGATAAAAGATATTTATTGGTGTGAAAATATGTACTTCATTACGGTTGATGTAGTGAGTCTCTATACTAATATTTCACATATTTTGGGCTTAGAAGCTATAAAATTCTTTCTTGGTGATAGCCCTAAAACTCATTATATTCTGGAACTAGTGGAATTTTGTCTAATGAATAACTTTTTTGAATTCAATGGCACTCTCTATAGACAGGTGACAGGCACTGCTATGGGGGCTGCGTTTGCGCCAGCCTATGCCAACCTGTTTATGGGGTTGTTTGAAAATGAATTTCTTTATAGACTACCTTTTTTCAAAAACAATGTTCTGAAGTATTTTAGATTTATTGATGACCTGATTTTTATTTGTAATGGCAATTTTGATGCATCGGTAAACTTTATTGATGCACTAAATAATAATAGATTTGGCATCAAGTTTAGTGATGTACAACGGGGAGATCAAGTACATTTTCTAGATATTTTTCTTAAAGGTAATAATGGTTTTCCGATACATACTGGCATTTACAGAAAGTTTGATGAAATAAGCTGGAAAATGTGGGGAAATAGTTGCCATCCTCCCCATAAATTATCAGCTATTCCCTATGGGGAATTTCTCAGAATAAAAAGACTGAATTCTGATACTAAATTGGCTTATAATGAGGCATATAAAGCAGCCAAGATATTTAAGGCTAGAGGATATAACCCAGCAAATATAGAAAATAGTCTTTGTAGAGTATTTAGAGATAATAAAGGTACTATTAGACAGAATAATTACAAATATAATAATAATAATTACAACATTGATCAGGAAAAGATGTTCTTTGTTACAAAGTACACTAATTTTTCCATAATTATTAATAAAATAATTATGGAGTACTGGAATTTTATTAAGAAAGATGTTGTATCATTAAAAGACACAAAATTAATTATATCATACAAGAAAGGTAAAAGTATACAGGATTTTTTAGTACATAGTATTTATAAAAAACCCTGCATTAGTGGATTAAATACTGTGCAAGATGTGGGAACATTCCCTTGTGGTAAATGTTCCATCTGCAAACATATAGTGAATGAGGTAGGTAAAATAAATGGAAAAAATTTCACTACAAGAGCTAAATACTCATGCATGAGTAGAGGTGTTATTTATGTTATATTTTGTGATTGTAATAGATATTATATTGGGGAAACAAAAAGAATGTTAGTGGAAAGGATTAAAGAGCATATTAGGGATGTAAAAAATAATAAAATTAATAGTCCCATTGCTGAGCACTTTAATTCTGTACATCATGGAAATATTGAACATATAAAAGTTTCTATCTTGGAACATGTTCCTCTTTATTATAATGATTTAGATGGGCAAAAAAATATATTAAGACAAAAGGAATCTATTTTGATTATGAAATTTGGGACCTTGCAACCATATGGAATGAATAGAGAATGTAATTGGCAATGCCTTATTTAAAACTATAGTTTTAAATATATTTTGTATATGTGACTTAATTGTTTGATTGTATAATTGATTGATTGTTTGTGTTTTGTATATATTGAAAAGTGTTTTATGAGTTTTATTGCTTTACTCTGTAAAGGCTGTTGGCCGAGGCGCTAGAGAAAGGACTTGTTTCAACTGAATAAATTTTATCTGGAAGGTAGAGCTGGGACTCACTGTTGGTCTTTGTTGTTTCATATATATTTCCTTGTTTCTTGTTGTTTAACTATATTTCATATGTATTTATATATATTTATATATCTGTATATGTAGATATACATACCTTCATATATGTACATTACCTTACTTTATTATGTACAAGCTAATAAGTAGCAGGGCTGTTTCTGTTAACACTGACCTAGTATGGGAATCCAGTAATTTGGCCATTAAAACTCTGCCTGACATGCTTCAGATAGT
This sequence comes from Protopterus annectens, assembly GCF_019279795.1. Taxonomy (NCBI): domain Eukaryota; kingdom Metazoa; phylum Chordata; order Ceratodontiformes; family Protopteridae; genus Protopterus; species Protopterus annectens. The sequence goes on along the minus strand of NC_056742.1, from coordinate 428,918,396 downwards.
ACATCTCCTATATTGCTTTTATACTGATTTTTACTATTACATGTTATATTTATTTTAGCACTGTACTCTTGTAAGGCAAGCATGGCTTAGTGGTAGGTCATACAGACTAATGTTACCAAGGTCCTGAGTTCGAGACTAACTGTGGGAATTTATTTTTCTTTGCAAACTTTCAAACTGAGTACAGGACCTGTCAATCAAAGTGCCATAAAGGCACTTTTAAGCACTTTAAACCAGGTCGGAGCTCGTTTGCGCGGAGCTCACGCATGTGCACTGGCAGTGAGCTCCGCTAACACAAGCGCACACCCGCGCTAATTTCTTTGAAAGAAAAGAAAAAGGGATGACAGGAAAGTGGTGAAAAAGGGGTCACAAAGAGGGTAAGACAGTAGGGAAACAAGCGTGGGATTTGCAGGAGGGATGTAGGTAAGGCCCATAGATTCCCATGTCTTTGGCAGCAACAGCTGTGCATTTCCATGTATTTTGGTGAGACATTGGAAACCTTTCACCCCTGAGAGAGGTGTCAGGACAACATTAATATTTGTTGTAGAGCCAATTGTAATTAACTGTTTCAATGTCAAGCAGACATGTGTGCGACATGGACAGCTATGTATGGGGCGTAATTTTTTGTGGGTACAGAGTGCCATTTTTTTTTTCAGGTGAGAGTGGTATGTCAGGTGAAGGAAGTCGGTATAGCTGGGGAGGTAGGTTGGGTAGGTTAACAGACAAGACAGACAAGACGCATACAGGGCGTGTATGACACACGTGGGGGTTACACAATTGACGGGGACGGAGGTTGGGATATCCGAGATGCATGAGCGCACAGATGGCAACAGTGGAACTGATATCCCCACCCATAGGCAGTTGTCACTGTTCCTTCACAGCCCAGGACGGGGCTGTGCTAGGGCTGTAGGCGGGCAACGGCCGGGGCCGTTAGCTGTGCCACACGAGCCTCGAGCTGGCGTAGGGGCCCAAGAACAGAGTCTTGGATCTCCCTTTGCACCACAGACCAGACACCTTGGAGGGTGAGTGGACAAACCCCTCCGGCCACACTTGCAGAGGGGGGACGGGCCCCATCCCCTGCAGCACTTCGGGTGTTGTTATATGGAATTATAGGGTTGGGTGGAGATAGACAGTGATGACACATTCATATGTTACTTCCCCAAAACCTCTTCCTGCACGTTGGCAATGCACGGCCCCCAACGATATAATGCCAATAAAAAACACACAATTGGAGCCAGCACTTGGTGATAAAAAATTGTATTGTAGGATTAAAGCATCACAGCAGAAAAACTACATACCGGTTTCGGCTGGTAAATTACACAGCCTTCATCAGTGTATCCAAAATTCACAGTTCTTCCTGCCATTTAAATAAGTAAGCATAAACACCCTTTGGTGGAAACATTATAAATATTCATTAAGTCCTGGAGGGAAAAGCCCACCCAGCTTAATGATCCACTTTTTTTCTTTTCTATTTAAAATATCATGCCAACCAGTTTTACTTTTACGATCACCTTGAATCACATCAATAATTGTGAATAAAAATGTTGCTGAGGGATGTAACAAATGGTGTTTGTATAGTGCATTGGTAAGTTTTTTCTGTTTAATGTTACTGTAGTGTTCAGAAATACGTAACCTTAGGCATCTTGAAGTTTGACCAATATAGAATGCACCACATTTACACGTGGCCAAATAAATGGCCCAGTCAGTACTACAATTGCAAAAGATATTAATATCAAAAACCTTGGAACAATTGCGGCTTGAAAATTCCTTAGTAGTACACATATATTTACAATTTACACAATGACCACAGGGAAAACAACCATACAGACTGTGTCCAGAAATAGTAGTTTGTATTTTGATCCTGCCTCTGTTATCCCTGATTTTATAATGATTAAAATGAGATTTCAAATTTTTACCATTTCTGTATGAAAACATACATTTATCAGGGATAATCCTGGCAACTTCTGAATCACTCTGTAAAATGTTCCAATGACGCCGTATAATGTTAACAAGACCCATAGTGTTTCTCCCATAAGTAGTTGTAAATCTGAGTGGTTCAGTTGTTGTATTGGCCTTCCCTCTATCCTTATATTGAAGCAAGTTATTCCGCTCCATACCTTGTACCTGACTCATGGCATTAATTACAACCCCTGTCTTGTAACCTCTTTGTTTAAACCTGTGTATAAGATCCTCCGAGTTTTTGCGATATGTGGAATGCTGAGAACATATCCGTTTGGCTCTAATAAATTGGGATTTCGGAATGTTGTTGGCTATATGGGGAGCATGAAAACTTGTAGCATGTAACAATGAATTGTACTGGGGGAACTTCCTATATGTCTCACTCTCAAGTGTACCATCAGGGAGTTTACATATAACCACATCCAAAAAAATCATCTTATGGGCATCATGTTGTTCCGTAAAGCCTAGACCCCATTCATTGTTATTCAAATATTCCACAAAAGCCAGCAAACTAGACTCAGTACCCCTCCACACCAGCCAGATGTCATCAAGGTAACGTCTCCAAATGTCCAATTCAGGAAGGAAAATATTTCTGGTAGAATCATAAATCAACTTGGTTTCCACATACGCCATGAAAAGATCAGCGTATATGGGGGCAAAAGAAGCCCCCATAGCCGTGCCCTTAATTTGCCAATAACAATTGTCTTTATAATAAAAAACATTGCAAGTAAGGACATATCTGGCCATGTCAACCAAGAATTCGTTAACTGAAGCATCATATAAACCAGAATATTCCAACCAATATGCCAAGGCCCGAAGGCCAGCTTGATGTGGGATGTTGGTATATAGGGCACATACGTCTAGTGTACATAAATACCAATCTTATTCCCATCAAACAAACACCCAGATATTAACACCATTGAACAAGGGGCATATCAATATCACATGCATTATTTGAACAGAAATACACAGTCAAACAACATGTAGGGTTGATTAATGGCAACAGGCCATCAAATTTGCAGGTATGAACAGGGCACATGCACAAACAGGCATGCATATATTTTTGAAACGGACAAATGTCCATGATTAATGAAATGTTCACATACCATTATTTAGTGGGTGTTGTTATATGGAATTATAGGGTTGGGTGGAGATAGACAGTGATGACACATTCATATGTTACACATTGATTTACATTTGTAATAGGTACACAATTAAGTTGAGGCTGATGTTTCAAATAATTTTTATTTGACTGTCATGCTACACCTGTTACAAATACATCACTATCCTACTTATTTTGAATCTGATCAGATACATCATCCTGCTACACTTTGATGACAGGACAGGGGACAACTATGGCTGTTTAGTCTGTCAGATAATCATTCATTCTATCTGCAAATTGTATACTGTGATCACCATACAGACTTTGGCCTAGACATTCCAGATTCTGACACACTGAAATCAGTTTGGGATATTAAGATGTACTTCCCACATGCATTTAGTTCTGTAGAAACACACTGGGGCTACTATATTCAGGGGTTATTACTACTTTATTTATTCATACATGACCCTTTCTGTCACTCTCACACATCCTGCAACTTCACAGTTCAGGTTGGTACTTCTAGGCTTTGTTCACATGTTAGACTGGTGGTGATTCAAACACTTTCCAACAGCCTCACTTCTGTCATGATTCAGCATTTCAACAGGGGATATATCTCACATATGACTACCTCAGATTCTAAAGCTGTACACTTGAGACTACTGCAGGTTACACTATATTTAATTCATGGTGGGACATCTGTATTACAGCACTGTTTAATTCTATCAATTATATTTCCAGTTACACTTGCATACTGATGAACTTGTTGCAGCCATACCTGCAGACTTACAGTTCCTGCTTGCACATTATATTACTTTTAATCAATACACTGCAGTGTTCTGATACATGCTACAGTACAATATTTATTTACAAGTAATGGGTGGGGTTACTAACCTGCATGGTGGCACAGCCGCACCAGCCTACGGGCATACATCTCACGGTTCGCAGAGCGGACACCTGCAGCTGTAATACGAAATAAGTAATATTGGACTACACATCTCCATGGTATCAGCCAGTTGAAATCCTTACATACATAAGCAAAATGTAACTTACTCAGTAGAGGGGCGTTGGGCATATCCCGGGCCTCCTGGATCCATTCGGTCAACTGGTCTTGCTTGCGTCACTTCAGGTCCGCATGGTGGTGACGGACCTGCTCACCAGTGCATGGAATGCCAGTAGCACTGGTCAGATCACGAGCCAACTGGTCCCATGCCTCTGCCCTATACGCTCCCCATGAGACCTGGCCCTGCATGAGTTGGGCCTCGTGATGATGGACAAGGAGCCAGACCATGTATCTGGACTCCTCAACGCCCCAACGCTGTGCTTGAAAGCAGCGTCCCTCACCTACTCCACTCATTCTGACTGCAGGTCTGTTCTACAATCGTTTCTGCCGTGTATTCCCGCCTATGGGGCTTATATATGCCGCTTTTCCTGCACATTTCTCTGATTGGCCATTTTGGAATTGTATCTACTTCACTGAAAATGCTTTATCATGCTCCATTCTGGATTTTATCCCATATATATGCTATTTCTGCATTTCTAGGTATTGCTGTCATGGCTTAGTGGTTTAGTACCTTGACTCTAGTGCATGGTATCCTGGGTTCGAATCTGACAACTGATTTTTGATTTTCCTGACAGAAATGAGTTGAGACCTGTCAATCAAACATGCCAAAAGCACTTTTAAGCACTTAAAAGCAGGTCTGCGCTCGTTTGCGCGGAGTTAACGCATGCGCACTGGCAGTTAGCTTGTGGGAGCGCTGAGCAAACGGTGTGCGCTAGGGTAAACCTTAATTGGCTAGTGACACACATGTTCAGCTTAGCACAGCTAGTTGCAAATAGTTTCAGCCTGTTAAACCGGTGCTTAGCAATGGGCATGCAGTTTGCAGCTTTTTAAACACTACTCAGCTACGGGCAGTCTGTCTCACAGCAGCTTAGCTATGAGTACATTTCTGACTATTTTTATTATTGTGTTACTTCAAAATATATGCTCCATTTCATTGCATTTTACAAAAGGGAATACTTTTACATTTGTACAATACTGTCAGGGGGCTTTTTAGTGCTTATTTACAAATAAAAAAAGGTTGTTGTGGGGGCTCGAACCCTGCCTGCCTACTCTTAGGCCAGCAACTCTACCGCTAAGCTATTACTGCTTGGCTTATGTTGCATATTTAGTTTTTATATTCTTTTCCACTGACTGCTAACTGCAATTGCGCTAGTAGCACACCCGCACACACAAGCGCACACAGTAGCAAACATTTACGGGGTTTTAAAAAAAAAAGGTTTTAATTTAATTTTATAACATCTCTTCACTTTATACACTGATGGTCTGTCGGGGCATGTGTTGTGTAGTGTGTTTATTCACATTTCCATGGCCTCTCTCGTGGCTGTTTACTTTCAGCCATTCTAGACTTCCGGCGTGTCCGCTTGCAGGGCTTAGCCTACAGACACGCCCCCTACTCTCTTACACGGACCGTGTAAGAGTTACTAGTGTGATTCAGCATGCCTCATGCACCTCATGCATATGCATGACATGCTGACATCACACCGTTTAACTGCAGCCTCCGTGTAAGAGTTATAACTCTTACACGGAGGCTTCCTGAATCTGGCCCTAAATGTATAAAAACATATACATTTATGTACAGATCTGTTTATCATGAAAATCATCTTTAGATAAAGGATGTGAAAAATTCATATCTAACACACTTTTTGTAGATAATTTTTATTGCTATAACCTCTACAGTTTATCTACATATTCAGAATGCTCTTATATGCACTAAAATTCTCCTAAATCCACTATATTTATGTTGTTCACTAAAACACAAATGCAAAAAAAAAATGTTTTTAAATCAGAAACCAGTCAAAACTTAGAATGAACACTTTCATTCTTGTTTAATTTCCACAGAACTTCCTCAGATTAATCAACACGATGATGACATGACCTTTACATTTTCAAAAATATCCAAACACAGCAAGATTTGAATACAGTCAGAAAATATTTAAAGATGTACTACAATAATAAATTAATTGCCCATAGACAAGTACAGTATTTAATCAAAACATAGAAAACATGTCACAAATAATATGATAGTAATAAATAATAAATGTAAATACTAAACTCCAGTGTTACACTTAAAATATGAGTCATGAAATAAATAATTATATGTGTTTTGAGGTTTAAAATACTAGTTAAAGATATCCTGTAACTAATACCTGGAGAATGGATTGCATTTAGCAATATCTACCAATGCACTTCCCTAGACTTTACTAAGGCCAACTAGTTTCATGCTCTACTGTTACGATACACCTTTAGTGTTTACACACCAAATAGAATTTGATAGTTGTAACTATGTTAGACATGAAATTATATAAAAACAAGATCAATAGGTGTTATAAATCTATCATCCACAGGAAGCCAACATATTCTGTTTTCTCCTCTATGATAGCCCACACACATTTATTGTCAAAAGAAAAACTTAGTTAAAGGTCAAATGATACACCAGTCATTGTCAATTACTGAAGAAACATTTTTTAAAACTAAATTGACCAAGTTAAAATATATATTTTTACAGAGAAAATACCCTATCAAAATTACTTGATGAGCTGGTAAGCTTTATATCTAATTACTGACAGTCCAAGTATCCACCACTATCACCCTAATTCATCCATTCATTTTAATAAACCAGATGTCATAAGCTAACACCATGGTAATATTAAAATTAATCACAGTAATGTTTTACTGAGGTCCATTCTTGAAAAAATTGGAAGAGTGTGTTTGGCATATTCAACTTTTTCAAAAAATAGATGAGATATCTAAGTTGGTATTTAAAAGAGGAATCATTTTTAAAAATATTTTTGAAAAGGATATCAAGAAATTGGCAAAAAAAACCCACTATGAAGGCTCTGAAAAAAATGTGGCAGTTGTAGTCAGTGTGGATTCATCAATGAGACCACTAATTTTGTCTTAGGAAATACCCTAGAGTAATAACTATGCAAGCTAATTTTGACTGCAACACCAGTGGAGTGATGTATGCAGCCACATGTTTATTACTCCCCTCTTTCTATAGTTGAAAGTCAGAAGAGAGTCTTAAAATTAGGATTTAACAAAACCTTTGCACATTAAAAAAGAAGGACTATCCCAATGTGTTTGCACAACATTCAAAAGAATTTAAAACTTTTAACAAGTTTATTTTTTGTATATTGGAAAAGGTGGATTGTAAAAGTAGAAGAGGAAACTGGTCAGCCTTTGTAAAATCTATGGAAGTGGATTTGCAGATACTTCTAAATGCAACCCAACCTCCAGGTATTAATGACATCATATCTTTAACTATTATTTTAAAACTCAAAACAGATAAAACATGAGACATGAAGTAAATAAATAATTATAAATGTAACATTGGAATTTAAAATTTACATTTATTATTTATTGTGTAACATTGGAGTTTAAAATTTACCTTTATTATTTATTATTATCATATTATTCAAAATGAGTTTTTTTATTAAATACTGGATTTTTATATGGACAATTTTATTATTGTAGTACAACTTTAAATATTTTCTGATTGTGTTCAAAGCTAGCTGTGATTGGAATTTTTAGAGAATTTAAAGGTCTTGGCATTATGGTGTTTTTTAATCTGCAGAAATTGCATGCTAATTAAACAGGAATAAAAGATATCATTCTAAATTTTGACTGGTTTCTGATTTTGAATCTTTTTTTTTTTGTTATTGTGTGTCAAGCATTACTATCTTTAGTGAAAGTTCTTAGTTTTATTCAAAATCACAAGCTGTCATTCACCCTCTTTTGTAACTTAGACTATACTAACGTACATAATTCATGTGATTTTCTCACTAATAACAGAGATGACAACACTGACCTTACACAATGGTTAGCAGTCTTAACCAAGGTGCCTAAGAAATTAGATTAACTGGGTTTGACTCAACTGAATTGTAACAGTCGACTTGAAAATGCGGATATAATGAATAGTACAGCCCTTGTGCTGGAATTGTCAGTACATCAGACAACCTTGGCATTCATAACAAAATTAATTTGGGTTTTAAAAATCTACCAACAAACAAGTATCTATGAATTGTTTAACACATATTTCACCTTGACAGGTAATATAAGCATTGTTATTTGGGATCAGCATGGAGATGACACTTTCAAAGACAAAATCTACAGAATGGAAAAACTGCTTTAAAATATTATGGTTTGCAATTAGATAATGTCTTCTTTCAGCAAAGTATTTCCCTACATCATATTGCTAAGGGCTTAAGAATTGTTAAATTCCTGAATGGACTACAGGAATTCTCACTGTTGCATCATGAGCTTTTGGAGCTCTTTCACTGTACAGGTTTGGATTTTATGTGCATGCTTATTAAAGACAACATCTGCACTATAAGTTCACTCAAAAAAGAAATTGTTACCCTGCAGAAAACAGTTGAACAAGATTTATTTCTGTCCCTAGACAAGATGTGTATTGAAACTTTTCACTGAGGAGATTCATATTGTGCAGAGGTAACAAAAAAGCAACAAAGCAAACTTAAGAGAGATGAACAGAAATGCATTTATAAACAAGGCTACCAATTTACAGCCAGTACTGGAAGAAATAGACATTTTGCATTTAATCCTAAGGATTCTAATCTACACACAGTACCTGATGAGGAAAGTGAATTTTTTGCAGAAAATGTTTCCTGTGGAAAACCCAACTCTGAGGAGGTCAGTGAGGTTACAAAACAGACATTCTGGAACTTGTTTGAACTCGATAGATATCCATTCACCCCCACACAGGGCTACACTTCACCAAACCAAGAAATGCCAGAAAAGGAGAGGGAGAAAATAGACATGATAGGTTCAAGCAGTGATCTGCAACAAGGTACTGTTTTATTTGATTCTGATGGTTTTAAGACATTTAATTTTACTGATATTGTTGTTAAGCAGCAACCATGGTTGTTTATTTTCTAAAGGTACAATTTTATACTTACAACTCATTTCAGCCTTGTTGATACTATTTAGAACTGACACTTTTGACCAGGAAATTACATTTAATGTTATTATTTAAGAATTCCTTGAGTATCAGTGAGGTGGATCCCTTAAAAAGAAAGAGGACTTCCAATCCATCATTGTTGCCTCCTATAGCCCTCTTTGAGAAGTTATGTGAAGCCAGTATTAGGACAAGCACAAAGAGGGCTGTGGCAGTTTCTAGTAATCTTACCAAAGACAGTGAGAAGGTGTTAAATGATTTAATTCAAATCAACAACTTCCATATCAAGAAGCCTGACAAAGGGGGAGGATAATTTAACTTATGGGGCTAAATGATGAGTTGTTTACACAGTGGGTAATTTTTCTATATCCAATTCTCTTAATGAAGTTAACATTGCACACTGAAAGGTGGATATAGAACTGGACAAATTATTCTTGCAGTTTGACTTTTCTTCAGATGAGAAGAATTATTTGAGGGTTAAGAAGCCTATTATTTCATCCATCTTTGGTATACCAAAAGTTCATAGATCATTGGTAGGCACTTCAATGAGATCTGCTATAGCTTTGAGAGGGTCAAAAACTGAGCCATTAGCAAAATATTTTGACTTTAAGCTTAAAAAGTTCTTTGATGAAAAACCTCATGTACTTGTTGATTCTTGGCAGCATTTAAGAACCTTAGGAAAATACAATTACCATGAAGATATCCGTTTTGTTTATATTGATGTCAAAGATTTATTTTTAGTTATACCCCATGATGAAGGCATAGAGATATTTACTGAAGCACTTAACGTTAGGTACTAGCTTTTATCACAATTCAGTTAAGGTTTTATATACACTAATGGATTAAGTGTTAAAAAACAATTGTTCATACTTCAAAGGTGACTTTTTTAAAGAGATAACTGGAGTATCTATGAGTGTGTCCTTTGCACTAGTCTTTGCTAACACTGTTTTATAGTGGTGGGAGGAGAAATAAGTTTTTGGCTCTGAATACAAACACAACATCTACAAATATTTTAGATAGCTGGATGACATAATAATTGTATGGAAAGGTAACACTGATAGTGTATCAGAGTTTTTGAAACATTTAACTCCACTTCTTTGAGAAAGACACCAAAGTCATGGATGAGTGGAAGACGGTGCACACCGCCTACCTTGACCTGGCCAAAGCCTTCGATATTATTCCCCACTCAGGTATACTAGATAAACTCTCTCAACTATGCATCGATCCATATGTTACCAGATGGGTAACAAACTGGCTCACTGATAGAATCCACCTAGTCAAAACAGGGAAAGCCACATAAAGCAGTAGATATGTAATGAGCTATGTACCCCTGGGATCAGTCTTGGGCCCCCTATTGTTTGGGATATACTTTTCTGAGGTGCAAGCCAAAACCTCTGGGCTATGGCTGACCAAGTTTTAGATGATTGCAAGCTGGGCAGTGTTATCAATTCCCCTAATGATGTGGACATCCTCCAAGAGGGTCTCACCCAAACAAATGACTGGTGCCAGAAACATGGCCTCAGACTGAATGCCAAAAACTGCATCATCATCACCTTTGGGAAGAGTGATGTCCCCACAAATGATCACATTAATAAGGTCCTAAGCATGCAATCAGTCATGAGAACTTGAGCACCCAGGTTGATAGCAAACTGATTTTTGACCGCCATATTGCCTCACAAAGCACATGTAGCAGCTGGAGACAGCAAAGAGCTTCCTCTTCAAGAGAATCCAGGGCCTCAAACATCTACCTTACATAGAGAGGCTAAAGCCCTGTCCCTCTAATCAGTCTCATACAGTCTCCTCAGAGGTGACCTCAGTGTGGTATACAAAGCAATCTCAGACCCCACCTTGATGGGACTGCTGTATATCCTCAAGTCAAGCTCCACTCAAGTAACCCACACATGTAACCTCAACCTGGTCTGTGACATCAATATAACTTGTTGGCAGGGCAGAACTGTGTCCCAGTGACTCCCCTTCTGTGGAATAGACTCTCTCTCCATGTCAAACAGATTACCCCATTAACCCTTTTAAAGTGCAACCTGGATAACTGGATAGGGAACAGAAAATTCACCCCTGGGATTCCATCTGTATCTCTGCTGGACAGGGGCCTTGGGTGCTGACTTCATGGAACATGGGCTAAATTCTTGCCTAGGCTGGTAAGTGCCTCAGGGTCAATAGCCTAGTAATTTCTTATGAGCCTATGATCCTACTTTCATGTTTACTCACCAAATAGAATTTGATAGTGTTATAAATCTACCTTCCACAGGAAGACAACAAATTTTAACTGTTTTCTCCACTATAGTAGCTACCACGCTCATTGGCAAAAGGAAAACTTAGTTAAAAATCAAAATATATACTTGTCATTGTTGATTACCAAAGAAACATTTTTCACAACCGACTTGACCAAGTTAAAATATATGTTTTTACAGAGGAACTACCCTGACAAATTACTTGATGAATTGGTAAGTTTTATATCTAATTACAACTCTCAGTATCCACCACTATTACGACACCCTAATTCATCTACTAATTTAAATAAAACAAATGTTAATTTTAAAATTACTATGGTGTTAGGTTATGACAACAGTGATGTTTTAGTGAGGTCCATTCTTGAAAAAAAAATTGGAAGAGTGTGTTTGGTGTATTTGGCCTCACCAAAAAACTAAATAAGATGCCTAAGTAGTTTTTTAAGGGAGGAAGACATTTTACAAATATTTTTGAAAAGGATAACAAAAAAATTGACTGGCAGAAAAACATCTTCTGAAAGGCATGAAAAAATGTGGCATTTGCAGGCAATGTAAATTCATCAATGAGACCACAAATGTGGTCTTAGGAAATTGCCCTAGGGCATTGACAATGCAAACTAATTTTGACTGCAACACCAGTGGAATGATTTATGCAGCCACATGTTTATCAAGCCACACTTTATATATTGGAAAGATGGAAAAGAGTCTTAAAATTATGATTTATCAACACCATTACACATTGAAAAAGAAGGATTATACTAAAGCATTGGCACAACATTTTGAAAAAATGTAAAACTTTTAACAAGTTTATTTTTTGTATATTGGAAAAGGTCGATCGTAAGAGTAGACAAGGAAACTGGTCGGCCTTAGAGTCTACGGAAGTGCATTGGCAAATATTGCTAAATTCAATTAATCTTCCAGATATTTATGAGAGGATATCTTTAGCTAGTATTTTAAACCTCAAAGAAGATAAATATATTGAAATGAAATAAATAATTATAACAATGGGTTTTAAAATTTACATTTGTTATCATATCATTTATAAGTTTTTATATGATTTGATTAAGTACTGTATTTTTCTATGGACAAGTTTAATTATTTTCTGATTGTGTTTAAATCTAACTGTGATTGTATGTTTTAGAGAATTTAAAGGTCATGTAATCATAGTGTTTTTTAATCTGAGGAAGTTCTATAGTAATTAAACAGGAGCAAAATCACTCATTCTAACTTTAAAATGGCTTCTGATTTTGAATCTTTTTTTTTGTTGCTTTTTGTGTCAAGTGTTACTATTTTTTTAGTATTGTTCACCAAAAACTAAAGTAGAATTTCATTCATGCTCTCTGGGAAACTTGGAGGAACACTCACATCCCCAAATAGTCTATCCCACCTAAAGAAAACCTTCTAAGCCAACATTCACAATTAGTTTTTTGGGGTAAAAGAGGAACAGAAAAGAAAATAAAATAAAAAATACAAACCTTTCCATCTTACTGCAGTGAAAGAAATGTAGCTTCTCACATTGTACTTACAACATGCATGCACAAATTCCCCTCACAATACTGGCCATTTAAGTCATTCCTACACAAAATAAGTTATTTTCTAGGTTGTTGAAGTCAGAATAAAAGAACAAAAATAAAATAAAATCATATTAATTGCAAAACTAACTCCCTCCTAGCTAACTAAACCAACTAAAGCTTAAACAAATGTACAACTAAATTATAAAATGAAAAAAATTTACATAACCCACACTCCAGTAATAAAATTCATCAAAAAATGAATTGACATGGGAAATAAATGACACCTTGTGAACTGTAGAAAGATGTTCACATGCCACTACTTCATAAACATGAGCAAATTACCTAAAGTCCTGCTCAGAAACAAAAATATCACACACAGTAAGTGAATGTATTATGTGGGTGCCGAATTCATATGATGCAAAAAAATTAATTTCAGTGGAGAATTAATAGATTTGGATCATGACTCATGTCTTACTCACTTCTCTGGAAACTCATTCCTTAGATGATATTCCATGTGTCACACTCCAGACCCCTGTCATTCTATGTATTTTATATACTTCTTTATCTTCACATATGTATTTACTTGTGTGCACGTGTGTGTGTGTGTGTGTGTGTGTGTGTGTGTGTGTGTGTGTAGACATATACATACATCTAAATATACATGCACACTTGTACACACACACACACTGACTAGGATTCAGAAAGGGCTACTATGAATGGTAAGCCCTTACAGGAGTAGTCAGCCCCTTGTGGATGCCCTTTCTGATTTAGAATCAGGCCCATAACAATGATTTTACATGGCTGAAGAATCATCGCAGCAGGTCATCGCTGTGGCCATGCAACATGGCAGAGGTGACAGAGATGGAAGGTAAAAAGCTGATTTTACAAAGTTAAACTAAAGCATTTTATTTCTTATTTTATGTACCATGCAACCATCATAAAGGTATATACCTTCGAACAGAAACTAAATTAGTTTCAAATTAATTTTTAATTCCTCACTGCAAGACATGCATTCTTATTAGTAATATTAAAATTCTTTTGCTGGCAACACATCATGTTGATATTTTGTTTATTTTCATACTCATTTGTTTGGATATTCAATCTTGTGTCTGTGAGTTTGCTTTGAGGTTTACTTACACTGTAAAATCACTTGTATGACTGAAGCAACATGTTTCATTTATACTCATGACAAAAGTAAAAAGAAAAAATGTGAAAAAAAAAACTAAATGAAGGCAAAGAAAGCCATAACTTTAGTTGATAACTTCTCATAATTATGTACAGTAGTTTCCCTGCACATATTCCAGATTGCAGAGAATTATGTGAGATATATAAGCACAGTCAGATTACATAATATTTCTGCTTAATGCTAAATGCAGCTTCCAGTTACCTTGATACATGGGAGACAGTATATGAGTAGCATGGGATAGAGTCCTGAGTGCTGTCTTTAAGACACTTGGAGTTGTCTATCAATGAAGGTTGAGTGGCTTAGAATAAACCATCAAAGTGAGTTTCAACAGTGCATAAGAAACTTTGCCATAATTACATCTGCAGAGATATAAGGGCAGCCACGGTGGTGCAGCAGTTAGCACTGCCACCTCACAGCAAGAGGTTCTCCAGCTCGATTCTCAGCTGGAGTGCCTTCTGTGCGAAGTCTGCATGTCCTCCCTGAGGTTGCATGGGTTTCCTCCAGGTGCTCTGGTTTCCTCCCACATCCTAAAGACATGCAGTAGGTGGATTGGACACTCTAAATTGGCCCTAGGCATGAGTGTGTGTGCCTTCTGTGGAAGGTTGGGCACTGGGCTGGCAACTTGACACTGTAAAACTCTGCTGCCAATCATGAGCAGACAGATGTTCCACTGTGGTGACCCCTAACCAGGAAAAGCCAGAAGAAGAAGACATCTGCAGAGATATAGAATCTGCTAATCATTAAGGAAGCTTTCATCATTCTAATCTACTCAATTGTATGATGTACAAACCAACCTCCCTAGAAAACACAAGTAGAAAAAAACTAAGGGTCATGCTGCTCAACGCCAGAAGTCTAAACCTCAAGATGCAGGCTCTCGAAGCCCTCCTCAGTATGGAGAGTATCGATGTCTGTGCAGTGACTGAAACCTGGTTCAAGGCTCCTGAGAGCACCCCAGCACTACCAGATAATAACTCATATCATGCTTTTTGGCCCCAAAACTTGGACCGAACCACAAAGGGAGGGGGAGTGTCCATATTCATCAAAGACACCTACACCTCCAGGATAGTGGCAACGCACAAAGCATCGGAGACCATACATGTGCAACTAACCATAGGCGAAACTGCCCTACAGTTTGTGGCATGCTACAGACCACCCTCTCAAACTCAGGAACCCCACTCAGCCTTCCTGAAGACACTGGAGAGTATGAATGTCTCTCCAAATACCATCATATTGGGAGACTTCAACTACCCAAACATAGACTGGGAGCATTACTCAAGCCCCAACACCCTAGCCCAAAGGTTCCTAGAGTTCATAAACTCAAATGCGATGGAACAACTAGTCACCACTCCCACAAGAGGAGATAATATACTAGATCTGATCATCACAAACATGGGGACACAATGCTCCACACCGGAAGTATACCCCTCACTGGTGAGATCAGACCATAAATTAATCTCACTGGAAATCCACATCCCGCTCCCACCCCCAGCACAAAAGACCACAGTGAGGAACTTCTCAAAAGCTGACTTCACACTTCTTAAGACTGAAGTGGTATCCTTCAAGGCCCTTGGGCCAGTGGAAACCACAGCCCACACCGCTGAATCCTTTATAAACGCCTTCTACGGACACCTTCAAGAATGCATGGATCATGCAATCCCAAATAAAACCAAGACCCTTTCCCCCAAAGGCAGGTGTCCTGTCTGGTGGACCCCAGCCATAAACAAACTTTACAACAGGAGGAGGAAGCTACTACAGGACAGAGCAAAATCCCAAAAAGGGAAGGCATCGCTGATCAGTACTAGCAAAAAACGACGATCACTCATAAAATCATCCAAGGCCAATTTTGAGAGAAAAATCGCAAAAGACACTAAAGATAATCACAAGGCCTTCTTAAGTTATGTTAGAAACCTGGGTGGAAACTCCCAGATATGCTCAGAGTTAGTTCAAAATGACAAAAAATACACTGAACCCACAGATATTGCCAACATACTGACAGACAGGTTCAGTGCAAATTTCTCCCCCCCCACAAAAGGAGAAATATCTGTCCCAGCTGAATGTAGCCTCCCCGACATCACAGATGTCCAGGTGAGAGCCGCCCTCTCCAAAGCTAAAAACACAGCATCAATGGGACCAGACGGTGTCCCATATTGCGTGCTACATGAACTCTAAGAGGAACTAAACTCACACATAAGGCTGCTGTTTAATCTTAGCCTTACTACAGGATACATACCCAAAGAATGGTGTACAGCAACAGTGGTTCCACTCCACAAAGGAGGTGCTTCTATGGGCCCTGGAAATTACCACCCCATAAGCTTGACGAGCCTGGTCTGCAAAGCTATGGAGAGGATCATTATGGAACTCATAAACAAAGACATTGGTGACCTACAGACACTTGATCCTACCCAATTCAGCTTTGTTAAGGGCAGATCCTGCCTTTTGAACTTAGTCGACTTTTTTGAAACAGTCACTAAGGCCATTGATGAGGGTAAGGCAGTTCACACAGCCTACCTTGACCTTGCAAAAGCCTTCGACACAATACCCCACTTGGGCATCATAGACAAGCTCACCAGCTTAAATGTAAATCCATATGTCATAAGATGGGTTGAAAACTGGCTAAAGGACAGAACCCACAAGGTCAGAATTGCTGGAGCCATGTCAGACTCTAAGCCAATTACAAGTGGTGTCCCACAGGACTCGGTCCTGGGACCCCTCTTGTTCGGCATTTATTTCTCAGATGTACAAGCAAACATAGGAGGATTGTGGCTGACAAAGTTCGCAGATGACTGCAAGCTGGGCGCCATAATCGATACTCCAGCGGACACTAGAATCCTTCAGAAAGGCCTCACAGAAATGGATAACTGGTGCCAGAGCCATGGCCTTAAACTGAACGCCAAAAAATGTATAGTTATACCCTTTGGGAAAAACAAAGTACCCACAAATTACCACATAGGTGGTAATCCATTAATTATGGAAGAAGTAATCAGGGACCTAGGGACCCAAGTTGACAGTGACCTCTCATTCGACACCCACATTGCCAAGGTAGTTAGGAAGACCTTCTATATTGCCCACCTTATCATGAAAGGATTCACATCTAGATCAAGAGAGGTCATTGTGCCCCTATACTCTTCCCTTATCAGACCCATGATTGAGTACAATGCCCCATTTGGTATGTACCTTACCCAGCACCTGCAGCAGTTGGAAAGACCCCAGAAGTACCTCACCAAGAGGATCAAGGGACTCAAACATATGTCATATGCTGCCAAATTGAAGAAACTCCAGCTCTATTCAGTCGCATACCGCCTACTCAGAGGTGATCTATGCCTGACGTACAAGACCATGTCCAATCCAGAATTAATGGACATGCTCCATCTAAAAAAATTCAAATCCACCAGAGCCACGAGAGCGAGAGACTTGAACCTCAACAAAGAAATAAATGGGACATGCTGGAGGGACAGATTCATAACCCAGAGGCTCCGTACACTCTGGAACAGAATCCCAGTCCATGTTAGGCAGAGCCCCTCACTGACTCTCTTCAAGAGAAATCTTGACGAGTGGATGAGAGATCGTAGGTTTACCCTGGGGATCATCTCTGTGTCACTTCTAGACAGAGGCACAGTTAACTAAACCCTAAATGGGCACAGTATTATCATTCCAGGGGGTGGTGGAAGCCACACACACTCTGGCTAGGCATATAAATGCCTAGGGCAGATAGCCTAGTATGAACCTATGAATCTATGAACCTATGTAGTGATAAGCTATAAGTAACTTCTCAGCTTTTTCATTTTCTAACTGCCCTATCCAGCCTTTACCCCTCTCATGCACCCCCTGCATACCTAAGTTATAAACCTTCTAGATTCACCAGTTTGGAACAGGCAGCCGAAACAGATCCATTCCTATACCATTCTCTCCCAGACATATGCTATTACCACTATCCTATACACTACTACTATCTCCCTTGCTCTCCAACATAATTTTATAACTTACTTCGTTTTATCTCTTGAACTCTTTACAAACATATACAATACTAAAATACCCCTTCCTACATAGTTGCATAACCTACTTCATCACATATCTTGAAATCCTTGCAAACCTTTCTTTACTGAAATGTAAGAACACTACACTTCTTTACAAATATGTTTTGCCTTCTGCAGTATCAATACAGTTATTTCCTGCAAGATTTTAAGCTGTTTTGTAATTGCTTTTTCAGGAGAAAGGTAACTGTTGTTTTTTTATGAGGACTGTGTGAAATTTACTTGTTAATATAAATGTACTATGATGGAACTTTTCTCCCTAATCATCTGCTGAAAATGATCTCTGCCCAGTTGAACTTTCCTAGTGAACAATGTTTCTCCTGTGACACCCCTCCTTTCCTGTTCAAACATTGTACAATTTTCATTAATTTAGTCCTTCTCTTAACCTTTTCATAGGACACTGCATTAAGCTGCTTCTAGCCTCCTTAGGGAAGGTATTAAATCAATAGCATCTCATGCGGTGCTTTAAAAGTCTAATCTCTTCTTTACAGAGTAAGTTTTCATGTTTTATATTTTCCCATGTATCCCAATTTCTCAAGAATCTCTTACCTGTCTTTTATGGTTTATGTGCAAGTTGCACGATAAGCCCATCGCCATACCCCTCCTATTTTATTATTGTTTGTTTCATCCCGTATTGTGCTGTAATCTTACTGAATTTCTTATACTTTGGGTTTATGTTTGACAGATGTATTCTTTTTCATATTTGGAGGTTCTCATCAAAAATATACCTAAACTAAAGAGACCTCCAAGGCAAAAGCACACACGTACATCATAAACCACTGCACCAAGCAGCACACATAGTACACATGCTTGTGTCTCACAGACTCTAAGGCCCAGCCACAAACCCAACATACTAGTCATATGAAACTCTATCGTGAGACACACAGACATGCCCGTCATCAGGCTAGACAAGGGGAAAGTCACAGTAAGTTGCTTGTCAGGTGCTAGAATCTGCCATATCACTCATGCACTCAAGTCTGTCAACAACAGGTACTGTTATGACTGTCATAGTCCATGTCAGTGTGAATGACTTGAGACGTGCCTCTCTGGAATATATAAAGAGACATGATTGAGCTTGCTGATTATGTCCCAGGAAGGTATGCCCCTAGCCTTAAGCAGCATCGTACCATCACTCAGAATGATGCCTCAGTACAAACAGAAAATGATTGACTTTAACAATTGCCTTAGGTTCTGGTGTCATTCCAAGGGGATCCAGTACCTGACAGCCTGGAAGGACATGATTGACAGACCATGATGCTTTGCCAGAGATGGCCTTCATCTGTCTCCCCTAGGCTTCAAGCTTTTGGCAAAGACTCACTCTTGCCTACCCCAGCCTTTTTTAGGCAAAGCCATGAGGACAAAATTGCCAACATGAAAAATTCTTCTAAATGAAATTTAAAGGTTTTGACTTTGATTGCACCACCAGACGACTAAGATCCAGCAACAAAAATCACTTGCAGATCACTAAAGCCAATAACTCTGCTGGTGAAGCACTATTCTCTTGCACCATAGCCAAATTATGGAACTCCCTCCCACCCGCAATTACCTCCATACCATCATGCACCCACTTCAAAACTTTACTAAAAGCACACCTAAAAACATGCTGGCTATGCCCTTGCAATTCCCACTCTAATATCACCCACTCCATCCAACTACTACCTTTCTTTCCACCCCACTAACTACCTTGGTTATAGCAAGCTCAGATACTCATAAGCCTAGTACTTATTATAGGTTCATAGGTTCATAGGTTCATACTAGGCTATCTACCCTAGGGCATTTATAAGCCTAGCCAGAGTGTGTTTGGCTTTCGCCACCCATTTTAAATTAATTTTGCTATGCCCTTTTTCGAGGTTAGTATACTGTGCCTCTGTCTAACAGTGACACAGAAGTGATACCCGGGGTAAACTTCTTATTGTAACATTTGTTAATGTCTGTTATGTACTTCACAGACAAAGATTCTAGTTATCTACTGATGTACTATGTTCTTCATCTGTAAATATGTTTGTAATTAATTGCTATGTTAATCAAATTGTTAATCGCTATGTAATCCAATGTAACTACTGTCTGTTTATTTTAACTGTGGAGCTTTTTCCCCGGGCCTCCACTGAAAATGGACCTACGTCCAGTCAGACACTCCCGGTCAACAAATGTAAATAAATAAATAAATAAATAAATAAAGGTCATACTGCTAAATGCCAGGAGTCTTAACATGAAATTGCACTCATTGCAAGCATTCCTTACCCTGGAAGATGCTGACATTTGTGCAGTCACTGAAATCTGGTGCAAAGCTGCAGACAGCATCCTAGCCTTACCAGGTTACTTGTCCTACCATACTTTCAGACCCCATACAGAGGGCTACAAATCCAAAGGAGGTGGAGTTTCAAGATTTATCAAAGACATACACACCTCCAGGCTGGTCAAACAGTATGACACACAGGAGACATTCTTGGTGCAGTTAACTATTGACAAAACACTTATTCAAATCATAGCCTGCTACAGACTCCAACCATGCCTCAGGAGGTCCACTCCATCTATCTGGACTTACTTGACTCCATCAATATTCAAACCTCTACCATGATCCTGAGCAACTTTAACTACCCAACAATAGCGTGAAAGACCTATTCTAGCTCAAACATGAATGCCCAGTGATTCCTCAACTTCATCAGTGCCAATGCATTGGATCAGCTGGTGGACACCCCAACAAGAGGTGAAAATATCCTGGACCTGGTACTAACCAGCATGAGTAGCCACTGTAGCACCCCTACAGTGTCATCCTCCTTGGTAATAGCTGACCATAAAGCAATCACTTTCGAAGTCGCCATCTACCCTGGCCCCCCTTTGCCAGGGTCCAACAAAAAAACTTTTCCAAAGCTGACTACAACCTCCTGAGAGCAGGTATAAGCAGCTTCACAGCCACAATCCCTTCGGCTGAATCAAGCACTAATGTCCACACCTACACCAAAGAAAACTATATGAGCACCTATATAGCTGCATGGACTCAGCAATACCTGACAGGACGTGACAGGACCAAATCATCTTCCTTAAGGAAGAGTAAACCTGTCTGGTGGACAGGAGCAATAAACAAACTCTATAATAAAAAGAAAAAAAATTGCTGTCCAGGACCAAAAGGAGCAGGTGCCAAATTGGAAGCAATTTATCCTTTGTTTGAGCAAGCAAATAAGGTCACTGGTGAAATCCTCTAAGGCTACTTTGAGTCCAAATTGGCAACATCCAGTAAGGACAGTCACAATGCCTTCTTTGCATGCATCCACAATTTCAAAGGTAACTCCCAAATCTGCTCTGAATTGGCGGTCAGGAATACCACATACACAAATGCCATAGATACAGCTAACCTACTGGCAGACAAGTTAATTGAAAACGTCACCTCCTATACCCCCATCAGTAAACCAGGACATCCCTAGCACCCGCCCTTCTCACATCATCACCAGGGAGCAGGTTATTAATGCTGTCTCAAAAACATAAAAATGCAGCCTTAATGAGACCCCACAACATCTTTGGCTGTGTCCTACACAAATTCAGGCAACAGCTCTCATCACCACTGGGCACCCTATTCAACCAAAGCCTGTGCACCAGCTTTGTCCCAGCAGAATGGTGGACAGCCACTGTCACAGAACAAAGGTGCACCATCCATGACCCAGGCAATTATAGGCCCATCAGCCTAACTAGCCTGATCTGCAAGGCCATGGAACACATTATCATGGACCTTATAAACAAGGACATTGGCAACCTCAAAACACTTGATCCCACACAGTTTGGTTTTGTCAAAGGGAGATCATGCCTGTTAAACTTGGTTGACTTCTTTAAAACATTCACAGAAGCCATGGATAAGGGCAAGACAGTGCACACCATCTACCTTGACCTAGCCAAAGCCTTCAACACTATTCCCCACTTGGGCATAATAGATACACTCTCCCAGCTAGGGATCAACCCATATGTTACCTGATGGGTAGCTAACTGGCTCACTGATAGAACCCATTCAGTCAAAATAGGGGAAGCCACCTCTAGTAGTTGACCTGTAACAAGCGGCGAACCCCAAGTATCGGTCTTGGGGCCTCTACTGTTTGGATATTCTTTTCTGAGGTGCAAGCCAAAACCAATGGTCTCTAGCTAACCAAGTCTGCAGATGACTCCAAACTGGGCACTGTCATAAATTCCCCTAGTGATGTGAACA
Source organism: Protopterus annectens (assembly GCF_019279795.1). NCBI lineage: Eukaryota > Metazoa > Chordata > Ceratodontiformes > Protopteridae > Protopterus > Protopterus annectens. The sequence goes on along the minus strand of NC_056742.1, from coordinate 428,896,194 downwards.
TCCTCCAAAAGGGCCTTGACCAAATTAATGACTGCTGCCAGAAGCATGGCCTCAAACTGAATGCCAGGAAATGCATCATTAAACCCTTTGGGGAATATGGTGTCCTCACTAATTATCACATTAATAACAATGTACTAAGCATGCAATCAGTCATGAGGGACTTGGGAACCCAGGTTGACTGCAACCTGACTGTTGACCACCTTTCTGCCTCTGTTGTATGGAAGGCTTTCTACATGGCCCACCTTATAAGTAAGGGTATTTCATCCAGGAACAAGGAGGTCATAACATCCCTGTACTCCTCCCTTATCAGACCCATTACTGAGTACAATGGATCCTTTGGCATGTACCTTGCTAAGCACATGCAGTAGTTGGAGAGACCACATACTATCCTGACCAGGAAAATCCAGGGTCCCAAACACCTATTCCATACAGATAGGCTAAAAGTCCTGTCCCTCTACTCAGTCTCATGCAGACTGCTCAGAGGTGACCGTGCCTGGCATACAAGGCTGTCTAAGATTCAGCCTTGATGGAGTTGCTGCACATCCGTAAGTCAAATTCCACTCATGCAACCCACATCCAAGGTCTCACCCTGGTCTGTGAAATTAATAGAACTTGTTGGCAGGATAGATTTGTGTCCCACTGACTCCCCCATCTATGGAATAGACTTCCTTTCCTTGTCCAGCAGAGTACCTCGCTAGTCCTCTTTTTAAGAGGAACCTGGACAACTGGATGGGAAACAGAAAATATGCCATTGGAATCCCACCTGTGCCCCTGCTGGACAGGGAAAACCGGTGCTGCTTTGTGGGAACATGGGTGAAATATTTGGCTAGGTTTATAACAGCCTCCGGGCCAATAGCCTAGTATCATCCTATGAACGTATGAACCTATGAACAACTTTGAACCTCTTGTTATATATCACTTTGCCATCTGAAAACAAAAATACTTGATTGTTATTTCATACTGTTTAAAGCGCAACTTGCTAAAACAGGACTGTTACCCAATACCAGACCTTACAGAACTCTAGTAATAACTTTCTATACTTGGACATAGAACATGAGTGTCATTTTACTCTCTTTATTTCCTTTTTGTGATTTAGACTTTGCTTTACATAGATTTCAGTTATTCGAACTACAGCAAACCTGTTCATTTATTTATTACTCATTCCTATGGCTTTGTGCCAAATGGAGAAATCTCACAACAGAATGTCTGCAGAGACCCACAGTAGCATATTATTTTGTTAAAAACATCAGACCTCTATACCCAAGCGATTTGATATGTCCTTCCCATAATAAGACCATAACACTCTGGACAATAGCCCTTAATCACATATTTGTATTTAGAACTGTGTTCCTTTACAGATGGTTATATAGCTTGTCCAAATACTTAGACAAATTGACATCTGTAGGTTAAGCCCTGCTTTTGTTTTGCTCCCACGCTTGCGAATCAAAATGGCATGCATTTCCTTCCAGTCATACAGTAACATCCCCTCCTTCCAGAGTCTGTTGAAAAAGTCATACAGAGGCATTACTAGTTGTTCTTTTGGACTTCAACAATTGTGCAGCAAACTTCTCTCATTCTCTTACCATTTCCAGTTGCAGTTACCAGATCCCCTGCATCAGTGAATTACCACCATTGAGCAGACAGCATGTTTTAATTGGAACTAAAATATTCACAGTATTTTATTTATGGTTACGGTATAGGGTCATAGGTTCATAGATTAGTACTAAGCTAACTGCCCTTGTAGGCCATTTTAAGCTTAGCCAATTACCCCATGTGAGAATCAAACCCTGTATCTTGCGTAAACACCTTAGCCATTATGCCAACCTCCCACCCTGAGAATAATCAGTCCTTGCAAGTCTTATACCGGGACCCTGCACACTATAGCCCCAGTAACTTACCACTAAGCCATCTGAGCTAAATGGGAATGGCTTTGGTGGGGCTCAAACTGTGAATGACTACATGCAAATTGTACGCTCTAACCACTACACTATTGCACTACTATATACATTAGTATATACATTTTCATTCACAAACTAATTTGTCATAAGGTATTTATCAGTTTCCAAAATATTTCCAAATAAATTTCCATAAAAAGAATCCAGAGGGATGCAACAACTTATAGTGGAGACATCTAACCCAGCTATAATGCTGAACACACCACAAAAGAGGACCTAATGCCATTAGAAGTGATTTGTATACAATATATACTTTTTTTAAATTTAATTTAAAATATGCTGATAAGCTGTGAAAAGCAAACAAAAGAAAAAGTTAAACACAAAGCATATCACCATATTGCATTCCCCAAACTATTAGCAAACATTCTAAATTCAGAGGCATACAGCCAGTATATAATGATCAGACAGTTAAACGACCTGTATAGTGGTCAGAATGTGTACATTTGTTTTAGCGTTTGATGCAAAGGCAAAATGTCACCATCTGTACCTCCTAATCCTAGTATATCTTAGTCAAAAGGAATGATAATGAATTAATTACTTTGAGTCTTGATGTGAGAGGAAAATCATTGGGAAATTATTTAATTAATAGTGAAATTATTTTTTTTACTATGTTCAAAATTATCACAACAGTTTGGGTTCCTAATAATTCACAAACTCTTTTTCACTGCATTATACCACAAAAAAGGCTTTTGTGGGATTGGCATTTCTGTGACTTAGACAAGAACAGTTAAAACATACTGGCGTAGTGTTACTGTAACTCCAAAGGGGTCCTTGCCATCTACAAAAAGACAGCCATATGTTTGTTCTGCATTACAGTTTTTGCTTTCATCTAAGGTGATCTTAGTGAGTACTTTTCAATTCAATCATCTGTGATCCACCAAAGACTGTTTAGGTGTGTTGCCACAGATTTAGGATTCTCTTTGCGCATACTTCGTGCTGATGATCATGTGTTATAACAAAGTACTCAATAACTGCATTTCAAAACTGCTTTCTAAGGCTTGATTTAACATTGTACCAGGAAACTGGTAAGGACCCATAGTTTTCTTTTTTTTTTTTTTTAATGCTTTGTATTCATTGCACATGCTGATTGTCTTACCTGTCCCTTCAGTAATCTATATCAGAATACAGAAATGTACTGGACTACCACAAAGACAGTAACTCTAACACAGATTACATGCATGATGCAGCCATCGTCTTATTTGAGACATAATTGTTTCTAACAATAGTTGTAATTCCCTGTGATTCGATTTGACATTCAGATATTCCCCATGAGATACTATATATGAATGTTCAAATGTTTAAAACCTGAACTGACATATAGATTTATTTTGCATTCACTTGGTTAAACAAAACATTATTAAAGCCATCTGTCTAGATTTCTGACAGATAACCTATAATATAACAACAAATTATGTTTAAAGTGCATTCTGACATCAAAGCTGATTATCTGCAGTAAACAACATACATCTGCCAACACTTGCTAATTTGAAGAAGCCATGGCTGTTATCAGAAGTGAATCAATTAAATCATAAATGTGCAAACATGCAATAAATTTACTCCCAGTATTAGCCTTACCCCTTTAAGGCAGTGTGCATTATAAACTTACAAGTTAATTAAAAGTTATGTCATTAAGATGTCTAGAAAATGTCATTTTAATATTAAAGACTAGCTTTTATACCTGCAGTAAGTAACTGCAATGATTCCTTTTTAAATGTCTGACAATAAGTAAAGTTGTTTCAGTCTCCTTTATTATCATATCATTAATGATATGTGATTGTCATCTCAGGAGAATGTCTGGACCTCAACTTAAGTTAAAGTATCAATATATTTAAATTGTAAGCATCCAGGCTTATATGGTCATATGGACATCACAAAATAATACTTTATCTGACAGCTAGAATAAAATACCAATGATATATGATTAAAGTCTTGCTGATGTCAATGTCTAGGTCCAAATGTTAATGGACTCTCTCATAATTTTAATGTGGTGCTCTTGGTATTGTAACCTATTTATGCTTGTCTATGCAGAATGCTTAATTTAATACCAGAGGATCCCTAGAAGAGTAAGTGCAACAGAATGTTTTGCTCATGACAGCTGCACTTTTACTATATGGATAATTTCCACTTTGTTTGCATTTTGGATGTTAATGTGTTGATGGTTTTAATTATTATTGCAATGCTAGATTATTAATATAACAACTCTCAGGGACAAAGTAGTTGGTATTTCATCTAAGAACTGACAGTAAGTGTTGCTAGAGTTCCTAGTATTTATAGTGAAACTATCATCTGGGTGACCAATGCAATAAACCCAAAGTAAGTATCAAGTGCATGTCTTGGATGTGGCAGTAATTTTCTAAAACATGATTGCATGCTTATAGTAGTTTGTCATTTAAGGACAGTTTATACAGAAGAATGTTTTGTTAATCCACTTGAAAATCCAAACATTTTACCTCTTCACTTTTAAATGGAACAATGTTAATTGCTTTAGTCTCCTTAATTTCCTCCACTTTCTACATGACACAAGCATAGTTGTCTGAAACTTGTGAAACAAGTGGCAAGGAATTATTTCCAGTCAGAAATTGATTTAGTTTTGGACTACTATTTAGAATGCTTTGATCTCACTATGTACCTTATCTGCATTTCTCCATATCATCTCTGAAAATCTGTAGCACTCTTACATCCCCATATTTTTCAGTTTGCCACTCCTACCCTTTTGCAGCTGATTCCACTTGCAGGACTTGTTCTATTGAGTACAGGTTTGTTAATAATAAAATATAAGCTGCCACCAAATATCTAAAGCCACTTCAATTATGCAGTCTTTGGAAATGCATTATTGCTGTCTCTGTTACAACTAATCCTCCACTCCAGAATGATGTTAGGTGCCTAGCAATTGAGCCAGGTAATAACTCTGTTTGTAAAGATATCGCTTATCTCTTCCTCCTCACCTCATGTTGAAATGTGTCATCTCATTTGTAGTAATACCTCTGCTTGGTATTAGTACGTGAAACATTTGGTGCTAGATCCTTTACTTTATATACATGTTCATGATTTTCGAATGCGAGTAAAAGGGAAAGGAATAGTACTGCGCTTTGCCATGAACTTAGAATCAATGTTCTTCTTATGTACATTGTGTGCTAGCTCAGTAAACAGTTTGCTAGGATGAACACTAAGGAACAGTGTACTGGAGCAGGCAGAACTTGGCATTTACCAGCCGTTACTATCTATTAGTTAAATAAAATAGGCTGCTGGTTTTCTAAAACAGACATCAGGTGAAGCATTTGTATGTCTGACACAGCTTTGTGTCAGTGGGTGTATGTGTGAAGAGGAGGCTGGCTTCCAGAAGTTCATTTTCATTTAAGTATACCAGAAGTGGGGTTATGTTTCATGAAGAATCTATTTCAGTATGTTTTAACATTCTTCAAAGCAAAGTCTGTGGGTTAAGTCAACAAGTTTGGACAATTCTTTTATTATGTTATGTGATATGGAAGCTTGTACCATTTATCAGAATTAAGAAATATAAGTATTCATTTAAAAGTTATCAGGAATATAGCTATTCAAAAGACAAAGGAAGTGAATATGATGATACATTTATTATAATATGGGTGTATGAAAAACAAAGGCATTCAAAAGATATGACATTGTACTTACTCTAAGCATACTGTTTTATTGCAGTGGTAATTTCATAGCCTGTGAAGAACTACTGAGGTGTAATTATTGCTAATTGTAAACTTTACCCTTTTTTATTTGTAGATAAGAAGAAAAAGGGGCCGACACAAAGCCTTGCCTTTTCTGTTTAAGATGATAATTAACCAAGTCATCTTTCTGTAAACAGAATTGTATTGGGCATTTCTTTAGTAGAAGATGAGATACTATACAAGTCATACAACTTATTTGCAAAATATACATATATATATATATATATATATATATATATATATATATATACACATACATACATAGATCTACTTCAGTAGATCAGTAGATCGAACGTATTAAAAGTTCGAACCATATATGTACGAACTTGAATAGTTCGAACACTGAAGTAAAAAAAGAAAAAACAACTAAAAACAAAATTAAACGTCTGTGGGGGGGGGCTGCACTGTACACTTGGGGGGCTTCGCCACCCACATCTCCCTTAAATATACCAACTCTGAGATCACACTGTATTGCGGAAAAGGGAAAGCTTCCCGTTCTGCACTGTATGGAGATCTCCATTCAGTCCGATTGAACATTTACAAGTTCGAACATAAGGTATCGGCCATATGAGGTTCAAACTTGTTATATGTTCGATCTACTGAAGGGGGCCTATATATATATATATATATATATATATATATATATATATATATATATATATAGATATAGAACTTTTGAACATAAGTTCAAAAGCCCTAATCCATTACCACCAAACACACTTTAATGAAAGCGATTTCATCAAACAAGCGCTTTCGTTAAAGTATGTTAAAAAAAACACACAAAATCTACTTGAATGCAGGGGGGCAAGCCCCCCACACCCCCCCCCACTTTAATATTTTCAGTCTGAGGTTGCACTACAGTGGGGAAAAAAAGAATTTTCCCTTACCGCACTGTAGTACAATGGAACAACAAGCATACTTATGTGAAAGTGCTGCTTCAGTGAATAGCACTTTCGCGCAAGTATGCTCACCAAATTGGGATTCGGTGAAAGATGCAGTCAAGCATCTGTATGGATCTTGTATATATATATATATATATATATATATATATATATATATATATAGTATATATATATATATATATATATATATATATATATATATATATATATATATATATATATATATATATATATATATATATATATATATACACATATATACGGATCTATATCATTGCCGTGAATGATCATTTGACGGGGGGATGGCATAATGGTTAAGGTGTTTACCCTACAGACAGAAGGTGTAAGGTTTGATTCTCACATGGGGTAATTGGCTAGGCTTAAAATGGTCTACAAAGGCACTAGCCTAGTACTAATCTATGAACCTATGAAAAAGAAATTTGTCTGAATCACAATAGATAGAAAACATTCTACAAAACACATATACTGTAAAAAAATGTTGTAGTTGGCAAACCACCCTGAGTCCCACTTTAACTCTTCCACCACAAACCCCTTGCTTACGTATACTAACTCCAGCATTGCCCAACCAAGAAAAAAAAAAAGAATCATGCTTGTAGTAAATAAGTACTGTGCATGCTTTTGGGTTCTTATTTTGGCGCTGACGTTAAAGAAAAAACAATCCAGATTAAATAAGCAACACACCAAGCTGTAGTTAAAAGCAGTGTAGCAACTTTGGGAAAACATAAAAATTAGTTTCTTACAAAAGCTATTAGCTTAGTCATCTTGCAAATTATACATGACGCCCTCATTCACCTATATAAAGTTGCAGCTTTGGCACATAAAGACAGTTTGAGATAGTACTTTCTGTAATCATGTGACTGCTGGCATAGAATTTGATTTCCTGAGTTGTATGAAACATTTACAAAGAATGTATGATATTTTTAGTTCATTTTTGCATACTGGTTCCCATATCTGATAGTGTCTAACATGTATTCCTGCAAAGATGACTACTTCCTCTTTTTAGGCACACAGGCATTAGGGTGAAAAGGTCACAGCATGAACTACAGCTTTGTAAGAAATATGTTCATCTCATATATTTTACAGCTTAAATGCAAAACTCTGATTAATTAATCCAGGATTATTAAATACATGCTCAATAATAATTATAATATGCTGATAAGGATATTTATTTAATCAATTCAGATTTATACTCTTATGTCTTTGTTGTTTCATGCTCAACCATGAGGACTGAAAAGATAAAATGGGAACAAACTGTATGTTTTCCTTTTAAGCATGATGTAATACAAACAGCAACACAAAATGCTGTTACAAGTAATCAATGATGCAATGACATTAACATTATTTTACCCATGGGAGATGGTGCTTTTTGAATCTCATATAAGTCATCTTGATAACCTTGGCCACTTGTACCTTTAATTTTTAATTATCGTGATCACAGTATGATCTGCATGTCTCAATGTCTTCTTCAGTAGCTGCAAAATGATTCTTCCTTGAATAATTTGCTGAAAGCCTGGATGAATTAAAGCTGTTCATTTTAATGTGAAAATTGTTCGATATTGACTTAGCACTAGTATTGACAGTGATTTCCATTTGGTCAGTCTGATATGTTTGCTAGCGAAAAAATCAAGTTTTTAATATTTTTTGTGGTCTGTTGCAAGAAAACATTGGCACAATTAACTCTCTGCACACTGCTATTTAAATCATGACATTGTTAAACTACTATGTGTCCTGTGTTTGGATCATGATCCTATAACATTAACAATGCTGAATTTACATAATGTATGTTATATGGTGATTTAGTCTACAGTAATTAGTACCTCATTACCAACTTTTGCTGTCCTTGGTGTAGTGGCTTAGAAATATTATATGATCAGTTTTACAATATGCATTAACATTTGTTATGCCAACAGTTGTCATTTTGCAGTTATTTTATGCGCTGAATAACTCTAGCACTTTTTACTGTTTTACCACTTTTGGTTTATCATGTCACATGTCCCAGTCCATATCTGATCTGTTGTCTGTGACATACTGGATGTCCCAGTCTGGTTAATAAAGTTTCATTACCTATGGCATATAAATCAATTGAAGGCAAAACATTCTCAGTGGTATCATTTTTCCAATTAAAATAAGGTCTGCAGGAGTCATTTCATGGTAATTTGGCATCTTCTAGGTCTGATGTACTTTTATACAATGCAGCAAGTTTTCTAGCATTTAGTTTTTGGGATTCTGTCAAAAATCTCGAAGCAAGCGGGGATTATGTCGGTATTCTCAGTTGTGTTTCAGTCAGTATGGTCTTTGACATAATTATAAAAAAAGAACAGCTTTGTGCTCTCCAGTTGAAATTACTGTTTGCAAATCAATGTCCACATAAGGTTGTTTACTTGTAATTATGACGTCATTGATGTAATGAAATAATGTCACTTTTTGAGTCTCTTGTCATCAGCACAGTATGAGACTGCAAATACCTTTAAGGCAACATTCAGATAGTATATTGCCTGTCATTTCAAGTGAATGTAAATTCAGCTTTATGCCCCTTAGTTATCGGAATAGTGAGGAAGGCCAGTATCGAATGATGCAGTTTAGTAACTGAAGATAATTTTTCCGTTATATCATCGATATATGGAGCATCAACAGTGAGCAGTAGGGCAACATTGCTTAGTCCTCTATAATCCAGTTATTTCCCATGACTCATCAGCTTTTTTCTGGAAAAGAACCATTGAACAGATTCACAATAGGTTCAATTTTGTCCACTTGCAACTGTTTTTCATTGTGTCTCATGTTTCAGCATACCCTCCAGGGAGTTGATACTGCTTAATGTTTACAGTTGTCTTCAGCAGGGAGATATAAATTACTTTACACTTCACTTTACTGTGACCTACAGCTTTGACTGTGTTGACAGACCAGAGCTGCACTGAACATCCTACTGTGGTTTCCAGGGTTCTCTTTTAAAATATCTGTAACCGAGCTATCTCAGCGTCCAAAAGCTGTTTTGTCTGTAGCATTTTACTGCACTAGTATGAATGGTCAGATTGAGTTGGATTACTACAGTAGTAATATGCTTTAAGTTTGCACTGTTTTGAACTATCAGGATACATTGGATTATTACATTAGTAATATGCTTTAAGTATGCACTGTTTTGACTGGTCAGGCTACGTTGGATTACTACATTAGTAATCTGCTTTAAGTGTGCACTGTTTTGAGCTGTCAGGCTACAGTGGATTATTACATTAGTAATCTGCTTTAAGTGTGGTTGGAACACCAAGCTAGCATATCTATGCATGTATTTCCCATTTAATTGCACTTCATCACCTACAGAGTTTCAAAGCCAGCAAAACCTAATTAAAACTATTTATACTGGCTTCTGCTTATAAGTTTGTGTCAGATTTGAAAGTTCTTTTTGGTTAAATTTCATTGTCCACTTGTGTGAATTAGTTTTATTTTCGGCACTAACACCTTTCTCTATCGCAGGGTGTGTCACTGCTGTTGACAAACCTAGAAAATCATGCTCTTCACCCATTATAAAATAATGAATGACAGCTGCTGTCTCATGTGATTGAATTCATATCTGGTCTACACATTAGTCCATGCCTCGTAACCTTTATTTTATTTATGTATTTATTTATTTTATTTTATATTACATTTGTTGACCGGGATAGTCCAACTGGATATATGTCCATTTTCAGAGGAGGCCCAGGAAGAAAAGCTCCAGTTACATAGTTAGAGCATTACAGCATCATTCATAAGAGATAAGCATAATTATCAAAGTAGTTACAGTGTAGCCCTCTAGTAGGGTCTTACCGTAGACAGTGTGTGTCACATTATACAAAACCAGCAGGTTTTGAGCAGGAAATGCATACAATACTATAGTTACTAAACAGTAACCTAAGATACACTATGTGCTAGCATATAGAAAAAAACAGCAGGATGCAGCAAACTATTTGAGCAAGATGTGCATACAATACTATATAAGTAAAATAGTTTATTTGGAAATTAATCCAGGTTGGTACAGGGGCAAAGCCAGTGCATATTAAAATACTGTTTGAGGCCTTTTTGCAGAAACTTAGAGAGGGTTCAAGGGTAGGTTTACCTAGCCCCTTAATTTTCTTCGTCACCTGTGAGGGAGGTTTATCTAGCCCCTTCATTTTCTTTTCGAGTTTTATTTTCAGCACTTAACACCCTTCTCTGTCATAGGGTATGTTTCTACTCTTGATATACCTATAAAATCATGCTCTTCACCCATTATAAAATAATGAATGACAGCTGCCGTCTCATGTGATTGAATTCATATCCGGTCCACACTCTAATCCATGCATTGTAACGTGTGAGGGAGGTTTATACAGCCCTCTTCATTTCCTTTGCTTATAATGTTACATCATAAACACATCCATCTGTATTCTGCTTTCCCAATCATTTGTTTTGCCTTTTCAAAGGTACCTGTGCCTAAATGACATTAATCCATATGCTCTTTATCTTTTTTGCAGTTTACACATGCACCAGCTTTAACTTTTTTTTTTGTTCATCTAATTTAAATCTGATGAAGGAAACATTTCAATTAACATTTTTATTACAGAATCTCACAGACCAGAGATGGACAGCTTAGTACTCCCATAGGATATGTTTTTTTAAACCCTTGTCTTTATTTCTCCCAAATACAAATGATAGTCATTTAATTGTTCTTGTATCCCTGAGTATCACACTTCTGATACCAATTTGTTGTGGGTTCCTATTTTGGTAAGGAGGTTAAGTGGTAAACCCCAATGTAGACGGAAGAAAGAGGCAGCATACCAAGCTGGAGCTAAAAACAGTTTAACAAAACAAACTCAGTTGTCCTCTGAGTTGACTCATAAAACACATCAGACTGACTTTGTGACCTTTTATTATATAATAGTCAAAGACAACCAATAGTGATGCCATAATCAATTTATATGTGACATATTAATAAATTCCATCAAATCATCACCTCAAGCTGGTTGACATACAGCTGGCTCTTCCAGCTGCCACCTCAAAGAGAAATCAGGTGTGTATTCCTGGCTACTTCAGACCTGGTGGCAAACCTGTTTAACTCATACTTACAAGCCACATACCTTGTTTAAAACTGGGTCCAACTTGAGGAGAGCCAAGGCCACTGAACAAGAATGGGGGGGACTCAAGGGGTGTAGTCCTAAGGCCACCACCAAAGTGGCATGCCATGCCCCCCCCAAAATCAGCGACCTCAAAAATAAATTCCGGGTTATGAAAGAAAACAACTTATTTGAACATTTTTGAATAGCAACAACCATATCCAAATTAAACAAATCAAAACCCATTTTGTTTAAATGAACATTGGCCAAATCTTAGAAATTGTGCTTCTGTCTGTCAATATCACTGTGCTCAATCACCTGAAAACCAATTTGGCTAGCAGCTCGTTTGACTCTGTGGTTGATAAAATGCTTCATTCACTCAATGGGACTAAGCCTTCTAGTGCCCTTTCAGTACAGCCTAGAGATAGTGGTGGACCAAAAGAAAGCTACCTTCATATATAGTTGCCACAACTGTTCCATATCAGATTAGATTCTGGCCAACAATATCTTCTTAGAGGCTTGACCCAGATCATTTCCCCTCAGGTGAATTATCACAGTGCTGGGAAAGGCTTCTTCCACTGTAATTCTGCATGATATTTCCCAAAATTGCAACCAACTAACAACTGGGAAACCAAACAAATGCATTGTCCAATTGTTACTATCAATACACTAATGTTAAATTTCTTATGGGCACCTAATAGACCTAGGATTGCATTAAAGAAACATACTAATAGCTGGTCTCAAGGGGGTATTTCTTTTCCAGACTTTAATTTATATATTATCTCTTCTATTATAAAAGTTATTACTTTATTAATAGATCGGTCATATGTCGCAAAATGGAAAGATTATTGGGAGCTAATTAGTATGCACTTCATGAAAATCTCCTTAACACATAAAAATATGATTATAAATAACTCCATGTTGTGGTTGCTAAAGGAATTTTGTACTTCACCTATTACACCTAAACATATGCCCCGGGATTCATGAAGCTCGGCGCAAGGCCGGCGTAAGGCTTGCGCCGGCGGTGCATTGCATAGCCGGCGCAGTAGCGCCATATGCATATTAATGAGAGTGCACCGTAAACACAGGCATGTGCGTAGTGTACGTGAGCGAGCCCAAGTAGGATGCGTCAGTAGGCGTGTTTAAGCAGGCAGGCGAAGAGCAACCTAACGTGCTGTCCGCCATAGTCCGCCCAGAATAGAAATGGCTGCAGCCATGGCCCGTGCAGAATGAAATGTCCGCAGAGTATGCAACAAAGTACCCGTCCTAACTAAACAGAGAAGCAAATAAAACCCACGCAGCCCGAAATGTACCTGTCCAAGGAACAAAGGATACGCGTAATACCGTGTCCGTACAGCAATGTACTGTGAGTGTGCATAGTCAGAGAAGGTGTACAGCAGCATGTCAGCACGCCGCACCGACACAGGAGTAGCGACTAAGGTCACCAACCGTCCCACTTTGCGAGGGCAGTCCCTGTATTGGCATACGTGTTCGAAATAAAGCATTAAAACGGGAAGTGTGCGAAGAGTGTAGGTCATAATGATTTCCGTATTTAATGTAATTGTAGCCTGAATCGGTTATCTCCGTAACTGAAATACCTAAATGTCCCAAGAAACAGAATAAGCTACCAAACTGCCACAACAATAAGCTCATACTCGGCAAATAAGTGAAGTTCTATGCTATATAGTGACCGTGTGTACGTGTCGGGCTGTGAAGTCAGATGTGACTCCTGCACATACAGCCGGTCAATGTAGGAGTCCCACAGAACGACGATAGCAATGTCTGTGTGGAATGAAAGGTGACCTACAAACCCTGTCCCTGATCCCTGGTAGTCACCCCTGTGCTGTGTGGACAGCCACCCATACGTTGTACAGGGGTGACCTACTACCCCTCGACAGGTATGACTTTGCATTATGTACCAGTCAGCTGTGGGACATGTCCCTGACAGCAGATATGCATATCCGGGAGGCCCCTGCGAAGGATATCTGTGTCAGATGTCCGTCCCAGTATGGCATCTGTTCTGCAAGCATCTACAAACAATGTTACCCATAACACCGCCGTGTGTGCCTGTACCGTGGAAATGTAGATGTATGACAGGGTGCACCCACGGAATGGCACCATGGGACACCACCTGTGACAGGCAGTTGGTCTGACATGCAGCCAGCAACTCTGACCATGTGGGTTGTGTCACATAGACAGTTTACAACACATTCTGTGATGTACATGTTCACATCCCAGCCAATGGTTTCATTAACGTTACCTGAGGGGGGTAATGTTATGAAGCCCTTTGCCAGGACGAGGTAGGCTGTATGGACTGCAACACCCCCAGCAATGGGCTGGGTGACCGTCTGGAAAATGTCAACCATGCTTTAAAGGCATGAACCGCCCTGAACAAGACAAACCGTGTGGGATGAAGTATGTATGTCCCCTATGCAGTCATGTACGAACCGCAGTATGATCCCACCCCATGTCTATGCAGATAGGTCTCCTCAGGGTACTGGGACAGTAATAACCAGCCTCAGTGGAGGCATTGGCCCTGTGATGTGGGAATACAGTTGTCATGCGATACAACCTGGGCTCCCTACCTGAGGTGAGGCTATAAAGAAATAGCTGTCCTAACTGTGGGTCCTAATCCCAAATGAGATAGTGGAGTACACAGCGGACTCACCATCTGGTCTCATGGATGCTTTTCACACTACCCTGGAGAGAGCATGTCCCACCTGTGTGTCACAGAACATTTGGTGACCACAAACCGCTGGTACAGACATCTCCACATGTGTGGTGGAGGGTGTGGAGATGTCCTCACTGGACCTGTCAGCCTGTATGTCGGCAATGTGTGTATGTTGAGTAAACCCCACCTCTATGTGAACCCAGTCAGAGCATATGTGGTAGTGACCTCACAGGTGTCGAGCATAGCAACTGAAGGTGGTATGATTGTCAGCCAGGTCCATGTAGGTATATCTGTGGAATGTGCCCTGGACAATCCCATGACATTGTGTAACTCTACACATATGATGACCAAGGGTGTCACACCTCACAAGGTGTCTGCTCCACCCTGTAGTAGCCACCTCCTCGTGTTGTACATCATGTGTATGGCTGGGGTACACCACACTGGACGCTTGGCATTGGTACAATGAACCACAGTTGGGTAAGTGAATGCCTGGTACATGCAGTCCTGTAGGTACTGGTAGATGGCAAATGTGATTGATGCAGTGGCTGCTGTACCATTGACCACTGGCTCAGGGTCCTTAAAGGAGACCACAGTACTGCGCAGTAGTGTGTAGTCTGCCTCTGAGCAAGCAATGTGTATGTTAACTGGCAACACTCACAGCAACGGATGCCAAAAGCAGAAGCCAATGTCCAAATAACATAGATCAACTTCTGCATGACAATATGTGTTATCATACATGTATTGACATGTGTCTGCCAATTACAATTGGAAATGGCCGGTAAGACTGGCCTAAAGTTCCCATGATGTACACAGTCTGGGGGTGTTGTTGCGATAATAAAGTGGCAATACCTCCCAATCGTGACCTCTGGGTATGGTATGAAAGTGGTTGTTAACCTGCAACAATGGATGTATAGCATTGGTTTCTGGTGTCGGAAGACATGTTTCCTGTAGCACAACACAGTATGGGTAGTCAAGCACACATACACAATTGCTGAACACACAGCATCAGTGAAACCCACTGCTCACAAGGACACAGTCCGACAAGCTCTACACTTTACATATGCACAGTGGTGTCCATTGTAGGACCCAAAATTGTGGAAAGAACCAAATTATGTCTTATTTCAATGCGCACCTGAACTCATTGTCGCCACAGGTACACATATGCACCGCCAGAGTGTTTAATGTTGCTGATAGCTGTGCATGTAATGCAGCACAGATGCACAGAAATACCCAGGGTACCGGGTCAATACAACTGCATCCACATCCCACCTCCGCACACATGACGGATGTGTAATGGGTACTGTCAATTGTTGCAGTCAAGGGATTCTGGGTATGTAGACACTGTGCTCGGTGTTGTTTAAGAGGCAATCCTCCTCCCGCCCTGTGGGAGGGATGTGCGTAGCACCTGCCTCACTCCCCGCTAATAATGCAAAACATACTCCGGAGAATGCTAAATGTAGGTGTGGAATGTGTACAGCCCTATAGTAGTGTCCAGTAGGCAATTGTCATGGATGGACACCCATATGTCCAGGATGGCACCCACAACTGCAAACCCGGGTAAATGACATAGCCGCGGTAAGGCATGACACAGGAAATACACATAGGGACCACAGTTGACATTCCACATACAGAGCCGGACTCGTGCCAACACCGGCGTACACAGCACTCAGTCTGCCAG